>NC_135534.1:121231425-121553568 GCF_045843805.1 Urocitellus parryii
GTAGCAGTGGTGAGTAAAGGAGTCCTTGTTGCTGGGGCTGGCTGAGTGTCTGTTTCTACCCTTTCAAAGGTTTATTGTGGGTAGGGGGTGAGAGGACAGTTTCAAAGGTTTATTGGGGGTGTGGGGGGGAGGACAGTTACTGGATTGCTCACTTTTCCTGAACATAGTTTCCAGCTGTCATCTCCCTCTAGTGGATTTATGGATGATCACTCACTACCCAGAATGTTGTCGACTGCTGAAACCATTTAGTGTTTGAAAAAGAAGGGAATAATTTGTAATAAAAGACTGGTCAAAGTGTAACCACATAGGAAAATCTGCCATAAACTATAGCCACATGATACATTGTAAATTCATATGGAAGTGGAGTGAAATACCAGAGGGGTGTTACAGTCAGAGTTAACTGTTCACCACTGCAGGGCCATCTGGAGATAAGGGACTCGTCTTTAAAGGGCTTTCAGTCCAAAGTGGAAAAGAAAGACTGTACAGCCAAACTTATTATTTAAATAGCAGACATAGACAGACATAAAATAATGTGGGACAAACGATAGCATGAGCTTATCATGAATATATATCAGAAATGTTTTGTGAGGAGGATGAATTTAGAGCTTTGCTTCTCAAATGTTGTACCAGCACCTCTTGAGAACTGGTTAAAAAGTCACATCTTCAGACCCCACCCCAGGTGTCTGAATCAAAAACATTAGTCCTGATGTCCAGCAGTCTGAGTTTTAATCAGCCTTCTAGAGGATTCTGATATACACTGAAGTTGGAACACCACTGATTTATAGTTTGAGGGAGTAACATTAAAACTTTCATGTTAGGTGGACCACATGCTTGCCTTTCTGAGAGCAGCAGCTAGTGGATCTACTTATTATTAACTAGATACTGTTCTAAATCCTTCACCTACATTACCCTCACCTCCTCACAAAACCTTATAAAGTAGGTTGTGTTATTATCCTCACTATAGCCAATCATAAATACAGATGTAGTTCCAGAGGAGGCCTGCTCTAATCTCACTCTCTAGCTGCAATCCAGACATATTACCATGCAACCTCTCAGTTTTCTTCTCTGTTAAATGGGTGATAAGGCCTGATCCATCATCTTGCAAGATTATTATCAGGGGGCTGGGGTTGTGGCTCAGCAGTTGAGCGCTTGCCTAGCACCTGTGAGGCCCTGGGTTCGATCCTCAGTACCACATAATAATAAATAAAGAAAATAAAGGTATTGTGTCCAACTACAACTAAAAAATAAATATTTAAAAAAGATTATTATCAGGATAATATAGTTATGTAACTATGAATATACTTTCAAAAATTAGGAATGTAAAAGGATAATCAACAGTGAAGGGATGGATTCAGGGAAAAAGAGAAAGCCTAAAAACAAGGAGAGAAGGGGTCTGTTTGGGGGCAAGCCCCTTCAGAAGAGTGGCACCTCCACCCTGAAGTGCCCTCTCTAGGGCCTATGTAGCCCTGGTCTGATAGGGAAGGCATTGCTCTCTCTTCAGAACTCTACTATGACCGTGGGAACCACCATGAATTTGTGTCCCTGGTGAAGGACTTGGCTCGGCCCGGAGAGATCACCCAATCGCAGGCCTTCGACTTTGAATTTACTCACGTGGAAAAGCCGTATGAGTCCTACACAGGACAGAATGTGAAGCTACGGTAAGTTGTCACTGCTACTTCTCCACCATGCCCAGAACCTGCCCATTTGGGTGAGGACCTGAAAATATCCCTGTTTCTTAAGATCTATTTATGTGGGTATCAAGAAAGAAAGTGCAAGCTATGATGTACTGGTAAATATTCAACAATGGGTGCTCCAGAGAAAAGCTCTTCAGTTTGTAGTATTTGTCAGTTTCTGTAGTCAAGTATTGCCACCATGGCCAATTTCCAGTTGCCAACCTGGTATCCCTGAACACAGAAGTGAGGAGAGATGTACAGTAGCGATTTTTACATAGCGTCACCATCATATAGAGTCACAGGGTGTACATTTCTTCAAGAGCAAAGAACATTGTGAAGTCTAGGAAAATAATTAGGAAACGTTGAGTTTTTAGTATATATTACCCTTATTTTTACCATAATTCACTTAATTATAATTTTATGTCATTTAACTTTAAATATTAGCTGTGTTTAACAAAATTCCTAAAAATTCAATAATCAGCTAAACTGGCCCCAGCCACACCCCAGGCTGGGTATTAGGACATACTGACCCCCATCTAGCTCTGGCACACAACATCATGTGATCTTGAGCTCTGTGCCTTACCTTTATCACTTGAAAAATGGGTAATAGATTTGAATTCTAATTCTAGATGGGTCCTCTCCATCTTTGGGGGGAATGATTAGAAAATAAAATGTAACACAGTATAACAAGGTCTTTAAAAATTAATGAATAGAACTGAGGGTATAGCCCAGTGATGGTCCTGGGTTTAATATCATGAAATAATGATAACAGTAAAAATATCAATAATTAACACATTTTAAGTACAGGGGGTTGTTTTTACTGCTTCATTCTTAGAAATGCTGAGGATAGGGAGTGATGCCAGGGCCTCTGGGGTGAAAAATTACACAACAGCTAAGGTTTAGGTGCAACCCTGAGATTATGTGATGTCATTGGGATAAAGCAGACTCCTCTGTTACTGAACACATGATCCCAGGTCTTAATGCGATACCATCTCATCAATGAGCTTGTTTTATCACGTGAAGGCCTAGGTTTGGGACAGTACAGACTATACTAGACCTGTGCCTCCCCTTGTCATTCACCCTGTTCCATCAGCAGTGTCTATAGATTCTTCTTTTTAAATCTTTTCAGAGAGGGAGGTATAATCACTGCGCACTGACATATCACCACTAAAGACAGTGTTTCCTCATATTACTTTGAAAAGGCAATAATAGTGAGCATCATCTAGATGGCACTTAAGTTGGTTATGGAACTTATTAATTTTTTTCCTTGTAGTAGATTTGTCTTGAGTAGTTTTATGTTAGAAAGAAAGGTGTTGGAAATAATGGTGATTTCTTAAAAAATTAAACATAGGGCTGTGGATATAGCTCAATGTTGAGCATGTGCTTAAAGTGTGCTAGGGCCTGGGTGCAATATCCAGAGCCACATGCACAAAAACATTAAATATATAATTACCTATGATACAGAAATTCCAATTCTAGTTATATATCCAAAAGAATTGAAGATAGGATCTGAAACAGATATTAATGCATCCATGTTCACAACAGCATTATTCACAATAACTAAAATAACTAGGACACAACCTAAATGTCCATAAGTGAATGTGTAAATGAAATATGGTATATTCATACAGTGGACTATCATATAATCTTTTAAAAAGCAAATTCTATTATACAATAAAACTTTAAGGATAAATATTAAGGACATTATGCTAAGTGAAACAAACCAGTCACCTTTTTGACTGATCAAATATGGGATAATTCTATTTATATGTAATATAATTTGACTAAAATAGTCAAATTAATAGAGAACAAAAGTAGAATGGTGGTTGCTAAGAGCTGAGAGGAGGGTGAAATGGGGACATTACTGTTTATTAATGGGGGACAGATTCAGTTGGTGATGAAGGAAAAGTTCTGTTGATGACTGATGGTGATGGTGCACAACAATGTGAATGAACTTAATTTCACTGAACTGTGCATTTAAAAAAGAGTTAAAATGATAAATTTTGTTATGTGTATTTTTCCACAATAAAAGAAATGAAAGATGTGTGTGTAGATGAAGACTTTAAGATTCATATTGAGAAAGAGAAGAGGTAAAGATGGGAAAATGTGTTGAGGACAGTATAGAAAATGTAAAATTCCACTTGTAAATTCCATTCTGAAGTGTGTATTTTAAGTGTGTATCTTATTACACAGGCAGAGGAAAAGCATAAAAAGATTGTTCTGAAATTTTTTCCTTTGGTTTTAGGCATGGGAATGATTCTTTTGAAAGATAAAAGCCAATATGTAGAATTTGATGAATGGAGAAAATGTGAAAACAGAATTGATCAAAGCTAAGAGTTTTATTTTGGTGGAGACAATGGGAACAGGCAGAAATGGAATTTAATAGATAGCAGCAGAATGTACTAATAGTGTAGCCATGCAGCAGTGGAGACGACAGGACTGTCCAGAGGAATAAATGATTGGGAAATTAGATGATTCATCTAATGTTAGAGAGGAATTTGAGGTACTGCCTATATATTTATAGATATGTAAAAGCTCATCAGGTGATACAGCTGTCAGTAGAGGAACTGTCTTATGATAGCTGCCTGTGAAAAAAAGAAAGGGAACCTGTGGTAGGTAGGTTAAGAGTATGATACCTGGAGCTGTTTGGGGATTGATTAGTTTGGGATTTTTTTTTTTTTAAATAAACTCAAAGGACAAAGTCTTTAGCTAGAAAGACACTGACAATGAGAGAGATTGGAAAAGCAGAAGGATGAAGATGTTGGATGAAGATGTTGGTCCCCACAATAGAATTACTTGGGCAACTTTGACCTTCAGCAGAGCAATTTCATGTCAGATGTGCCTGGACATCAGGATTTTTCAATCCTCTCCCCCTCCTGCAATGTGATCATAATGTGCTTGCAGGTTGAGAGTGGTTGTACCAGATGGAAGAGAAAAGGTCTTAGGAAAGGGATGGTGCTGGAAGGCAAGTGAGGTACAGAGACATGTTTAGGTCCTATGTTTAAAAAATAGCACAGAGCAGACAAGGGAGAAAATTATAAATCTTGACTTGGAAGGTCATTTTTTTGTTTTGTTTTGTACCAGGGATTGAACCACTAAGCCACATCCCAGCCCTATATATTTTTTTATTTTGAGACAGCGTTTCACTAAGTTGCTTAGGGCCTTACTAAGTTGCTGAGGCTAGCTTTGAACTTGGGATCCTCCTGCCTCAGCCTCCCAAGTCACTGGGATTACAGGCACGCACTACTGGGCCTGGCTCTTTGTCATTTTAGTAGAGGAAAAAGCAATGTCTTCCACAGGCAGGAAATAAGCTCCGGACCTGAACAACCAGAAAAGGGTTAGAAATTTCCAGGCATATTGGCTCATATCTGAAACTCTAGCTACTCAGGGGAGGATAAGGCAGGGGAATTGCAAGTATAAGGCTAGTCTGGGCAACTTAGAGAGACCCTGCTTCAAAATAAAATTTAAAAAAATGTTTAAAAGGGTTAAGAACAAATGTCTTGGGCAATGTGACAGTTATTGAGATGACTAAAAAGGATTGCCAGGAAGCATTTAATACCATACAGAGGACAGAAGTCCAAATGTGTAATTGATTTGATGAGCGATCTTTATAACTTTCACCAGCAATGCTTAAACATGCCTTGAAGATTGTGTTGTTTATAAGAAAATATAACTAAAGGGCTGTATTCTCCTTTGTAGGATATTAGCACATCACATCAAGGAAATAGGGATGCTGGGGAAGGCAGTTAATGTGGCTGGCTGCAGAGGTTGGCCTTGTTAAACCTTGAAGGGCAAGGTTTCTTTCTTCTTTCTAACCTGTTCCCAAGCACAGCAAACTCCTCTTCAAGGTTGAGCCAGAGACTTCTTTGCTATTCATAGTCAGACTCTGGTGCTTTACAAGAAGGTTTGCTCATCTTGGAAAGCCCTTTTTTCCTTCCCCACAGCACTGGATTACAGTATGTGAATTAGCCCTTTCCATGTGTTCTAATTTTCAAGTTTATTTGCCAATCTCCCCTAGTGAGTTTTAAGCTTCCCATGAAGCTGCATCTTATTCATGTTATGCCCAGTACAGTACTTAGCTCAATAAGTTTGCTGAATGGATAGCTTACTTGATTTCTTTATTTCTGATTCCCCTCTTTCAACCATGAGGAACTTGAAAAATGTTTATTGATTGAATATAGTTAAGTGAACAGGCATGTGGATATAAGTGTGTTATGGGACAGATCCTTGTATTCAAAAATATGGGAGTTAGTTGAAGAAATAAAACCTGCATGTGAATATATGGCAAATAGAGGTAAGGGTCATGAAAGACCTAAGAATATCATACTATTGGAGTACAGAGGCGAGAAATCACTTTTACTTAGAGCAGAATTCTTAACCAAAGCCCAGGCTCCTAAAAGGGATTTGGGAAGATCTTTGATCTTCCTAGAATTATAGTTGCAAAATTTTGTGTATAGGTGCATATGTGCAGAATTCCCTGGGAGAAGGGCCCATAAATTCTTAAAAGGACAGAAATCCCCAAAAGATTAAGAACTACTGTAAGGAGTTCTCTTAAGTGGGTCAGTTTGCTGCCTATATCTAGGTAGCATCTGGAGGCTGGGAGTGTTTATTCATGACAAGCTCTATTTCCTACAGTTATTTCCTTCGAGCCACTATCAGCCGCCGCCTCAATGATGTTGTTAAAGAGATGGACATTGTAGTTCACACACTCAGCACATACCCAGAGCTGAACTCTTCTATCAAGATGGAAGTTGGGATTGAGGACTGCCTACACATTGAGTTTGAGTACAATAAATCCAAGTAAGTGTCCTGGGCACCAAGGTTATGGAGTAATTATTTAGGGAGGTTAAGATAGAACTTGATCTGAATGCAAACTGACAAAGAGCTCAGTGTCACTGCTTCATGTGACCTGCTTTGGGGAGGAATACCACAGAAATAATACAGTGAATATGTTAGGCTGGTTACAGATAGATGGAATAGGAAATATAAACTTTTACTTTAAACTATATTTAATTAAAATGGTATATTTAAGTTAAACATCCTAAGATGCCTTTCAAATTCAAGCTAACTTTAAAATTGTTTTAGATTCAATGTGAAGCTATTTCTTTCTGTGGTTGATAATAATCAGAGAATACAATTCCATTATCATTTGTTTCCTCACTCTCTTTAGAAATCTAAGTGAGGAAACCAAACACTGACAATGGTTTGCTAAAATGAATTGTGGAACGAACACCTGATATATTTTTATAAAGGTCTTAAGATAGCTTTATTTTAGCTGGCAAGTTGTGAAGCTGTGTATATATTAAACTGTTTACTATAAAAATATCAAAATATTTAATTGCTTATAAACCACAAAACTTTCTGGCAATCTGACAGTATCAGGGCCATCTTTTTTTTTTTTTTTAAAAAAAAGTATATTCCAGAAAATGTTTAAAAATCAAATACCTAAAAGTGAAAAGGATATTCTAGTTAGAGTTAAAAAAAAAATGTCAAAGTCTCTAATTACATTTCTCACTGTGGTTCCCCCATGCCCACTGTGAACCAGAGGCTAGGGTTAAAGGGACCTGAGTCAGATGATTTGCCTTTGAAGGGTAATGGAATTTTTTAAACCAGGAACATAGTTGATTCCTGGAACAGGCATGAAAGAAACATGGATTTTTTTTCCTCTGTCCCTGGCCTGGAGCCAAGTGAGTCCCCATTGAAATGACTAGTATGGCCTGGAACCAACCTGGCTTGGCTTGGCCCACCTGTGGAACAGGGAATGGGGTGCTGAGAGGGAGGCTGATCTGGGCCCAACATGGGAATAGTCTTCTCTTTTATCATCACTGCCTCAGGGCTCTGTGTGGTCCTATACTGTGCCCCAAATACCTCATGAAGGCAGTGGCTAGCAACAGTGCCACTGTAAGAGCTGAAAATAGCCATTAATTGGCAGTGTATAAAAGATCAAATTTAGTGTATAAAGGTGCAGTTACATGCAGTCAGGGGATGAATACAGACCACTGCTCTTCTTGCAACAGATAGTATTGTATGAGAATATATATAATTTATTTGTAGTAGAATGAACCCAAGACTAAGAATCAGACTCTGTTCTGCCATTAAGAAATTTGGGTAAGTTGGGCACAATGGCGCATACCTGAGATCCCAGCTACTTGGGAGACTGAGGCAGGAGGATCACAAGTTCAAGGCCAGGCTGAACAATTTAGCAGGACCCTGTCTCAAAATAAGGACTGAGGGTGTAGCTCAGTGTTAGAGTGCCTGCCTAATATGTGCAAAGCCCTAACCTCGGTCCCTAGCACAGGAAAAAAAAAAAAAAAAGTTTGACTAAGGTTAGCTATTTTTCGTAACTCATCTGAAAAATAAGGAGTATGGACTAGGTCAATGGGCTTCAGGCACATACAGTGTGAGGTGAAGGAAAAAAACAGGGATCAGGACCCTTAGACCTTCCTCCAACTATTTTTAATGACTCTCACACAATTATGCTTCTGTGTGAGATTTCATTTAGAAAAAGGAATGTTCCATTTGCCAAAGTTTAGAAAACTTTAGCATTCATGGTTTCTAAGCGTCCCTGTGAAATGTTGCAGGTGATTTCCTGCTGTTTTTGCAAGTGTGCTGAGCTTTTCTACTCTATCTGTAGTCTTCCCAACAGACTAAACAGAAGAGTGCTGTGAAATAGTGGGGAACACTCAAGCTTGAGATCCAGGAAACTGGGTTCACCTCATGTCTCTGCCCTCTGTGCACATCCGAGTCAAATGATCTCTCTGTTCCAACTTGCTTTTTTTCACTTGGATTATAAGCAAGTTAAATTCTGAAGTCCCTAACAGCATCCATGTCCCATGAGTCTAAACTTCATGTTTGGAGTTTGCTATCTTTCTGCCATACAGGGCTCTGTCCAGACTACCAGTGCTATGGGCTGACCTAAAGAAAAGTTTGAAGAGTGAGAAAGTGTTACATAATATGGCTGAATTCCCTTTAGTTCACAGAGCACAAGTCATTGAGCAGAGCCCAGAATAGGCACTGATGCAGAGGGAGGGAGTTCCACTTCTCTCATTCTACTATATGTGCCTGGTCTGTCCAGTTCAGAGCAAACTGAAATGTTTGCTATAAGCCACTGAGGTCCACTTACCAAAAGACAGAAAGACAGACAGACCTGGTTCCTGTGTTTGTAAGGGATGGCCTCTTAAACATTAGAAAAACACACATAAAAAACACAGAAATATAAACGGTGTGTGCTGGGGAGATAAAATTGATGAACAAATATGAACAGGTAAAGTAGCATGTATTATCCTTTGAATTGGCTGTAGAAGACACTTAAGATTTAGAAAGTATAACTACAATGTTCTTAAAAAAAAAAAAAAAAGATTCATGAAAAGAACATACTGGAAAACCATTCTACCACAGTAGTGAGGATGGGAAGACAAGGGAGTGTGCCCTGAAACTGGACCTCCAACCAACATGCATGGCCACGGCAGTGTGCTCTCTACACAAAGAAAAAGAGGCCATCCACTATACCAACATCTTACTTTGCTTGTCTTTCTCTTCCCCAGATACCACTTGAAAGATGTCATTGTAGGAAAGATATACTTCCTGCTGGTGAGAATCAAAATAAAGCACATGGAGATAGACATCATCAAACGGGAAACAACGGGCACAGGCCCCAACGTATACCACGAAAACGACACGATAGCCAAGTACGAGATCATGGATGGGGCACCAGTACGAGGTGAGTCTCCTGGCCCAGGGCCTCAGCTGCTGCCTTTTCTCTTCAATCCTGAACAGAATTTTGGAAGGGCTTGATGGGATTACACTGTTGAGGTGAGATGTCCTTTTAACCTATGACTTCTTAATCTCTAGTTGTACTTAATGGATGCTGATGAGGAGGAAAAGAAAGGCTGAATCTGTGGAATT
Source organism: Urocitellus parryii (assembly GCF_045843805.1). Classification (NCBI taxonomy): domain Eukaryota; kingdom Metazoa; phylum Chordata; class Mammalia; order Rodentia; family Sciuridae; genus Urocitellus; species Urocitellus parryii. The sequence goes on from NC_135534.1 coordinate 121,241,004, forward strand.
TCTGGTTCCTACCCCATCTTTGCCAATATGGAGAACAGCTCCATGTTGACTTCCTTTATATTATTAGGCTTGTATCTCAGATTTAATCTTAAGAATTAGAGCCTGTTAGAAAAATATTTGAAAAGTACTTATTTAAGATAGTTTGAACTTTTTCCTATTGACATGCCATCATTCTTTGTAGCTTAGACTGAGTTTCATGCTTGGTAGTCATTTTTTGTTACTTAATTCTAATTCTGGTACAATTATTTATTTTAATTAAATTAAAATTTATTTTTGTGATGCAAATAAAGGGTCTTGCACATAGCAGGAAAATGCTAAATCACCAGCCTCTATCTCTGACAAAACAATTTATTCTCTGAATCCATTCACCAAGTATGAAAGAGAACTATAGACCACACTAACCCATACTACCAGGTGCTACAGATAGCACTGGGAACCAGCTAGAAATGGTCCTCCCCCAACCTCCATGGAGATAATTACATCTAGGATTAGTGGAATTGAATTTCTTCTTTATTTGGGAATCTGTGATTATTTGGGAGTAGCAATCACTTGTATTCTTCATTCACTCTGTAGCAATCAATGTGTCTTCTCATTTTGAAGTGCTTGCTTGGTCTTTCCAAGATTTTATTTCATTCCTTCCAAGAGTTCATCCAGAGTATTCCCACAGTCCATTTCATGTGGAAGGAGGTGTGCCACAGATTAAGCAGCCCACAACCCTGGGGACACTTCTCAGCAGATTCAGGTGTCATTGCTCCAGCCCCTTGAAGAGTTGGGGCCCAGTTTTTCTCTTCCTGATATTCCAGTTTTGGACCAGCTCTGCAAGTAAAGCCAACTATTATTTCTCCTTGACAAATGAATTGGAGCACTGGGAAATAAGACAAAATAGCAGATAACTCAAAGATCATTCATATTATGGGTTTGTCATTTTTCAGTAGAATTTCTGATCTAATTTTGTTTCTCTTTATCTAGGAAAGGTACAATATCAGAGCTAGAAGGGCTTTAAAATATTGTGCAGTTGGATTTTCTCAGGTTTCATGTGAGAAAATCAAGGTCCAGAGAAAGCCACAGATTTACTCAAAAGTCATACAACTGGCTAATGGAAAACAGGGTCTAGAATGAGAATTTCCTGTTTTCCTGACCACCCCCACCTGCTATCAATTCACATTAGAGTGGAGATGTATTCTGAGGGCATATAGTAACCAAGATGGAGGGAGATGCATTATAATTGCTGAATGACATAGCAGCTGGGGTTTGATAACTGCTTCTTGAAAACCCAGTAACTAGGCACTTTGCTTGTAATCAAAATATGCTTAACAATAACATCCCTGTGGCTTTCATATTCAACTGTTCCTCCCTGTTTTCTGCATCAGAATGGTGAGAGAATATTAAGAAGACACAGCAATACTGAAATGAAACTGGAGTCACATTTTTGCTTCAGCAAACTGCTGGGCTGCAGAATGCAGTCTCAAAAGGCAGAAGCATTTGCTTAGGGTTCATGCCATGCTCAGCTGGCATCTCACCTACTGTGGTCAGAGAGGGATTTGATGTAAGGCAGCGTAGTTCACTTTGTCCCTTGCCCTCATTCCTCACTTTGCTCCTTTACAGGAGAGTCCATCCCGATCCGGCTTTTCCTGGCAGGGTATGAGCTTACACCCACTATGCGGGACATTAACAAGAAATTCTCTGTGCGCTATTACCTCAACCTGGTGCTGATAGATGAGGAGGAACGGCGCTACTTCAAGCAGCAGGTGAGGTGCTTCCACCAGGGCCCTGGATACCCTGGGGACAAAACAGAAAGGATATCATTTCCATGGAGGAATCTGTATTTTACACTAAGCAAAATGGTAAGAGAGCTGCTAAGTCTCTATGCTACTTGTTATTTTTCCAAGAGCTGGAAATATTAAGTTACCCAGAATAACACAGCAGGAATGACGGTTCCTACTTGAAACCCAGAGTATGTTTTCTTAGGCCTGACTCCTGCAACTGCCACACTATTCTGACCTATACCAGGGATGGGAGGTACCTGCCCAAGATTCCCCAAGACAAATGTGGGTGCCTCTGGGAAACCCATCTCTGAGCCTTCCTATTAGGTATCAAGTTGCTCCCTCTCCCAATTCTGCAGGAAGTGGTGTTGTGGCGGAAGGGTGACATCGTACGGAAGAGCATGTCCCACCAGGCAGCCATCGCTTCACAGCGCTTCGAGGGTACAACCTCCCTGGGTGAGGTGCGGACCCCCAGCCAGCTGTCTGACAACAACAGTAGGCAGTAGGCCTCTGGGCCAAGAAGCTGCTGGGCTTCCACCCCAGCACCCCCGTCTACCAAACACCAGCGGCTGGGGGAGGGGGAGATGGTATGAGGCTCAGCTGACCGTTACTTGCAACCTGAAAACAATTCATGTTTTTGACTTAAATTCTTTTCTCTGAAGGACCTAAGGGGCTTGGGTTAGAAAGCAGTCTCCTTGGGATTCTGTGGCTGATGTGGGATAGGGAGAGGAGCATCCTGGAAGCTAATCTCTCCCTGGGGAATAAGTTGTCTGCTGAGGCCTTCCTCATGGGCTGCCTCTTATCATAGAGCTGAAAGCGTGTCCTTGGCTTCTAGTTCTCTGGGCTTCCTGATACAGGATCTGAACATGTCCCTGGAATTCAAATCTGCCAGCAAGGCCCTGGGTAGTCATTTTTCTTATACTCCCCTTGGCTGTCCCTGAGGTAGTGGGAGGAGGATTTGGGCCTGTCCCATCTAAAGGGTAGGGTTGGGGGTAGATCAGGAAGCTACCTCTTTGGGCGTCTTGGATGTGGTGCTCTGAGGTTTCCACATGCCACCTTCTCTCTGGCCTTTCACTGCTGGCACCAGACACCTCCTTTCTGCATCTTCTCTGGCTAGTAGGAATGTTCTGGGACAGAAACCTGTGGAAGTGCCTGGGGTCATCTGTCCCTCACCAGTGAGAAATACCTGTGCGCAAAAAAGCTCAGAGGTTAATGTCATGCATGGATGGCCAAGAGGCTGAGCCAGGCCTACTGAGGAAGGGTCAAGGCAATGGCAATTGTCTGCTTTCACCATGTGACTGTGCTTGGCAACCCTGAGGTCTGGGTTGTTCTAGACACATTCTTCTATGTGCCCTAACAAGCCCTAAGCAAGAGAGTCCATTTTCTTTAAGAAGATATCCTGGAAAGGGGCCAGGATCCTTTTTGCTCTCTAACAGTGGACCCTCATCACTCCTTGTCTCTATCCAACTTCTAAGAATTGGGGCTTGATTTCAAACACTTTGAAATTTTGTTCTTACTTTCACCCCAAGATCCTTCACTCCTCATCACCTACAAGATAAGGGAGATGAGGGCCCCAATAGCAGACTCTGATGCCACAAACTTCAGTAATTTGCTTGCCAAGTTACATCTTTGTCATCACCAGTTCACTGACCTAAGTTTAGGATCACTGGTTTTTTTTTTGTTTGTTTGTTTAAAAACACAAATATTAAAAACTCTGGTGGATGTAGTTATGCTAAAGAAAGGGGCAGATTTTCCTGTTGCTCTATGCTTCGGCCTATAGTAGTTAAAATAGTCACTGTCTTTTCTGCCTCACTGGGGATGACCAGGAATTACTCTTCTGTTGGCTTCCCTTCCCTTTACAGAAAGACCAACCAGATCCCATTGGTCAATATTTGGTGGCCTGAGTTCTTTGTTATTTGGACAGTAGAGAATTTCGTTCCTATCTCATGTTTCAGTTAGTGCAGAAAAAGGGGAATCCTTGTTTTTTTCAGAAATATGTGCAATCTTAGGCCTTGACTGGGCAGGGCCCATGGATCAGAGTTGAGATGAGGGGAAGACATTTGGGATGACATGTGGTTGACAGGTGGCAGCAGAATCAAAGAAGGCAAATTTGTTTCCCCCATGCCAGACCCTGAGTTCAGGTGCGACATACAATCCCCATGTGAACAGCATTCCCATCCAGCTGCCCTTGGATTGTCAAGGTTGAGGCTTAAGCAGAGAGGCAGATTCTGTGCTCTTGCCTTTTTCAGAGTATGAGATTGGGCTCTGGTGTGCCTCCCTTTAATAGCTGGTATTCTAATTAAAAAGCACTTGTCAATTCCTCTGCTTCCCAACTGATGACACAAATTCATTTCCCAACTTTTCCTAACATCTTCAACCTTCCTTCTGGGAGAATTAGAAGATAGAATTTGCTTTCTCTCAGGAGCTGTGCACAAGCCAGGTCTTATTTTCTCTGTCTTTTCCCCCATTCTCTATTCTCTGCCATTTGTGAAAGTGAGGGGTCTCCTGTCCCCCTCCTTTAAGGTCCCCAAACCTGGGAGTGCATAGGTACTAAACCAAGCAGTGCAACTTGTAATTAAGAAGCTGCAGTGTTTACATGTTTCTTAATGTGTTGTCTTTTCAATGGCTGTATTTTAAAAGAACACTTGTTTTAATGGTCTAATTAAAGGAAGCCCCTGTGGCTTTGGAGGCATTGTGCCCAAGGTCCACCAGGTTCTGTGGTCTTTTCTGTCTTACACTGCCCAACTCCTATCTTCAGGAAAGGTAGATGTCCACCCTAATTCCAATACAGCATCTTCTCAGAATAGAACCCCTAGTGAGCAATGCTGAGCACTTTACTAACCACCTACTTTAGAATAAGTTCTTGGTTAAGAACTGCTGTAGGACCCAGAGCACTTAAAAGAGGCAGGCGAAGAAGGTTGGTATTGTGAAACCCCACGTTTTAGAGGGTGTAACTGACCAAGGGACTCAGCCCTAAATCCTGCTATCTGCTATATAACTATGCACAACAATAAAGGCAGATGGTAGATGTGCCTTGGGTCTTCCAAGTGACAAAGGGAGATAGCATGGAAGTAAGAGATCTTCTGCAGTGGTGTATTCCACTATACCCACTTAAGTTTTAGAAGAAAAGCTTTCCAAATTTGACATTAAATGTTTTATTGAAAGAAGTAGGGGGAAAAAAAAATCTGTGTACATGATCTCAGGTAAATGCACACACAAGCCTTCACACACCATCCTTTGTCTAATAAAACCTCGCCATCTTTAGAGTAATGGTTTGTCCATTCCAGCAATACTGTTTCAGTTAACTTGGTTCCTTTTCCTCCAGATTCAAAATAAAATCAAACTCTTCTACCAAAAAGAACAAAAAGGAAGAATTAGGTTTCATGTCCCTTCTCTCTTGAACAGGGAAGTTAATACCCATCACTGATAAGTAATTTATATGTTGCCAAAATAGGCATTCAAAAACTATGGAGTGTCTTACCAATGCCAAGCACTGTTGGATACTAGATACATAGTTATGGGTAACTCAGGACATAGTCCCTCCCTTGGTGCCACAGGTGAGGGCAGTGACTTAGAGGTTTAATACTGTGCCCAAGTTTAATCAGTTAGTAAATGTGAATTTGTGAGGTCATTTCTGCTATATGGGTAAGGGAAAGGGCCCACTCTTACCTTGGGTCAGGGGCTGGACTGAGAGCCTCTTGCGAGTGAAAAGAGCCATATCTTTTAAGGGGCCACCAGTAGCCTTGTGAGATTGGTGATAGGTTTTAAGCTCAGCCAGGGAGATGAAACGCTTCATCATTCGAATAAACTGTACATCTACCTAGGTGACAACAGTTTATTGAACAGAAAGATATGGTTATCCAAACTCTGCCCACTGCATTTTTTTTTTTTTTTTTTAAGAGATGGGTTTCACTATATATCCCAGGTTGGGCTTGAAATCCTAGACTCAAGCAATCCTCCTGCCTCAGTTTCTCCATCAGCTGAGCATATAGTCACACCCATGCCATTATGCCCACCCACTGTTTTTACTGCTTGCGTGAGGCTCCCATTGGCAGCGCTGCTAATGTTCTGCTCTAACCTCCAAAAGTCAGTGTAATCTCATCTGAATAAGAGCTTGACCTAATAGCACCACACACCTTCCTCCTTCCTTTGTCCATCATTCCCCTCTCATGATACAGGAAGAATTGTCTTTACCATGGACCATTTGGGGTTGTCCTCTTTGCTGGATGGATCATAATAGGGACTGTTTTTCTCAAACTGTGTATGGTCTGGGTAAGCCTCCTTTACAATCTGAAACCAAACCCAAAGTCTCCAATTATTTGCCTGCCTGGTCAGCTCCATGGCCAATCTTTAATACATATCTAACTTTGACTTCTTACCCTACATATTCTTACTCCATCTGCCTTGCTCTCATCAATCAGGATTCAAATATCTAGAAATAATACATAGCCTAAAGAAGTACAGTTAGGAAATCAACTATTTTTTAAGTATAAAATTTTAGAAGCATATTCTAAAACTCAATGGTAATGTTTATCATTGGTACTTCCACCCACCCCACCAAATGCAGAGTCAATGATTTTATCCTGATAGCTTTTTTATCCTGAAAGAGCTATCAGGCTTGTTTCTGAGTGAGAAACCAAGGATTAGAGATGCAGAAAAATGCATGCTAATGGGCCTTAAATGAAGGCCTACCTTTTTCTAGTCCTTATCATATAGAAAGGGGCCACAGCAGTTTTCTCTCTGTTCTTCTGACTCTGGTCTTTAATATTACCAATTTATGATATATCACTTTAAATATACATGAATAAGACACTCAGTAGGGAGAGAAATTTAGACTAAAACCTGTCCATCTAACCTTCATAAGTCCTACAATGCCTGGTTCTTTGCAGTTGCTATGGTAGAAGAAGGCTTCTTCCTCCAGCTTCATGGCTCTAAGGAAGTTTCGTGCCTGTCCCAGGAGAGAAGAAATAAGGATTATCCTTCCCACCAGTGGGAAGTACTAGCTTTAAACAGAAATTAAGTCTACTTTCATTAGTAGGGCTTTTCTGTTTTTAATTTCCCCTCAATTCATAAGTCTGTCCCCTTTGCCGAGACTCCCAGATTTATACCAGGACACTGGTTAGAACCAGGCCATTTATAGATTTCATAAAGTCAGAGTAATTCACATATTTCTGAAAACACTTTCAGGTAAGGATTTAAGTATTCTGGGAAAAACAACTTTGGCCAAAAGGTTCTACAGCTGAACAAGTCACAAGAACCAGGCAGGCATTTATCCTGCCCTAGGTCTCAGAATTCCTGCCTTTTATCTGTCCTCTTACCTGGTAGTTACGAACACCATCCCAGCATGCTGTCTGCATGGGCTGTGCTTTGAGATCCTCAATGCTAAACTAGGTAAGAGAAAATAAGCATTCACTAAACAATCCTTGGCCAGTTAATAGGCATATTTGGAAATAGACAGTCCCTTCCCAACATTTAGAGGTGCTACAGGCTATAATGGAAATATGTAAGTTCATCACAGAGCCACTGATGATGAGTGAATATAGGTAAGCCTTGTGTTATACTGTTATCTCTTCTAATTAAAAGGACCAGCTGAATGCATAATCCAGATGCTAAAGTAATCTGTTGGTTCTCTACATTTTACTTATTAAAGTATTATGTATTTCTTCTATAATATTTCTATTTACATTTTCTCCAGGCTATCAAAATGGGTTTATATTCATTCCTTGAATATATACCAACTGCTGGCAGGGAGACACCTAGGAGCATGGCAAGTGGTAAGAATAAAGCAAGCTAAGATTGAGGTTGGCAAATTACAACCTTTAGGCCAAATCTAGTCCCATACCTCCTTTTATAAATAAAGTATTATAGGAACCAAATCTGTTTGTTTATGTGCTATTAGCACTTACTTGCTACGAGGGCAGAAATGAAAGAATATAAGACACAGTAGTCTACAGTATTTATTGTCTGGCCCTTTGCAGAAAGTCTGCTAGCCCCTGACTACATAGAGGATTCATCGAACAATTAAACAGATATAGGCTAAACATGCCTAATTAAAAAATATGAATGTTTTGGACTTTGGAGCATTTTGGATTTAAGATTATGTTTTGGATTAAGGATGTTCAATCTGTAAAGTCTAAACAAATATTCCACAATCCAAAAACTCCAAAATCAGAAACACCTTTGATTTGAAGCATTTCAGATAAGGGATACTCAATCTGTACTTGATGGTAATAAATTCTGTTGATTTTATTCATATTTTGCCTTTCTTACTCTTTGAAGATGAGATGCTGGTGATGGAACCCAATGGTATCCCATAATAACCTTTCATTTTTAAAACAGCATAATGAGATAGGACAAAGGTACACAATCTCACCTTCACATCTATACCTTTGTCTAGTCGGCTCTCTGGCTCTGATTTCATCAGCCAGTAGTTGCTTAGATTCCTCCCACAGTTTTTAAAGACTGAAGTCTTTTGAGGGCTGGAGTTCTCCACTTTTGCTGATGCCTCACCTGAGTTCTCAAATTTGGTACGTTTTTCTGATTGCCCCTTCTTTTCTACAGGAGAAACAAAAAGCAAAGAACTATCAATGCTTAATGAGTGGTAATGTTCTATGGTGCAGTCTACCCAAATCCTGGATCCTGCAAAAACTAGCTGTAGCATCTAGTGTTATACAGAAAAAAACTTCAGTTTATCTATAAAAACTGGAAAAGAATACCTGTCTTTCAGGATATATTCTGGATTATGATTCAGTGAGAAAAAAACACCTTAGAGGATTAAGACTAATGGGTCCTAGTAGCAGTCAATAAATGTCTCCTTCCCTCTCTGTCTCTTCTGTGCCTTTACTCTGGCTACTCTTTCCAGTGAGGAAACAGCCAAAAAGCTTAGAAAATTCCTGGCATTATAATAAATGCTCAATAAATATCCATTATTGTCATCATTTCATTCATCTTTCCCTCTTGCTCACTGTACTTTATGCTTGCCTTTTTGCTCTTCAAGATGCCAAGAAAAACTGGAAAAAAAATGATTCATCTGGGTCCTTAAAGACATCCGTAAAGACTGGATTTTGTTCTAAGAGAATTAGAGAAAATGTGCCTGGGATACAGTGAGTCCTCAAAACTAATAGTTGTTAAGTTCATACTATATCCGAGGCCCCTAGCTAGACTTGGTGGTGCACACCTGTAATCCTAGAGGCTTTGGAGGCTGAGACAAGAGGACTGCAGGTTCAAAGCCAGTCTCACCAAAAAGTGAAGCACTAAGCAACTCAGTGACACCCTATCTCTAGATAAAATACAAAATAGAGGCTGGGGATGTGGCTCAGTGGCTGAGTACCCCTTAGTTCAATCCCGGTACCCACCCACCCCAAAATCTCTATCCAAGGCCCCAAGCTATACATGTTACTCTAACCCTAACTCAGTTAATCTACATAATGTGTGAGATATTCTATTCTTCAACTGGAAAATGTGCTCCAGATCACAATTCAGTTATGACAGAACCAAGATACAAGGTCAGGGCCTACCACTCTGGCTGTCTGAATCTATGCTTAATGACTGACTGTACTGTACTGTCTCCAAGTTTAGTAAAAGTTTCAACATGTGAGGTTAAAAGATTAAATATCATTTATGGATGTCTGGACTCAACATACCTTCCTTGCCCAACTTCTCAGCAGTCCTTAAGAGTTAACAAGCACACTGCAAACACCATGTGTTATTAAACAACTATGTATTTTAGTCAATCTGGAACTCTTGCCATTCCTAAGAGTCACCTTCCACTGCTTTATTTCTGCCTTTCATCCACTTAGCATGCCATTCATCTCTGTGAATACAGAAGTGACATCACATTTTCTGGGTACTAAAACTTTGCCTGTAGAAAGCCTTCCTGTTCTTTAAGGCTGGACTCAAATTCCACTTCCTTCCCAAGGCTTTCCCTAGTATTCCTGGCTCTTCTCATACCTCCAATAATTCAGTCTTCCAGGCCCTTTCACTTACACCTGTTTGCGTTTACCCTTAAAAATCTTTAAATTTTAAAATTTAAAATTTTAACTTGAGGCATAAAACATGTACACATCAATGGTGTTCCATGTGATGTTTTGATACACGTATACATGTAATATTTAAATTGGGTTAAACATATGTCTCCTCAAACATCATTTCTTTTTGGTCAAAACGTTCAAAATCCTTTATTCCCACTTTTTGAAGTGTACAGTATATCATCCTTATCTATAGTCACCCTACTGTGTAATAGCACACTAGATGTTCTTAATCCTACTTTAAATTAGAACCCACTGATCAACCTCTCCCCAACTTTCCGGTTTCTGGTAAGCACTGTTCTACTGTCAACTTCTACGAGAAAAGCTTTTTGAGATCCCACATATCGTACTTTTCTTTTACTTAATGATATCCAGTTCCATCCATGTTGTCGCAAAAGAATTATATTCTTTACCCCAGCGCATGCCACCCATAACGCAAACATCCTTAGTTAACTGGATGAACAAGCAAGCTGAAAGGGCGTTGGGTAGAACCTTGGTGGGAAAAATAAAGAAGATGAAAGGTGATAAGGGATGATGGGATAACAGACAAGTCTCAAAGGCTTCTCTCCACAAGCAGGAAAGAATATGAACGGTATTAAGCTGGCCCTAGAGAAACACTCTTTTGGGGGTCGCCTCTTTGCAGGCTCAGTGCAGCTCACCTGGGCCAGCAGCCCCAGCTGGTCTCTTCCGGGGTCTCGGCATGGTCTCTCTCTGCAGGGGGCTGAAATGAAGAGGGTTCTGAAATCAAAAGGGAGATTCAAAAAGGAACTCCACTGCCCTTCAAAACCCGCGCAGAGCAAGATGGAGACGTCGCGAGGAAGTCCAGAGTCTCCAACTTTGCTAAGAGCAGATAATTGTGTTTAAGGGTTTCATATCCTTCCCTCCGTTAACTGTGCCATTTCCATCTCGAATAGCCTGCCGTTAAACTCTTCCCAAGCATTCCCTTGAGCCCTGCTTTATCCCCTTAACTATTCTTTCACAACACCAACCCCAAGCTCCGCAAAATGGACGGCCAGGTGCCCCAGACCCCCAGGGCCTCCCAGGGGCTTTGTGGCGGACACACCAACGTTGCGCCGAGGCCCCAAGCATTTATGGGAGTTGTAGTTCAGTTGCCTGTCTTTCTGTTTGACACCACGGCTGCGAAGGCTTCTGAGGGACTACAACTCCCAGGGTGCAGTGGGGGCAGAGGCCGCCTGCTGCAGATCCTTACTGAAAAGAACGTCGTGGAGCTCTAGGGCTCACTGGCTCTGGCTAAGGCAAGAGCAGTGGCGATGTGGTGCGGATACCGGAACCTCGGGGTGCGCTTCGGCCGGTTGCGTTGTAGTCTCCCGTCCCCCATCAGCGGCCACCGGAGCTTGACCTCCTGCATCGATCGTAAGGCTCGCCTTGGGCGAGGGGGGAGCTGGACACGGTGTCTGGAACCCGGGCGAGTATCGGCAGTCTCCCCACTCCAGGCCGCTCCCCGCTTGGTCCGGTGACTCAGACGCGCTCCGCGCTTTGTTCTATGACTCTTGCACCTTCTCCCCGCTCCGTCCTGTAGCTCAAGGACCCGCTTAACGGACTATTTAGTCGCCCAGAACTCGCTCCCCGATTCGTCTCGTAATTCCTGGGCCCGCCCCCGGCTCGCCAATCCATCCTGTAACTCTCGGACCTGCCCTCCGCATGGTCTGTTCTCCGGAGACCTGCTCCCCGCTTTGTCCTGTCACTCCCGGACCCACTCCCAGCTCCACCTCGTCATCTCAACTCGGTCCCTTGAGCTCCTGTCTCGTCCTCAGTTGTGTTATGCCCAGTTCCATTCCCGCCCTGTCCCGTGACCCCTCACCCTGTCAGGTCACCCTCAGCCAGGTTCCCATTCCCTTTCCTCACCTTGATCAGGTCCCTGCTGCGTCCCATAATTCCAGGACCAAAGAGACCACTCTCTGCTCCCTCCTGTCTTTTTGGGACCAGCCCCCCACACTGTCTACATCCTGTCACCCCAGACTTTGTAGGTCACTCTGTGTGCTTAGAGAAGTAAAGGAACTTGTGGCTTTTTTGTTTGTTTCATCAAAATCACCAATGAGAGGTTCTAAAGGCAGTGGGAATGTAGAGCTGGGTACTTGTCGTGGTGGATAAATAAAAGCTCCAGGTAATGCATCATGTGTAGATTTCAAAACTTAATACCTGTAGCAATAAAACAATTGTGCTGTTGAAACAACTGCAGGAACAATAACTGTTATTGCAATTGGTAATCTCTAACTGGGATTACAGATCTTGAATGTCTTCAGGCACCAGGTGAATAAACCAAATATGATGAATGATTGCCACCCAAGTAAGTGATACCCAATTGTAACTTCTCTGTCAAGTAAGGGATACCCAGCTAATTTATGACAATTCCCTGTCAATCTAACCTTTTTTTTTTTTTTTTGGTTTTCTTTAAATAATTTACTTGGGCTAGGGATGTGGCTCAGGCGGTAGAGCGCTCGCCTGGCATGGGTGCGGCCGGGTTCGATCCTCAGCACCACATACAAAAAAGGGATGTTGTGTCCACCGAAAACTAAAAAAAAATAAATAAATAAATATTAAAAAATTCTCTCTCTCTTTAAAAAAATAAATAAAAATAAATAATTTACTAATTTAAATAAGTGATAAGTTTCTTTATCAAACGAATTACTTAGTTGACAAAAGAGCTATAAATTTGTCACTAAGGTACACAACATATAAAATACTGTTCTCTTTTTAAGTCTTAAAACTCCTTCAAGAGGTGCTGCCCTTTTCTAGCACTTATATTTGGTAAACAAGGTCACCCTGGTTGATAACAAAGCAAATAATTGGTCTTACAACAAATAAGCTAAATATGAGTATTTCTAGCAGCAAACTTCAGCCATTAAAGGTGCTCTTTCACTTTGTGTGTGTGTTTGGGGGGAGGATACTGGAGATCAAACTCAAGGTACTCTCTCTTTCTATGCAAGCATTCTACCACTGATTTACATCACCTTTTTAAAAGAAATTATTATCTTTAAATTAGTCAAGTGAAACTAGTTGCATATTTGTACATCAAGCTAATTAACAGCCTAGGGATATAGACCAGTAGTAGAGTGCTTGCCTAGCGTACTCAAGGCCCTGAGTGAGTTGGCTTCCCAGCACTGCACAAAAAATTAAAATAAAAATAAATTTTAAAATGTAGCTAACTGCATTTGATTGTTTTATTGCATATTTTAATGTTAATACATATATCTGAGTGTTTATTGCATATTTTAATGTTAAAAGTATTAAGTTTATTTAGTTATTGAATATTATTTCTTCATATCTTAGGTGAGGAAATTTGCTTAATATCTAATTCAATCACCTCATTTTATAGTAGGGTAACTACTATAGATTCCTGTCATTATTTAAAGATTTGTGGGGGTTTTACCTTTTGCTTACCCTGAGTTGCTATACTGTGAACGTCTAGTGCGTTCGGGTCCCTGGGTAAGGGTCGCTAAATCACCGGGACACAGGGGATGCAGAGCCAAGGCAGCAATTGCAACTGCATGCTGAGGTTTATTTGCATGTTTCTTTTATAATCTTTTCTAACAAAGCAAGCAATTCTTCAGTAACACTTCGTCCACATAGCCCAAATATCATGCCTCAGCGGGTACACAGAGCTAAATTCAAGTTGTTCCTGTTCCTTTTGATAAGTACCCTCCCAAAGTTCTTTGTAGACATTATCTAATCCCCGAATGTACTGTTCCCAGGTCCAGTATGCAGGAAGCTTCTTCCTCTAGGCCAAACCATGCAGAAGCTTGTGTCTTGTGATAAGGGGAAAAGGACCTTTCCTCCTCCTAGCGAGGCATGCCTTCAGCTGACCTAAATCACAGCCACAGCTTCTTGCAAAGTGTCAGGCTGAGGGAGCTAAACTCTGCACACTTAAACCCCAACAATTCCTTCCTTTTTCTTTTGTTTTTCTAAAACAGCTTTCCACAAAGTTAATATAGAGGTTTGAGATGGTCTTATGCACATGCAGTATGTTATTACAAAAAGGATAATAACTAAGCATAACACTATTCCCACTCCTCCAGCCGTATGGGTAAGACTTTGAGCAACTCCTTTGGGATCTAATCCCTCTAACTGTTTTAAAAACAATTCAGCTATTTGAGCAGCATCATCATGTTGAAACCCTTTTTCAAAAATTTCAAATATATCCTTTTGTAAAGAATCAATCATTAATCGAGCTGTTCCTCAACAAAATGTCATTTAACAAAATGTCATTCCTCAACAAAATGTTTTGTTTGTAAAGAAGTATGTAAAGCTATCCCTGAAACTGTAGCAACTGTAGCCACTGCAATAAGACTTAGAATTACAGCAACTACAACTTCCACAAACCGTTTAGTACGTTTTAACAATCATCTAAAAAATTTCAGAACCAAAGTATTTACAAGATCTTGGGACCATGGTCTTTGTAAGTTCACAGGAAGCCAAATGTGAGAGCGCTGTTGTAACAGCACAATGGAATAACCAGAAGGAATAGAAACAGATGTATTAATACAGGTATACAATTTACAATTAAAGCATAAAATTTCCTCATCAAAAGTAACATTTCCAATTAAGAACAGATATGGCATGGGCATACATGTGGTTATATTATATTCTTTAAATACAGTAAAATTATAAGAAGCAGCAGATTGACTAGTCCCAGAGAAAGAGCCATTAGACAAGATTACAGGTTTAGTTGCAGCAGCAATCTTTGTGTTTGTAAATGATGAGGGTACTGCACTGAAGCCAAGCGTGGGTCAGCAATTCTGCCATCACCCCAGGCCATCAATTTGTCATTCCAAATGGTTTCATTCCATCTCTCTTTTTGTGGGATTCTCAGAAGCGGAAGACACTGTCAATAATGCACACATGGCCAGAAATAAATTTTCTGGGGTGCAATTCTTCCCTGTTCGTTGCAGCACGCTGGTGTCCATTTTCTGTTGAAACATAAGCATAGCCCTTTCCTCTACAAAGTAAAATCCCTGGCTGACATTCAGCATCTGTCGCAATTTTTATCCAGATTGGTTCATGAACTGCTTCTAAGGTTTTTTGCTCAAAATGTCGTTCTGCTCTTGTCAATATTTCTCCTTGTGGAAGATTAAGGAAATTTAAAATGAATAAGGCTTGATGTAACAATGCTTTAGGTTGATTTTGTAAATGTCTAAACAAGTGCATATTTAAATCTGTCATTTTCCTCCTTTTTAATTTTTTAATTTGTGTTTTATAATATTAACCTTTATGTAGATAGGGCTCTCATTAACTTAAAAAATACATTTAAATTGTACCTCAGTGTAAAAAGTAACATAAAACTTTATATATCTTATTGATATATAAAGAACATTAAAGGATATAAATAAATCGCCAATATGTTATTTTTATAAGTTTAAAATTACCATGTAACCTTTTGGAGAACACCAGCTTGATAAAGGCTTTTTAAAGCTTTTATCTTAATGACTTATATATCTGGAAAATATGAACACATTTAATATACAAAGAAGAGTAATAGTACCATAATTACTATTGATGTTTTTATATTAATTAAGTTTAGCTCTTAAAGCAATAACATAATAGAATATTGCAAAATAACAGTTGTTATTTAACCATATTTGTATAATCCTTAATTTTTTTAAGATTATTTGTTCAAAAATTTACATATATAGCCAACGTACATACACCTTTTTTATCACTTACTTAAAACTATAGAGCCAACATACATAGACCTTCTTTATTTACACTTTGAGAATTAGAAACTATTTGATTGTATTTTTACTTAAAAGCAAATTTGTAGTAAACACATTTATCTCAAATATCTGTAACTGAAAAGGCAGAGTATCTGATAAATGTAAATATAAAACATAAATTATGGGTTTTCTGTTGAAGAAAAACAATTAGGCAAATATATATTAACTAATCAATTAGGCATGTGCTAATTAATTTATAGATTAACAAATATAGGTTATCTAAATATCTATAAAAAGATATACATATATTAAGAATAAGAACATAACTTATAATTGTATTAATTTTATGTAACCACGTGGTCTTAAAATATTTGGATCCATTTTAATTTATTTTTAACTAAGAGTGCACTCTTTTATGTTACGTCACTTGATATAACTGAAATAAGATCCTTGAGTATACATTTTTATTTTTATAGTTAGCAATGAGAATAAGGATTTTTTTGGTCATCACAGGAACTTTGCCGGCGTGTTCCTGTGGTGAGCAAATGTATCCTCATAACCTCCAAAATTAAAAGTAAAATATAAAGAAGCATATTTAATATCTCTCATCAATAGAACATTATTTAGTAACACAACTATAGAGAAAAGTCAGGTTATTTAACTTAGAACTAGCTTAAATTTAGGACTATAATATAGAAACCTGTGGAATTAAATTTTGTCTGAAAAAAATATCTTTTGTTAGCATTTACAGGTAGGCATTTTTAAAAATACAGACTCTGAGCAGCTCCGGTAGAAATCTGAAACACAGTAGTACAGGTTAGTGGCTGGAAGGTGGGACTAGAAGTCCTAAGTGACTGTGGAAGAACCAATTGGAAGCCCGCAAAAGTGTGGGAGGTGGGACCAGGAAGCTGCTCTTCTGGCCAGGCACCCCATGGTTACCATGGTGATGCAAACAACATGGAGTCCGCTGCCCATTTTTGGGGCAAAATTATTGTAATGAGTAGCAAAAGCATTAAGCAATTTTTTTACATAATGAGATTGAGGTCTGTACATTGTCACTGCCTTTTTAAATCTGTCAATATGATCAATATCAATCCCCTCATACCGAGGTGGATGTGCCAGTCCATTAACTGGATCAGGCCTGATTATAGGAAAAGCAAAGAAGGGAGTTTCGTTCTCATCGTCAGAAGGCTCTGAGTCCATTTCCTGGACAGCTTTTAAAGAAGCTGCCAAAAAAGGGTTAATGGCCGGAGGGGCAGAGGGCCTGGTTCCAGATAAAGGCCTAGAGTCCACTTTAGCTTCTAATTTATTGAGACATCCCAGAACCTCCTCCATAAGGAGTTTGAATTGCTCCGAGATGGAACGATCATCAATCATCGTTTTTACTTTCGTTTTCTTTTGTGTCACATTACCAATTAAATCAGCAGAATTTTGTGAAGAATTATGAGTTAGTTGTTGCGTATCTTTTATTATTTCCTCCTTTTCACTAATATCCAGAGGGAGTTCTAGAATAGAAGGAGCAATTTGTAAATTGCCAATTAACCTTTCTTCCTCCATAGCTTTAAACATTGTATATAAAAGAGACCAGATAGACCAAAACCGAACCGGAATTTTTTTGCCTTGCCTCATGGCCTTTTCAATATTATGATGGACCCGTTTCCAATTATCCACATCCATAGATCCTTCCTCCGGGAACCAGGGATTCCATTCCCTGACCACCTTAAGACACATCTCTATATCAGAATGAGAAATAATAATACCATAGACGGCAAGTGAATGCCTAAGAATACATAGAAAAGGAGAAGATGAAGATTGTCCCATCACCCTGTAATATAAAGAAAAATAACTCACCCTTCCTGACAATCCAGCAGGGTCCCTGTTCGGGCGCCAATTGTGAACGTCTAGTGCGTTCGGGTCCCTGGGTAAGGGTCGCTAAATCACCGGGACACAGGGGATGCAGAGCCAAGGCAGCAATTGCAACTGCATGCTTAGGTTTATTTGCATGTTTCTTTTATAATCTTTTCTAACAAAGCAAGCAATTCTTCAGTAACACTTCGTCCACATAGCCCAAATATCATGCCTCAGCGGGTACACAGAGCTAAATTCAAGTTGTTCCTGTTCCTTTTGATAAGTACCCTCCCAAAGTTCTTTGTAGACATTATCTAATCCCCGAATGTACTGTTCCCAGGTCCAGTATGCAGGAAGCTTCTTCCTCTAGGCCAAACCATGCAGAAGCTTGTGTCTTGTGATAAGGGGAAAAGGACCTTTCCTCCTCCTAGCGAGGCATGCCTTCAGCTGACCTAAATCACAGCCACAGCTTCTTGCAAAGTGTCAGGCTGAGGGAGCTAAACTCTGCACACTTAAACCCCAACACTATACTATAAAGCCTTTCCATATCTCATTTGGTCTGTTTTTCTGTGTAGCTTTACCATTTATGTGTATGTGTGCATCGAGTGTGCTGATACCTTAAACTCTACCCAATAACTCTCGCAAAGTTCATGAGGACTTTTGTTTGTCTTTATAGTGTATTTTTTTTCTGGAGATATATAATATATATATACACACATATATATCTGTATATATATACATATACATACATATATATATACAGATATATACATACATATATATATATACAGGTATATATATATGTTTTTACTTCGTCACTATATTTTCCTGTGTGTAATTTAATTTTTTAAAAAATTTTTATTTATTTATTTTACTTGTCTTTGTCAATGGACCTTTATTTTTTATTTATATGCGGTGCTGGGGATCGAACCCAGTGTCTCACATATTCGAGGCAAGCACTCTACCACTGAGCCACAACTCCAACCCATGTTATTTAATTTTTAACTTGATTTTCTCTTTTTTTTCTCAAAGTTGTGCTCTCGTTTTATTGATCATTTCCTTTTCTAAAATTGACTATTTGTTGTTTATCTAAAAAGAATGTGTTATTGTATTGTGTTTACTTATGTACATGATTTAAAACTCTTCCTATTGTTTACTTAGAAAACAATTCATATCTATTTCTTTAACCTTTGGTTGCTTGAACTATTTATCTTAGGAAGTAACCATTTACTCTGTCAAAGAAGAAGATGAAGTTTTCTTAATATTTATTGAACTCTTGCTAAGATTAAAATTCTTTTTTCTTGTACTGGGGATTGAACTCAGAGGCACTTTAACCACTGAGCTATATCCTCAGCCCTTTATTGTTTTGTTTTGTTTTGTTTTGAAACAGTCTAACTAAGTTGCCAGGGCTGGCATCTAACTTGCAATCCTCCTATCTCAGCCTCCTTAGTTGCTGGGGTTACATTGTGTGCTGTTGTGCCTGGCCTAGAATTAAACTTCTGTAGTACTTCTCTTTATACAATGTTTCCATTATCATTAATTATGTTATCCATTTTGTGACTGAACCATGAACCATATTTATTTTTGTAACACTGAAACTGTTAGATAGTAGATGCTCAATAAACATTTTAAAACTATTTTTTAAGTTGTAAATGGAATTTCATTTACTTTTATGCAGTTCTGAGAATTGAACCCAGTGCCTCAGACATGCTAGGCAAGTGCATTACCACTGAGCCACAACACCAGCCCCAATTTTTTTTTTAAAGTGTACACCATTCCCCCCCACCCCCCACGCCGCTGCTGCATGCTGGGGATCAAATCTGTGGTCTCATGCATGCTAGGCAAGTACTCTACCACTGGGCTACATCCCCAAACCCTTATTTTTTCCTTTTATTTTATTTGGGGGGAGGGGGGGCAGTGGTGAAAAGTTCTGGGAATTGAACTCAGGGTTGCTTTACCACTGAGCTACATCCCTAGCTCTTTTTAATTTCTATTTTGAGATGAGGTCTTACTAAGTTGACCAAGTTGGCCTCAAACTTATTGAGACTGGCCTGGAATTTGCAATACTCCTGCCTCAGCTTCCCAAGTCCACTGGGATTTCAGGTGTGTGCCACTGCACCCAGCTCTTCATTTCTTTCAGTGTGGATTTATGAGGAAGAAATAAAGAAGATTTTTTAAGGGTAGGTAGGTAGTAGATAAATAAAGTCAGCTGATCCTTTTGGAGTAAAGGAGGAAGAAAATGGTGATGTGTGCTCAGTCAGTGTCTTTATTTATAATTTTTTCCCACTCTGACATTGTTTGCATCTTATTTCTATCCTATTTCTTTCACTGTGGCTTCCAGCTCTTTTAGGTCTGCAAATGTATTTAACTGAGTGACTAAGGTAAAAGATGTTTGGAAAGCTACTATATACTGTCTTAGGTTGATCTGAGTCAACAGGGAAACGGATTAGTGGTGAATGATATGATTATCTTGCTGTTGAAGGCTCTACTATGTGTGGAAATTGCTAAAAAAGTTTACTGTTTTTGGCCTCATAGTGCTTCTTATTGTTGATTCTATTCTCTGACTCCTATCCTAGAATTGAATATGTGCAATTCTGCCCACAGCTTCCATGGGACTAAATGAGGAACAGAAAGAATTTCAGAAAGTGGCCTTTGACTTTGCTGCCCGGGAGATGGCTCCAAATATGGCAGAGTGGGACCAGAAGGTAGGAGTTTTCCTTATGACTAGATGTTTCAACATGTGCCACATTAGCAACCTTTAACTTCAGCTCCTTATAATCCTAAATGCTCAGTGTCTGTTACCAGCTTTTAGTGCAAGTAAGAGGATTGGTAATAGGTGATTTCTTTCACAGACAGTATCTGATCATTTTGTAGATACCTTTTTTCCTTTCTTATTGAACAAATACTTAAAACTAAGGGGGTTCTATAGTTAATTAAAAAGGAAAACTTGTTAATCTTAAGAAAACAATTCTTAGAGGACACACATTAACCTATACTATTGTAGGATGACAGACACATATTAAAAGAAGCCCTATACTCTTCCAAATTCAAACATCCTGATCACCTAATCATAATACCTTCTAAAGGAGAGTCCATCTCTGAATCAGTTACTGATAACCCTGCTCTCTTTTTCTGTATGTAGGAGGTGTTCCCTGTGGGTGTGATGCGGAAGGCAGCCCAGCTAGGCTTTGGGGGGGTCTATGTCCGTACAGACGTCGGTGGGTCTGGACTGTCAAGGCTTGATACCTCTGTCATCTTTGAAGCCTTGGCTACAGGCTGCACCAGCACCACAGCCTACATAAGCATCCACAAGTGAGTGCCCAATCTGGGAAAGCAAAGTGAGGTATTCATGTGAATTGACTGGGGAATTTCAAATTTATAAGGAAAAGATTGATCATGTAGGTGGATTGCTCTTAAGGAACTAGACTGTTAGTTCACACTAGGTCTGTTACTTCCTGTTGGACTTGATTCTGTTATCTTTTTCATTGCTCAGAGTATCAGGTCTTCCAGCCCCCTCCAGTCCTAGTTTAGGTTGGTACCAGCAGACTTCTCCAGTAGAGTGGGCAAGTCCTATCACCCTTTTCTTCAATCTACAGATGAAATTTCCAGGAATTTGAAGTTTCATCTGTATTATTTTATAGGAAGTACATGGGATTGATTTTTAGAGGCTTAGTTAACTTAATTAGATGTAGTGTCCACATCCAGGTGAGAAATATCTTGTCCCTGGTTATCTTTGAGTAGTACATATTCCAAGAATATGTTTAAATTTAGTCCTTTCATTTTAAATTTGATTCTTCTCGGTTATGACTTTTCTTTTCCCATCTTTCTTCTGCTTAACTCTGTTTCGTTGCTCTTTGTTCTCCCTACTCTATTTCCTTTTCTTTTCTGTCTTTATTTCCATCAATGTCTTTCCTTATATATCACTCAGCATGTGTGCCTGGATGATTGATAGCTTTGGAAGTGATGAACAGAGGCACAGATTTTGCCCACCGCTCTGTACCATGGAGAAATTTGCTTCATACTGCCTCACTGAACCAGGTGAGTTTGCCATTCCACAAGCGAGAACTAATTGGGAGTGATATGACTCATGTAGTCACTGAACATTCCTTTCCCATTGACATACTTAACCACTGTTTACAAAGCAGTTTGGCCATGGAATAATAAGAGCCTGTAACCTGAAGTCACAGGACCTAGTGGCCTTTAGGTCAGATTCCCTTCTGCTGCAGACCAGAACCTTCTTGCAAAAGGTTAACTGCAAGCTAGAGTGTTGGGAGAGGTGAAGTAGTCTGCTTGGTGGAAGCAGTTTTCACCAAGAACAGAGAATTCCTTTGGCCATCTGAACTTTAAAGTAGTGCATGCTGAGCTGTTTCTCTCTCAGGATGGTTTACCAGGATATGGAACCATGCTGGGCCCCTTGAATTTACATACTTTATCATCCCCTTTTGATCTTGCCTCAGGAAGTGGAAGTGATGCTGCATCCCTCTTGACTTCAGCTAAACGACAAGGAGATCATTATATCCTCAATGGCTCCAAGGTACCAGCATGCTGTCCTCCTAGAGCAACTTGCTCCTGATATCCTCTGGTTCCTGAGTCTATGAGTTAATATTCCCATGCATTTTTACATGTTGGATAGATAAACTTTGACCCATTTCTCTTTCTTCTCCTTCACTGTTTGCTGCTTCCTATCAAATTCCAGATGATTTCATTCCTTTTTCTTTCTCCTTTTCATATTCTTTTCAACTAAATCCCTCCTCAGTCTCTGTGCCATACCTGTGTGTTCTATTTTTGGGAGGACTCACATTGTTTTCCGGATGTTAGATTCAGAACTCTTGTATCCCCTTATCCCAATTCTCCCCCTTCTCCAATCCCACAGGCCTTCATCAGTGGAGGTGGTGAATCTGACATCTACGTAGTCATGTGCCGAACTGGAGGATCAGGCCCAAAGGGCATCTCATGCATAGTTGTTGAGAAAGGGACCCCTGGCCTCAGCTTTGGCAAGAAGGAGAAAAAGGTGAGTGATTATTGGACAGGAAGCAATTCAAATTATGAGGCTCCATCACCTGCCAGATGAACCTCTGCCTTATTTTATGAAATAGATTCACCTACTTGGTAACTTGCCTTTGAAGCAGTTGCTTCTATTAGGATTTTGACAGGGGCATATAAAATAGAATAGGGCATTTTTTAAAAAAAAACATTTAAGTTTCTGGGGAAAGTGACATTTGTCAATTAGTTACAGGCTAGCCTATTAGCATCCCATCACCTCTCCTGCCTGTGCTTTTGGCTTATATTTCTTATCCAGCTCTTATCTTTTGCTGCTGTTTGTTGAGGATCTAATGTTGAATAAAAATCTTAGAAATGAAAAGCATATGGGCCACTTTTCTTATTTAAATAAAGTGAAACTCATTGAAGAGATTTTGGGTATTCTAAGGACAGTGTTTCCATAGGTACTTTGAAAAATAAGGTACTCCTAGGATTAAGAAACTTCATAGCCAGGCCATGAACAGAGGTCTTGTGATAACTCTAAAGGTGAGATCGATTCAAATTTTTTAGCCTAGGTTGTCAAAAACAGCTTCTCTAACTCTAGTTGGTACTATTTTTGTTAGGACTTTTGGGGAGATGTTAGTTATGAAATGGTCCCTGAATATACTTCTCTCTCACTTCTTCTAGGGTTTCCATATTTTCCTGCAGGATCCTTTCTTGACCCTTTGTAACTGTCAAAAGTTATGAGCATTAACCTCCCACCTTTTGTAGCATAACAGGCATTGGCTAGATACCTATTATAAAATCTATTTCTATATAAACTCTATATAATGTAAAGAGTTTATATATGTTATATAAGATGTGTAGCTATAGAATTTCTCAGTCCTAGAAATGTCTGTTTTTTATAGTCTGATATAGTTCTACATAATCAAGTTATACTGATTTAGATATTTGTGCTTATAAAGATAGTGATGATTGGTAGTATCCATGCAATATTTGTGCTGTATGTTGGCAGAACACCAAACTAACGAGTTTAGTACTTTGAAAAAATTTACAGAGAAGTTCAATAAGCAAAGAGTGTATCTTATTACCCCTTCATTTTTGTGCTGGTCACCTTTAAGCATACATATTTTTTATCGTTTTTTTTATTAGTTTTGTGTTATATATTTTTAAGTATAAGTAGGAAATTAAAAAGGACTTCTTTCATTAGACAACTCGTGTGTACCCATTGTGTGTCTTCTTCTAACTTATAGGAGGAGTACCTCAGTAAGCAAGACAGACATGTTTTGCCCTGTGAAATTTACATTTAAGTAAGCACCAGTCACACAAATGAGGTACTTTCCTAATTTAGTGCTAAACATTTTGAAGGAAATACAACAGAGTGACCCCACCCTAACCGAGGAAGAGCTTTATTACACAGGGACAGACTCTTTGAGGCCATAACATTAAAGATGAGATCTCAAGTGTTAGAAGGACCATCTCTGAGAAGAATTCTGGGCAACAGCAATAGCAGATACAAAGGGCTTGAGTTAGGAATAAGATTAGCCTACTTGAAGGAACAAAAAAGAAAAAATTGGTATGGCCGGAGTGTAGTGAGTATGAAAAGGATGATGCAGATGAAGTTGGAGATGTAATCAAAGTATGGTGGGCCAGGATAAGAAGGTATTCAGCTCCCCATCGTTCTTTAGGCTGTTTTGGTGGCCTAAGCCATAGGCCTTTTTCTTTCTTTGCTTCTTGTTAATCTTTCCTACAAAAACATGATTTCACTTAGCATATTTAACACACTGTATTGCTGATAGTTTTGAACTTCCAGTTTTGCATTAATTTGATGAAAGAGCAATAAAGATTAGCTTTATCTTAGACTTAATTATTTTAAGGTCTTATGTAGTTTTATCGTGGAGGAGTGGATGAGAGAATTTTTGTAAGAGGGTAATAAGATAATATACACAAGAGGAGTCAAGTCTGAGCAGGATTGGTCTGTGGTAGTAACTAATGGTCCAAGTATTCAGGGTTCTCCAAAATGTAGAGTGGAATGACCTGTCCTCACTAGCTGCTACTTTTCTGGGACTGATAGGATTAGAAGAGGATTGCTGTATGCATCGGAGAAGAAGGTAGATCTTTTCACTGTAAGGAGTTAAGAGGTAGCAGCTATTTTATGGGTTCTTTAGTAATTAGATATTCTTAGGTCAGAATTTTCTGTTACATTCTTTTTTTTTTTTTCCCCTGTTACTGGGAATTGAACCCAGAGGTGTTTTATCACTGAGCTACATCCTCAGCCCTTTTTATTTTTTTATTTTGAGACATGGTCAGTTGCCAAGACTGACCTTGAATTTGTAATCCTTTTGCCTCAGCCCAAGCAGCTAGGATTATATAGGTGGTTACCATTAACCTTTTTGTTAGGTTATTTCCTTTAGGTATTTCTATTCTGTTCAAGGAGATAAAGTACATTTCAGTCAGTATTAGAAGGTTTCAAAGGAGCTTAAAGAAAGCAAGCTTAGTGATGATTTGGGTGACTAGGAAGCCTCAGAAACCTTCCTTTAAGCTAAGCTTTGATGGTGGTTGGGAATAAAGAGAAGTCCCAGTAGAAAGAGATGAATTATGAAAACCCAAAAGCACAGATACAGGTCAGCTGCTGAAGTAGAGATAAGAACAGGATAGCCCCAAATATTAGAAGACCTTCATAAGGCTTAGGAAATGACAACAATCTAATGTAAAATGTTTATCTTATCAACTAAAGAGAGCTGAATGTGTTTAAATGAGGAAATGAGATAAAACCAATGGTGTTTTCAGAGACAGAAAGGAACCTGGGTATTTTATATGGCATATGGTTTTCATAATCTGCCCCATTAAGCCTCAAAGTTGAAGTCTTCGAGTACCTAGTTGAGGAGATGAAGGAGATTGAGTAGTGAGGGCCTTATTTATTTATTTATTTATTTATTTTTAATATTTATTTATTTACTTTAGTTTTAGGTAGTCACAATATCTTCATTTTATTTTTATGTGGTGCTGAGGATTGAACCCAGTGCCTCACGCATGCTAGGCAAGTGCTCTACCTCTGAGCCACAACCACAGCCCAAGGGTCATATTTATATGTGAAATATCTGAATGAGATTTGGTTGAAGAAAGAGGTTCTTTTGACTTTCTAGCCCAACTTCTATATTTTCCATGGGAAAAATCAAGTAATTTGTCCAAAAGATGAAAAATGAAACTAAGTAGTTGCATGACATGGACAAGTATTCAAAATTTGCTCTGGGCTTATGACTCACATATCCAGTGTTACCCTAGTAAACCAACTCTCCGGGAAAAACAAAAAGCAATTCATATTTGTAGTTTTTGCTGATTCCTGTGATATAAATACTTCATCGTGACTGGTGTTAAGCCACCATTGTGATATCACAGAATGCTAGGTTAAGAAAAAAGTCCAGGCTCTCACGAGCTGATGCCAGGACATCACATGATTTCTCTGCAGCTAAATGCTAGACCAGGGGTTGCCAATACAGTGCATGGTATTCTTCCCTCTAATTTTAGCATCTTTCAGGAACACTAAACTTCTAAAAGAAATATGACTGTTATTAAGGTCTTTGAAAGTTAAATAAACTTGTCCAAATAAATGTAGTCTGTTTTTATAAAAGAGCATATTCACGGAGACACCAAAACTGAGGACAAATCCTGTCCTGATCCTATGAGAAGTTATGATGAGAGTGTTTGTGGATATGGTAGTGTAGTAGGGTAGACATTAAAAAGTTGATTCTTTAAATATGTTAAAAAAATGTTTTGCTGAAATAAGCATCTTTTTGAGTGTTGACAGGCCTTTAAATCTGAACTTTTTCTTTTTCCTCATTTTACATTCTCATGGTCTAAGTCTCAGGGTGCTGGACCCCATGTTTCACAGGCTTCTGTCTACAGGGAGGCCCACCCTGTGTGGTGGATTGTTGGGCAGCCACCTAGTCCTTGATTTTTGCCAGGTGGGATGGAACTCCCAGCCAACTCGTGCCGTGATTTTCGAAGACTGTGCTGTCCCTGTGGCCAACAGAATTGGGAGTGAGGGGCAGGGCTTCCTTATGGCCATGAAAGGACTGAACGGAGGACGGATCAACATTGGTGAGAGTGAGAAATAGAAAGTTTGATGGTCCATTTTCAGAATATAGTATTTAGCCTTATTGGGGATGAATGATCCAATCAAAGCCATTTTAATTCTAGCCCTTCCCTTTGTCTACCCCAATTTTAAAATTAGCCAATCTAATAGATTGTGACCCTAAGCTCTTCTTATGAGGGCAAGAGGGAGCACTGCATTAGGGATAAAAGCAAGTGGATTGCCAGCCCAGGTATGCTTGCTAACCAGGCTGGATAACATGCCCTTCTGGCAGAAGTAAAGTTTTCCTTGCCTACTTACTTCTGAGCGTGTTTGATTTCTTGTGGTACCTTGGTATTTCTGAAGGCAAGGAGAAGAAAATGTGGAGCAGGGAGAAGACCTGGGCCAGCAGCATTGTACTTAGGCTCAGTTGGAACTTTCTCACTACTTCCTCCAGCTTCCTGCTCTCTGGGAGCTGCTCATGCTTCTGTCATCCTCACTCGAGATCACCTGAAAGTCCGGAAGCAGTTTGGAGCACCTCTGGCCAGTAACCAGGTAAGGTCCCAGGTGACTTTGCATTTCCTTCCACTCTTTTGAACCATTCTAGGGCCCACATTCTGTAGGAGAGGGAGGCCATGATTACCTCATGGAGCCAGAAACTATCTTAACCAGAACTTGGCATTTTTGTTACCAAGGATCCTGTTTAGGAGATAGTAGTACCAAAATGCAGGGCAAGCAAAAGTAGACATAGACCTTGTAAAACAGTAAGTTTTCATAGAGGAGGTAGGAGACTTTGAAACATCGAATTATTTAGAAAAGTCACCTAATTAGAGATTTCTTATCAAGGGTCACAGATCAGGTGCCCATCTAAGCCCCTCTATCTTGTCTGTTGCTATAGTTCCTGCAATTCCAGTTAGCAAATATGGCAACAAGGCTGGTTGCCTCACGGCTGCTTGTCCGTACTGCCGCAGTTGCTCTGGAGGAGGAGCGGGAAGATGCAGTGGCTCTCTGCTCCATGGCTAAGTTCTTTGCAACAGACGAATGCTTTGCCGTAAGTGATAGGCCATCTGGCCCTCTTGGGATGGAACAGGGAGTATTTACTAGGCACAGGAATGTTGAAATCATAAGTCAGCTCTGAAACCTAGCTCTCTTGGGATGCTGCAAGAATCACGTCTGGACTTAAGTATATAAATTAGCTTGTGAAAGGCCTGCATGGGAGCTTTTGTAACTGGCTTTTTAGTCTTCACTTAATTATGTCACTGTCAAAGAACACTGTTGCAGATGCACTGAACCTTTGGAAGATTCAGAGCAACCCAGCCCTGCTGTCTCAGATTTTAGCACTAATTACCATGTTTACAAGGTCAAGGGCAAAGAAATTTCTACAGTGAGCTGCATTGCCACTAGGTGATACCTGAAATTCCTATAATCTGGTCCAAATGGTTGTGGGCAGTTTCTCCCCCACACGTGATAAATAAATGAAAAAGTTTTGTGAGTTTTGATTGTTGAGAACTGACAAATTCAATATGTGGATTTCCTTGTTGTCTCTGTCTCTACAGAGCCCCTTTTTGGGTGTGGGTGGCTAGCTGTGGGTTGTTCTTCCTCTTATGAGTTTACTGTAGGCTGCCATATTGGGGACTAGGGTGGGTAGGGAAGCCAACTATTCCTCAGTCTTCCTGGAATCAAAGACAGCTGGTTCTGGTCCCTGCAGATCTGCAACCAAGCCTTACAGATGCATGGAGGCTACGGCTACTTGAAGGATTATGCTGTTCAGCAGTTTATGCGGGACTCCAGGGTTCACCAAATCCTAGAAGGTAAAAATTGCAGAAGGTTATTCTCTTCCTTTCAGAAAAGTTATAGGATCAGTGCTTTCTAGACTTTATACTGACTAGTTCTCAGGTTCCCATCAGGCCTTGTCTTTTGGATTTCTTCTTCCTTCCTTTCCTCAATCCTGCTTTGGAAGTAACTTGTTTGTGCATTAGAAAGGGCACTAGCCTGGGAGATAGCAGATGTTTTGTCTCCATGGGTAAGACATCAGATCACTCTGCTTCCCTTTTTTTCTTTGTAGATTTGAGAGAAGGTTCAAACTGAGATAGCATATGAGAAATCCCATTGAAAACTGTATCAATGGCTCCTCTTTACTGTTATAAAGGACCTGGTCCTCAGGGATCCCAGAACTCTGTACAATAATTTACAAGGCATATGTGTGAACCGGTGTGATCACCAGCAACTCTACAAATTGACTATCACATGGTCTGAAAGATGTCTGTATCAAATTTGGCAGTGAATTTTTCATTAAAATAAATTGTTGGTATATGGTATCTTCTTGGTAGCCACAGACTTTCTCTCTGGAGAACATGTAAGCTGGTGGAGTCAGGCTTAGAGCATGGTTTTCTCCACTCTACAACTGCTATATAAGTCCTAAAGCGACAGGGCTCTTATTGCAGCTAGGTAACTGGGGCTGTCATACTGTAGGAAAAGTAGATGAGGCTCTATAAGTGACTTTCAGCAAAACAGTGTGGGGGTTGCTTTAATTATGACCTAGGAGAAGCCTATGAGCACTAGCACCCTTGATTCTTTCAGAGCATCTTTCACAAACCTGAGCAGGCATCAGATCCTCTGGAGGACTTTTTAAAAACAGGTTGCTGGGCTCTAACCCCAGAGTGTCTGCTCTAGTGGGTTTAGCTTGGGCCTAAAATTGGCATTTCTAACAAGTTTTCAAATGTGGCTGCTGTTCCTATTGAGGAAACTACACTGAACCCCACTGCTCTGATGTTATGTCTAAACTATAGGATTCTAAAGGTTAGCCTGCCACTTTTTACTACCCACCTATCTCTAGCATATGCTTACTGAACACAGTCCCTAGTTCTAAAATTACATTCACTAGAGTTTTATGAGTGTGCAAAATTTACTTTCATTCTGTCTTTTAATCCTGCTATTTTAAGTGGGAAAAATCAAGTAACATTTATATCAGGTCATACCATCATCTACTTATAGAGAAATTAGAGCACAGTTTACTTTATCACTTTTGTCATGAATTATTGACTAAATCAAAAATTTTAGATTTGACTTTGAGATTGTGTATATTCATTACTCAAGAGAATTTTTATTTCTCTTTGCATTAAAGGCCACTGCTAAAAGTGAAGCAAAAAATTGATCCCTTCCTTTCAGGGAAAATCTTTCCTTTTAAAGCTCCTTTTTCTGATTACTAAAGAAGTGTGTGTTTATTGTTGAAAATTTATAAGATATGTGAAAAGAAAACGGAAAAGATCACTTGTATTTCTACATCTAGAGTTAGTGTTTTGGTATATCTTTTTATGAACTTTTCATATGCTTTCATAGATACTTTTTAAAAATTAGAATACTATTTTTATTCTACCTTTTGAAATTTGATAAAAGCATTTTTATCATCAGAAGAGGTATTTTGAAAAGTAAATATTATTTCTCATTTTTTGTCATTTCTTTGAATTTTAGAGAGAAATTAATGATAACCTCATCCCTCCTAGGGACAGAAATGATTCTAATTTAAGTCTACCACTACCTGCTGCTACTAAATCCTTTCTTTATTCTCTTGTTTTGCAGGTAGCAATGAAGTGATGAGGATGCTGATCTCTCGAAGCCTCCTTAAGGAATAGCACCCACACTTGATATTCTGGCATGGGGGTTAGTGTGCAACTGCAATCAGTGTAGAGTGTTTCCATTGTGAGCTCTTTGGCTCTAGATGAATTGTGGATTAGATTGAAATGTTGAGCTCTTGCATATGTGTTGATAGCAGTGTTGGCTCTCAGACTAGAGCAGGGTCCTCAGTAGAACTGGAAGAGCTGGTCTGATGAGAAATGTCACAAGAAGACCTGCAACCTTATTTTCCTAATGCCAGAAAGATAACCAGTGAATATTCTGAACCAAAGTCTTGTTCTAGATCTGCATTGTCTTGATTTGTCTGCAGTTTGCTGGTTCACTGGATCCTTTTACTAAGGGCCTGGGTAGATCCACTGAGGCTTTTCCAGGCTATAGGGCAAAGGTGTGGGGAAGGGAAGAGAGAGAAAATTCCCTCCTGTCTTTACTTTTGTGTACCATAGCTCTTGGATAGCACTCATCTGAATGTAATCATGGTAAAGTGAATATTTGAGAAGCTATTCCTAAGCTATGATTTAGGGTGTGTCTCTTCTTCTGGATGCCCTGAATATCAAGGGCTGAGATTGTTTGGAATTTTGAATATTTGGTTTTTCTTTTTCTTTTATGTATCATCTAAAAATAGTATTCAGAATTTCTGTAACATTTCCTGAGAAGAACTTTGAGTATATTTTTTCTGAGTTTTCATTTCCTTTTTTTGGAACTGCTTCTCTTTTTAAATATTTTTAATTCTTACATTGATCAATAAATTCATTCCTTTCTGTACTGTCTCCAATTGTACTAATGTTGGGTTTTTTCCTAGTTTTATTTATTTTTCTTTACAACTATTTTTAAGATTTTTATTGTATTTGATTAAATATTTAACTGCATTTTGGAATAATATCCAAAAATCCTAGGCCAATTACTATCTTTTAAATTATTAATAATTGCAAACTAATTATTGCTTATGAAGTTTGAAAGTAGATTTAAAGATAAGGACTTTTTAGGAAACCCTGTTATTATATTGATCATTATATTATTCCAAATCCTCATCTCTGTAAGAAAAAAAATATGCAAGGTAATAGAAAACAAAATATGCATCTGTTGCTACAACAAATATATTCTCCCTTGAATGCATCAAGAAAATTAGTGTGGTGGTAGAGCCGGGTGTGGTACTACATGCCTGTAATTCCAACAACTTGAGAGGCTGAAGCAGGAGGATCACAAGTTCAAGGCTGGCTACAGCAACTTAAAAAGGCCCTAAGCAACTTAATATGAACCTGACTCAAAATAAATCTGGGAATGTAGTTCAGTGGTATAGCACTCCTGGGTTCAGTACCCCTCCCCCACCCCACCCAACCCCAAAAAAGAAAAAAATCAGTTTCGCAGAGGAAAGAGCCAAGAACAAGAAAAGTACAGGGTTTGTGTGGGAGCTGTTGACACTTTTGCTTACTGTGATTTGGGCTTAGCATAGGACAGGAAAAAAAAAATTTAAAAAAATAAAAATTATATATATATATATATATATACACACATATATGTATATTATATGCACACATGCACACACACAATATACATACATATACATATACAGAATCTGGATGACAAATAGTGAAATCCAAGAGTGGAGTTTTTATATGGTAGACAAGGGAGAACAATGGAAAGTTATTACTGAATAAGATTAGTTTAATTCATTCATAATACTATTCTGGAATGCATATACCAGATGTATATGAGTGGAGAAAGACAGAGTGTGAGACATACCTAGTCCATTAGTTCTTGAAATAATCAAGATATAATAAGAGTTTGAGCCTTTGCTTGGATATGACTTGAAAGATAAAAGGGAAGAATATATGGGAGCAAATATAGAGCAGTATATAGAATGTCCATTGTGGAACTTAAAAACATCCATAATAATCAGGCTTCTGGCATTCTAATTCTGAAAGACTTCTATTCTGACTCAAAGCAAAAACTGCTGTTAAAATCTATTCACCTTAAGATTTTGTCAAAGTTACAATTATTAAAAATACATATCTTTGGGCTGGGGATGTAGCTCAGTGATAGAACACTTGTCTAGCATGTAAGAATGAGATTCTATCCCCAGCACTTGAGGTAAAAGTATATTTCTGTCACCCTCAGGTGTTATTCAGAGATTTCAGGAAAACCTATATATTGGGTGGTATATTAGATGAAGGATGTATGCAGATGATCAGTACAACTTAGTTTGGACAGACCTATGGACTGGGAAGGCTGGTAAGTAAGAAACAGTTTCAGTATGTAGTGGCAAGAACAAATGTAAGGGTCTGGCGAAAGGTCGGAGAAAGAGACCACAAGAGACTGTCTTATGCAACAGCAGAAGGGAGGGTTTATTTGGAGACCAGCATGCTAGGGCCCAGAGCTCTCTATAGCAAAGAGAGATGGAGCCCTGAGAACAGCTTGAGCAGAGCTTATATATTTTTCTTGGAGAGGCAGGAAGGGTAGTTCATTGACAGGTCAGGGCGAATGAGCAGTTTGCCTGCAACTGAGTGAGGGAGTGTATCCTGAAGTTTGGCAGTTTGGGACAGCACATTCTGGAAACAAGATTAGCAAACAGTTCACAGTTGGGGACAACACATCCTGGGAACAAGATTAGCAAACAGTTCACAGTTGGGGACAACACATCCTGGGAACAAGATTTCAACAGTGTTCTGTTAAGCATATAGAAAAACAGAGTGACAAGTACCTATTTTATTAACCTTTCACAAAGACATGCATAGAATGTTCTGGACAGGAAATATCTTATATCTTATGATGATGGCCTAGGGCTGAATTGGGTTTCCAAGGATGCCTTGACTTTTCATCCATTACAATTATCATAGTATAATGATTTATCTCCCATTATAGTATTACACTTGTGGGGGAAATGTAAATGCCTCAATTTATACACACACATACACACACACACACACACATACATATATGTACATTTTTTTTTACCTAAGAGAAAAATATTTAGCTCTCCTGTAAAATTTTTCTTTTCATCCTTTTGGATTTGATAAATTAGAAATATGCATTTACTGGTTATTCTTTTACATTTAAAATACAAAGATTGCTCCAAAGTGCTTTGCCGTGAATTATCTCTTTATCTTGATTTTCACAAGGATAACCTGCACAGAGAAGGCACTCAGGAGATACTTGTGTTAAATTGCTTGAATTGAGTAAGCTCTGTTGAAAACAGCAACTTCCAGTGTTGCTGGTATGTGCGGAAATGATTCTGGATTCAGACTGCATTTGCCACTAACTGTGACTTAATAGCCCTCTCTTTAGTTTATTTCCTCCTAGGTAAATTGAAGGTGATAAAAAAGTTTCTACTTCCTAGGCTAGTTGGTGAATCAAATGAAATAATTCATGTACAGAGTTCAGAACAGAGTATGGTAGACAAAACATTGTCAATAAATGTTAGTCAACATTTCTAAAATTCAGATTTACCACAGGCAGAAGACTGAACTTTTAAGCTTCTTTTTCAGGAACTCTTAAAATATTGAAGATTATGATTCATCTGCTTTTATTCCAGGTAAATGGTAAAGTTACATTTCCTTTTTTGCCAATTTTACAAGTACAAACGTGAAACATTAAGGTTTTTAAAAGGGGCCATCTACATTAAATACCATTAAATACATTACATCTATTTATTTGTTCTAATTAGTTATACATGATAGCAGAATGCATTCCGATTCATAGAACACAGAAACTAAAGTTTCATTACCTCCACAGTGAAATCCCTATTTTCCATCTTTTCTGTGTCTGAACATCTCCCCATACCTTCTCATCTAAATTTGTTTTGTCATTGCTACTCAGGAAGACTCATTATTCCTGAGTACTAGGAACAGCAAAATGCCACTGCACCATGCCAGTGAAGGCAAGTGATTGACTTATTGACCAACTCTATATGTCTCTACAGTACCACTTCCCCAATCCCAGGTGAGACCCATTGAAAGGAAAAGAGTGTCATGGGAGAAAAGGTTTCTCTCAAGATGTCGGAAAGTGTCTGAGGAGTTTCCAGAGGGGAGGGGGAATTTGACTCAGGTCTAGTGGGGTTCTTTGGCATAATTGATGACAAAGAACTTCAATATGTGCCAGTCAAAGGCACAGAAAGAAGATTATTTAGGAGAGTAGATACATTCCAGGGGAAATGGGGGAATCTCAAGAGAGTTGCCTTTGGGGAAAAGCAAGGAATAGTATTTAAGGAAGAATGTGGGCTATCTCCAGAGGGAGAAACAGAAACCCATTGGTGTGATATTTAATATATATATATATATATATATATATATATATATATATATATATATACACACACACACACATACATACACATACATATACAGGCTATGCTAGGGACTGGAGTAGAGGTGGACCAAGGTGGAGTTACATAATTTTGTGCTAGTCTTCCCTGCACTTGTGCATTTCCCTCATTTTACATGGGCATGGGCCAAGAACATATAGGTCAGAAATTACATTATTCCTTAGTGCTTTCTGCATATCAATGGATCATAGGTGTTTCCTTTAAGACTCAGTATCTCTCTCTTTACCCTAAAATTCCTACCTCAGGAGAAAGGTTCCAAAGAGGCAAAAGTCGAATGGAAGATTCTACTGGACCAGTTTTTCCAACTGAAGATCAAACCCCAGGTGCCAGGTGACCTGTAGCAAGGAGTGGATGAGGAGGAAAAAAGTAAGCCTGTAAAACCTTAGAATGGAGAACAATTTGTCACTATAACCCCCTTTGTGGTGAAAAGATAGGGCCCTTAAAACTTTGTTAGCCTGATTGGGACTGTACCAAACTTCTTTTTTTTAAAATTAATTAATTAATTTGTTCTAATTAGTTATACATGATAGCAGAATGCATTCCGATTCATAGAACACAAACAAAGCACAATTTTTCATTTCTCTGGTTGTGATGACCATTTGTGTCATCATACATGTTCCTAGGGTAATGATGACTGTCTCATTCCACCATCTTTCCTACCCCTATGCCCTCTCCCTTGCCCTCCCTCCCCTTTGCCCTATACAAAGTCCCCCCCCCCCCAATGTGGATCAGCATCCACTTATCAGAGAACATTCAGCCTTTGGTTTTGGGGTATTGGCTTACTTAGTATATTCTCCATCTCCATCCATTTACCTTCCAATGCCATGATTTTATATGAGTAATATTCCATTGTGTATATATACCACAGTTTCTTTATCCATTCATCTATTGAAGGACGTCTAGGTTGATTCCACAGTTTAGCTATTGTGAATTGTGCTGCTATAAACATTGATGTGGCTTCATCATTGTAGTATGCTGTTTTTAAGTCCTTTGGGGTATAGAAGGAGGAGTGGGATAGCTGGGTCAAATGGTGGTTCTATTCCAAGTTTTCTAAGGAATCTTCATATTAAGCAATATGATTGCTTATCCAGATTGGTTGCACCAATTTGCAGTCCCTCCAGCAATGTAAGAGTGTGCCTTTCCCCCCAGATCCTTGCAACACTTACTTTTGCTTGCATTCTTATTAACTGCCATTCTGACTGGGATAAGATGAAATCTTAAGAGTAATTTTGATTTGCATTTCTCTAATTACTAGAGATGTTGAATATTTTTTTTCATATATTTGTTGATTGATTGTATATCTTCAGAGAATGTCTGTTCAGTTCCTTAGCTTATTTATTGATTGGGTTATTTGTTTTTTTGGTGTTAAGTTTTTTGAGTTCTGTATATATCCTTGAGATTAGTGCTTTATCTGATGTGCACGCATGGTAAAAATTTACTCACATTTGTTATGCTCTCTCTTCACTTCCCTGATTGTTTCTTTTGCCGAGAAGAAGCTTTTTAATTTGAATCCATCCCATTTATTGACTCTTTTTTAAAAAAAATTTAAAATATTTTTAGTTGTAGATAAACACACAATATCTTTGTTTTATTAAATTGTTTTTTTTTTTTTTAATGTGGCACTGAGGCTCTAACCCAGTGCCTCACATGTGCGAGGCAAATGCTCTACCACTGAGCTACAGCCCCAGCCCCCCATTTATTGATTCTTGATTTTATTTCTTGTGATTTTAAGGTCTGGTATTATGATATTTCCTGCTTCACTCTTTTTTTCTAAGGATTGCTTTGACTGGGTCTCTTATTTTTCCAGATGAATTTCATAATTGCTTCTTCTTTCAATTGAGACTGTCGTTGGGATTTTGACTGGAATTGCATTAAATCTGTATAGTGCTTTTTGGTAGTGTGGTCATTTATTTGTATATAAATGGCTAGAGTTTCAAGGACTGTGTTAAAAAGAAGTGGTGAAAGAGGGCATCTCTGTCTTGTTCCAGTTTTTAGAGGAAATGCTTTCAATTTTTCTCCATTTAGAATGATGTTGGCCTTGGGCTTAGCATAGACAACTTTTACATCGTTGAGATACGTTCCTACTTATCCCTATTTTTTCTGCCTATCCAAGAACATGGGAGATCTTTCCATCTTCTAAGGTCTTCTTTAATTTCTTTCTTTAGCGTTCTGTAGTTTTGATTGTAAAGGTCTTTCACCTCTTTTGTTAGGTTGATTCCCAAGTTTTATTTTTTGGAAGTTATTGTAAATGGGGTAGTTTTCCTAATTTCTCTTTTAGAGGATTTGTCACTGATATAAAGAAGTGCATTTGATTTATAGGTGTTGATTTTATATCCTGCTACTTTGCTGAATTCATTTATTTGTTCTAGAAGTTTTCTGGTGGAATTTTTCGGATCTTCTAAGCACAGAATCATGTCGTCAGCAAATAATGATAGTTTGAGTTCTTCTTTTCCTGTTTGTATCCCTTTAATTTCTTTCATATGTCTATTTGTTCTGGCTAAAGTTTCAAGGACTGTGTTAAATAGAAGTGGTGAAAGAGGGCATCCCTGTCTTGTTTCAGGTTTTAAAGAGAATGCCTTTAATTTTTCTCCATTTAGAATGATGTTGGCTTAGGGCTTAGCATAAATAGCTTTTACAGTGTTGAGATATGTTCCTATTTATCCCTATTTTTTCTAGTGTTTTGAACATGAAGGGGTTCTGTATTTTGTCAAATGCTTTTTCCGCATCTATAGAGATGATCATATGATTCTTTAATTCTATTGATGTGATGGATTACATTTATTGATTTCCATATGTTGAACCAACGTTGTGTTTCTGGGGTGAACCCCATTTAATTGTGGTGCTTTTTTGATGTTTTTATGTTCGATTTGCCAGAATTTTACTGAGAATTTTTGCATCAATGTTTCTTAGAGATATTGGTCTGAAGTTTTCTTTCCTTGATGTGTCTTTGTCTAGTTTTGGAATCAGTGACACTGGCCTCATAGAATGAGTTTGGAAGTGTTCCCTCTTTTTCTATTTCATGGAATAATTTGAGGAGCATTGGTATTAGTTCTTCTTTGAAGGTCTTGTAGAAATCACTGTGAATCTGTCTGGTTCTGGGCTTTTCTTGGTTAGTAGGCTTTTGATGGCATCTATTTCATTGCTTGAAATTGATCTGTTCAATGTGTGTATATCATCCTGATTCAGTTTGGGTAGATCATATGGCTCTAGAAATTTCTCAATGTCTTTGATATTTTCTAGTTTATTGAAGTGTAATTTTTCAAAATAGTTCCTAATTATCGTCTGTATTTCAGTAGTGTCATTGTGATATTTCTTTTTACATCACAGATTTTAATAATTTGAGATTTCTGTCTTCTCTTTGTTAGTGTGGCTAAGGGTATATCCATTTTGTTTATTTTTTCAAAGAAACAACTTTCGGTTTTGTAAATTTTTTTCAATTGTTTTTTTTTTTTTTTAGTTTCAATTTCATTGATTTCAGCTCTTATTTTAATTATTCCTGTCTTCTACTACTTTTGGTGTTGAGTTGTTCTTCTTTTTTTCTAGGGCTTTGAGATGTAATGTTATATCATTTATTTGTTGACTTTTTCTTCTTTTAAGAAATGAACTCCATGCAATGGACTTTCCTCTTAGTACTGCCTTCATAGTGTCCCAGAGATTTTAATATGTTGTATCAGTATTCTCATTTACTTCTAAGAATTTTTAACTTCCTCTCTGATGTCTTCTGCTGTCCATTGTTCATTCAATAGTATATTATTTAGTCTCCAGGTGTTGGTGTAGCTTCTATTTTTTATTTTATCATTGATTTCTAATTTCATTCCATTATGATATGATAGAATACAGGGTAGTATTATTGTAGGGACAAATGAGGTAAGGCACCTAAGGTAGCAGGAAACAGTTTTATTTGGCTGCAGCCAGGTTCAGAGGGCACAGCTTTCACTGTAATCAGTTAACCCCCCTGAACCCCAAGTTCAGGTACTTTCAGAATTTTATACCCAGCATGTAAGGGGAGGGGCTCAGGAGTTCACAGTTTGCAGAAGTTCACCTAAAAGCAGCTTTTTCTTTCACTGTTCTGGGCAGGTTAACCCTTCAAGGACAACACCTGAGAAGGGGAGAGCTTCTTTTTCCCCCTTCTTTCCCTCCATTGCAAACTGTTACCATAAAGCCCAGTTGGAAACTTCTCTTATCTTAGAAATGTAGACATCTCTGTGAAGCTCCAGCTCAAGGCTAGAGGCCTTGTTTACACATTTCTACAAACTACTATACTGGATAAATGTTTGTGAAAAAACTAGTAAGAGTGTGTTCAGCACCAGGAGTGCTGATTTCTTCCAGACTAGTGGCCAAGTAAAATAGGGCAACACGAAAATAGGAAGTTTATCTACATTGAACTTTTTGTAGAGATCTTATGCTGACAGTCTTAAAATCAACCATGATGAAGATTTCTGGAGATGCTTAGCTAATATTTTTTTGTGGAGGAGAGGGTGCTATTACATTATCTCTATTTTTTTTGTTGTTGTTGTTGTATTTGCTTTGGGGCATAATGTATGGCCTATTTGAGAAAAGGATCCATGTGCTGCTGCGGAGAAGAAAGTGTATTCACTCATTGATGGATGAAATATTCCATATGTCTGTTAAGTCTAAATTATTGATTATATTATTGAGTACTATAGTTTCTTTCTCTAGTTTTTGTTTGGGAGATCTATCCAGTGGTGAAAGAAGTTTGATAGTCACACCTTTTGTGTTGTGGTTTATTCGACTCTTGAAATTGAGAAGAGTTTGTTTGATGAACGTAGATGTTCCATTGTTTGTGCCATATCTTTATAATCCTTAGGTCTTGTTGGTGTATGGTTCCCTTAAGCAGTGTGAAATACTTTATCCCTTTTGACTAACTTTGGCTTGAAGTCTACTTTATCTGAAATGAGGATGGAAACCCCTGTTGTTTACACAGTCCATGTGAGTAGTGTGTTTTCTCACAGTCTTTCACCTTCAATCTGTGAATGTCTTTTCCTATGACATGAGTCTCTTGAAGGCAGCATATTGTTGGGTCTTTTTTTAATCCAGTCTGCCAATCTAGGTCTTTGATTGATGAGTTTAGGCCATTAACATTTAGAGTTATTATTGAGACATGGTTTGTATTCCTGGTCATTTTGGTTTATTTTTGGTTTTTAACTTGACTTAGAACTCTTTTGCTGACAGTCCTAAAATCAACCATAGTAAAGATTTTGGAGACTCTTAGCTAAGATTTTTTGGAGAGGAGGGGGGTGCCACTACAGTATCTTTTGATTGTCTTTTTCTTTAGTATAATTCCTCCTTTTTGCACCAGACTTCTCATATCTTTGTAGAGTGTGTGTACTATTTCCTGTTACCTTTCTTTTCTGGTTACTTATCCCTTTTCACCCAGCCTCTGGATATATAACTCCAACATCCTGAATCTGTTGAGGGTACTAGAATACGTACCTGTCTCCACAAACAGAAAGGTCGTAGTTCTGCCTACCTTTGTTAAGGGAGAACAGAAAGAGGGATTATCAGCATTCCTCAACCCAACAGAGCAAGTGTCTCAGTACTAAGGGAGCATTGCTTTCCATTGCTTTGGAAAAGTGGAGCCTCTAATTTCTTTTTTTATTTGGAGAAGGGGGTCTTGCTATGTGGCCAAGGCTGGTTTTGAACTCCTGGGCTCAAGTAATCTTCCTCTTTCAGCCTCCTGAGTAACTAGGACTACTGGTATATGCCACCATGCTTGGCTGTGATTTAGTTCTTGAACAGTTCTACTCTGTTCATTTAGTTCTTCCATTCTCCAGCTTTCATGTTGGCTTTAAACTTTTCTCACATTTTTGTAAAGAGCTATACAGGTAATATTTCAGAGTGGTTCACTGGTTACCTTCCCTAGTCCAGACCCAGACCACAGAAATTCTGACCCTTTTACAGAAAATCTAGAAGTATCATTGTTTCCCATTTTGTCTGTAAATGAATCCTTGGCGTTAGATTCGTTCACTAGACTTTAAGGTCATAAGTCTAAGAAACATACCTGATGCATTATCCTTGGTGTCTGTTGGCACATAGTAGGGAACTCAGTGTTTGCTGAACAAATGAGAAAAGACAGTAAAGAAGCCGTTACCAATAATGAAATACTAATTACTGGCAAATTCCACACAAGATTTGGCCTGACACATCAAAAAGTCAACAAGCTGGACACATAAGGACTTGGATAGACCTCTATGGAAATATGGGAAGTGAAAAACAAACTGAGAAGGTTACATACAGTGTGGTACCATTTAGGTAGCATTATTGAAATAATGCCATTGTAGAGTTCAAAATCAGATCTGTGGAGCTGGATTAGTGATAGTGTACTTGCCTAGCATGCACAAAGCCCTGAGTTCAATCCCTGACACCATAAAAAGAAAAAAAGAAAAAAGTTACAAGGAGAGGAAGAATGTCTCTATAAAGTACTACAGACATCTTGTTCCAGAACAGTTCTTTTTTTTTTTATTTTTTTTTATTGGTCGTTCATAACATTACATAGTTCTTAATACATCGTATTACACAGTTTGATTCAAGTGGATTATGAACTCCCGCTTTTACCCCGTATACAGATTGCTGTATCACATCAGTTACCCTTCCATTGATTGACATATTGCCTTTCTAGTGTCTGATGTATTCTGCTGTCTGTCCTATTCTCTACTATCCCCCCTCCCCTCCCCTCCCCTCCCCTTTTCTCTCTCTACCCCTTCTACTGTAAATCATTTCTTCCATTTGTATTATCTTGTCTTACCCCTCCTTTCCTCTTATATGACATTTTGTATAACCCTGAGGATCGCCTTCCATTTCCATGTAATTTCCCTTCTCACTCCCTTTCCCTCCCACCTCTCATCCTTGTTTAATGTAAATCTTCTTCTCAAGCTCTTCGTCCCTACCCTGTCCTTGTTTACTCCCCTTATATCAAAGGAGTCATTTGGTATTTGTTTTTTAAAGATTGACTAGCTTCACTTAGCATAATCTGCTCTAATGCCATCCATTTCCCTCCAAATTCTATGATTTTGTCATTTTTTAATGCAGAATAATACTCCATAGTATATAAATGCCACATTTTTTTTTATCCATTCATCTATTGAAGGGCATCTAGGCTGGTTCCACAGTCTTGCTATCGTGAATTGAGCTGCTATGAACATCGATGTAGCAGTGTCCCTGTAGCATGCTCTTGTTAGGGCTTTAGGGAATAGACCGAGAAGGGGAATAGCTGGGTCAAATGGTGGTTCCATTCCCAGCTTTCTGAGAAATCTCCATACTGCTTTCCAAATTGGCTGGACCAATTTGCAGTCCCACCAGCAATGAACAAGAGTGCCCTTTTCCCCGCATCCTCTCCAGCACTTATTGTTATTTGACTTCCTAATGGCTGCCAGTCTTACTGGAGTGAGATGGTATCTTAGGGTAGTTTTGATTTGCATTTCTCTGACTGCTAGCGATGGTGAGCATTTTTTCATGTACTTGTTGATTGATTGTATGTCCTCCTCTGAGAAGTGTCTGT
Source organism: Urocitellus parryii (assembly GCF_045843805.1). Taxonomy (NCBI): domain Eukaryota; kingdom Metazoa; phylum Chordata; class Mammalia; order Rodentia; family Sciuridae; genus Urocitellus; species Urocitellus parryii. The sequence continues at coordinate 121,282,836 of NC_135534.1, forward strand.
TCAGGTCCTTGGCCCATTTATTGATTGGGTTATTTGTTATCTTATTGTCTAATTTTTTGAGTTCTTTGTATATTCTGGTTATTAGGGCTCTATCTGAAGTGTGTGGAGTAAAGATTTGTTCCCAGGATGTAGGCTCCCTGTTTATCTCTCTTATTGTTTCTTTTGCTGAGAAAAAACTTTTTAGTTTAAGTAAGTCCCATTTGTTGATTCTATTTGTTAACTCTAGCGCTATGGGTGTCCTATTGAGGAATTTGGAGCCCGATCCCACAGCGTGTAGATCATAACCAACTTTTTCTTCTATCAGATGCCATGTCTCTGATTTAATATCAAGCTCCTTGATCCATTTTGAGTTAACTTTTGTGCACGGCGAGAGATAGGGATTCAGATTCATTTTGGTGCAAATGGATTTCCAGTTTTCCCAGCACCATTTGTTGAAGATGCTATCCTTCCTCCATTGCATGCTTTTAGCCCCTTTATCAAATATAAGATAGTTGTAGTTTTGTGGATTGGTTACTGTGTCCTCTATTCTGTACCATTGGTCCACCCGCCTGTTTTGGTACCAGTACCATGCTGTTTTTGTTACTATTGCTCTGTAGTATAGTTTGAAGTCTGGTATCGCTATACCGCCTGATTCACACTTCCTGCTTAGTATTGTTTTTGCTATTCTGGGTCTTTTATTATTCCATATGAATTTCATGATTCTTTTATCTATTTCTACAAGATATGCTGTTGGGATTTTGATTGGCATTGCATTGAACTTATATAGGAATTTTGGTAATATCGCCATTTTGATGATGTTAGTTCTGCCTATCCATGAGCAGGGTATATTTTTCCATCTTCTAAGGTCTTCTTCTATGTCTTTCTTTAGGGTTCTGTAATTTTCATTGTATAAATCTTTCACCTCTTTTGTTAGGTTGATTCCCAAGTATTTTATTTTTTTGGGGGATATTGTGAATGGAGTAGTTGTCCTCATTTCCGTTTCAGAGGATTTGTCGCTGATATACAGGAATGCCTTTCCAGAACAGTTCTACAGACCCAGTCTGCCTTCTTTCTGGCTCTGCAATGGCAGGCCCAGTATTGTTACTGAAAGCTTGGTCCTTATCCCTCATGTTAATCCAATAATAAGAACATGGTTTTGAGAAAAAGGAAAAAGAAATTTTATCCCAGCCTCCTGTCCCAGAGGCTGTGATTCTACCCTTAAGGGGGAACTGGAATCAAAGGCTCTCTGTGCTCTCTGTCAGGAGTTATAATTCACTTGTTAATTTTGAGAGGTAGTCATTTCTTAGATCTTCTGAATTACTTCATTCCTGTGGTGAGTGTGTGTTCCAAGATAAATAACTCTGCCTAAATGGGGATGAAAATTAATCCTGTTTCCCTGAGATTAGGGAAGGGAAGGGAGAAAGGAATAGAAAGAAATATCTCTCTTAAAAATAACTCAAGGGCTATATTTAGAGCATAAGTTGAATGGTGTTACCTGTACCTGCCTGTGCTGCTGTGGTTTGTAGAGCTTGCTTAGAGAAGAGTATAAGTGACTGAAGTCTTTGAGCCAAGGAAAGGTTGAAAAATAGTGCTGTGGTGAAGTTATCAGCTTGGTGGGTTCTGATAACTCTTCATCAGAAGGATCAGATAAAGACACAACTATGAAGGGAACAAGACTCTTTATTGGGACATCTTGCTTGAGCAGAAGGGAGATCAAGGGAGTGTCAGTCTGGCTCTGTGAACAAAGAAGGAAGCAAGTTTTATTCATGTGTAAGGAAGATAGGATTCATTCACCAGACTTTAAGGTGGCACATGACAGGTGGACTAGACATTAGGAATATTAACTGGCTTTAGGTACACTTCAAAAGGTGTTTTTCTTTTCCTGGGCAAGTAAGTACTTTAACTTTGAGGGAGGGGTAGTTAGCTGGTCAAACTGGTGCCAGTTATTACATTTTATACTGATGCTGCATCCTGTATAAGTAACTCTGCTTTGTGATAAAGATGAGTTGCTTTAGCTGTTAAGAAAATACATAGGTGGGGAAGTGGAAGAAAACACAAATCATGGCAAGCAAGAACTTAAGGGTCCTGAGAATTTGCTATTTTGGGTGACTCCTCAACAGTTTTTATTCTTTACATTGTTTTTCCTTGAAGTATCATGGCAAGGATGTCCTGGCTTTAATGATTTTTTTCAACTATTTTTTGAGGCCTATAAAACTATTTGAGAATGCATAACAGAGTAGGGAAAGGTACATAGCATGCACTTAATAGCTAACAAGCCATGAGTTAAGGTAGGAGAACAGGGTATACCAGGCTTTAATAGCTAACAAGAACAGAGATACCAGGCTTTAATAGCTAACAAGCTATGAGTTAATGCCAAGGAGTGCATTTACCTTCTTCACTATGGTGATCTCAGTGAGGCAGGCATTTGGGGCTATGGATTGATTTTTAGCAAGAAGTTTGGTGCCCGAAATTCAGGCCTTTAAGGGCAGTATTCAGGAAGCTTCTGTGCCCCACAGCATTGCTCATGGGGATGCCTGTTATTATACTTCCTCCCCATTCTCAGAAACAATATTCAACTGTAAAGGATCTTGTATGCCAAGGAGTTGTATTTTATTCTGTAATACTTATATATCCAATATGTAAAAGAATGAAATTGGACTTTTACTTTTTATCTTGCACAAAAAAGTCAACTCAAAATGGGTTAAAGACCAACCTTAAGTGGAGTAAAGACTTAAAATTTTAAGACCTTAAACCATGAAACTTCTAGAAGAAAAGAAAGAAAAAATCTTCAGGACACTGGATCTTACAATGATTTTATGGATATGACACCATAAGCACAGACAACAAAAGCAAAGATAGACAAATGAGATTATATCAAACTAGAAAGATTCTGCACTACAAAGGAACGAGTGAAAAAGCAGTATGCAAAGTGAGACAAAATGTCTGATAAGGAGTTATTTTCTAAAATATATAAGGAACTCCAGGAACTCAATAGCAAGAAAACAATAAGCTGATGAAAATGAACACAGATGGAACACAGATGGATTTTAAGACAAAAGAGAACCTTAGATTTGCTTTTCAGAAAATTGTCTTGTAGAGGTGTAGGAAATGTATTGAAGTTGGAGAAAACAGGGCAGGAAGACTAGTTAGATAAGTTGCCTGAGCCAGGAAAGGGATTGGGGCCTGCACAAAAGTGATGAAGAGATGAAATGTAAGCACCCATCAAGGAGGGCTGGAGGTGAGAAGATTCTGAGGAAGGAGCAAAAGGTGACTCCCAAACTAGGAGAAAAGGAGAAACTGGGGATATGAGGAAATTGTAGAACAGGTTTGGAGACACTGACCTAAAGCTGAGAGGGCACACATTTCAGATGAAACATTCAAATGAACAATAGGACAGGTGGCACATGGGTGTGGCACTTAGGGAAGAGGCATGCCTGTCTGACCTTGCTGTGGCTCACTAAGTCTGATTATCATCCCTTTTTATTAGAGCTGCAAGTGGTTGAACTTCTACTCAGCTAGAACTTCTACTAGATGCTACTAAATGCTAGAACTTCTACTCAGCTGTCTTTGCTCCTGAATAGTTTGGAGTTTGTTTTGGAGGTTTTTTTTTTTGTTTGTGTACTTTATTATTTTATATTTGTTCTTTTTAGATATACATACCAGTAGAGATATTTTGACATAGTATACATACTGGGAGTATACCTTATTCTAATTAGGATCCCATTCTTTATTTTCTTTCTTTTTTTTTAGTTGTAGATGGATACAATATCCTTATTTATTTATTTCCACTTGGTGCTGAGGATTGAACCCAGTACATGTGCAAGACAAGCATTCTATACTGAGCTACAGCCCCAGCCCCTGGATCCCATTCTTGTGAGTTATACATGATGTGGAGTTATACACTGGTGGTGTATTCATATCATATATGAACATTGGAAAGTTGTGCCAGTTTACTCTTTCCTATTCCCATCTCCCTTCCCTACCCTTCATTTCCCTTTGTCCATTCCACTGAACTTCTATTCTTACCTTCTCTCCACTTGTTATGCATTAGCATCCACATCTCAGAGAGAAGAGAGAGCATTCAACCTTTAGTTTTTTGAAATTAGCTTATTTCATTTAGCATGACAGTCTTTCCAGATCTATCCATTTACTGGCAAAAGTCATAAAGCCATTCTTTTTATCGCTGAGTAATATTCCATTGTGTGTGTGTGTGTATCACATTTTCTTTTTTTAAAATTTTTATTAGTTATTGATAGAACTTTATGAATTTTTTTGTTTATGTGTGGTGCTGAGAATCGAACCCAGTGCCTTACACATGCTAGGCAAGCACTCTACCACTGAGCCACAACCCCAGCCCTATGTATCACATTTTCTTTTTCATTCATCTGTTGAAGGGCACCTAGGTTGGATTGTACTGCTATAAACATTGATATGGCTATGTCACTATAGTATGCTGATTTTAAGTCCTTTGGGTATATACCAAAGAGTGGGATAACTGGATCAAATGGTGGTTCCATTCCAAGATTTCTGAGGAATCTGTTTTGGAGTTTTGTATTGTTTTGCAGTGCTAGGGATCAAAATGAGGGCCTAATACCACAGAGCTACACTACTAGCCCCAGTATAATTTTTGTAGTTTTTTAGTCTTCCAGTATAATTTTTGTTATGTTTGACCTGACTCCACAGAGTTTCTGCTATTTCCCCTGTTCACTGATGCTTGTGCCAACCTGATTACTCATGAATGAAAGAATTTTCTGTATATAAAAGCCAATAGAGGGGCTGGGGTTGTAGCTCAGTGGTAGAGTGCTTGCCTTGTATGTGGGAGGCCCTGGGTTTAATCCTTGGCACCACATAAAAATAAATAAATAAAAATAAAGATATTGTGCCCATCTACAACTGAAAAAATATTAAAAAAAAAAAAAAAGCCGACAGAGGGGCTGGGGTTGTGATTCAGTGGAGAGCACTTGCCTAGCATGTGTGAGGCCCTGGGTTCAATTTTCAACACCACATATAAATAAATAAAATAAAAAATTAAACTAAAAACTTTTCAAAAATATAAAAAATAAATAAAAGCCCATATGTATTTAAAATGATGCTGCAGCCAGGACATACAACCAGGAAACTGCTGAAGCTCTAACCACATTCAAAACTACAAACCCTGCAAAAGTGAACAGCCAAAAGCAAGCTATGTGCTTTGGTAACTGAAGGAGCTAGTGTTAGCACAGCTCAGGAAGAGAGAAACAAAATCTAGTCTTTAGGGCTGGAAATACTCTGAGGGTAGAGTGGTCATGTAAAACACAGGATGCTCAGTTTAAGTGCTAGATAAACAATGAATAATTTAGTATAAGAATGTCTCACACAGCTGAGCATGTTGGTGCATGCTTGTAATCCCAGCAATGTGAGAAGCTGAAACAGAAGATCCAAATTCAAGGTCAACCTAGACAACTTGGGAGACCCTCTTTCAAAATAAAAAATAAAAATGACTGAGTACGTAACTCAATGGTAGAGTGCCCTTGGGGTTCATTCCCCAGCACCCCGAAACTAAAGAAAGAGAGGAAGAGGAAGGGATGAAGGGAAGGAGGGGTGTGAGAGAGAAAGAGATGGAGAATATGTCCCATGCAATATTTGAGGTATATTTATACTAGGTATTTGTTTTTTGCTGACTTTTAAATTTAGCTGGGCATCGTGTCTTTTTGTTTGCTAAGTCTGGCAATCAACCCTTTCCCAAGGGCATCTCCTAATATTCTCTCTCTTCTCTATGCTGCAAATTAAACATTCTAACATTTTCTCAAAAATATTTTGGTCATAGGAGATAGGGAAATTTCTGAGAGAGTTCTGTGATCCCTCTTTCCTTAACTAACTAACTATCTCTCTCTCTCTCTCTCTCTCTCTCTCCCCCCCCGCCTTAGAACTTAATTACTATCTGACACACTATGTATCCTTTTATAGTTTTTCCTTTTTTGTTTTCCCTTTTTAGAATGTTAGTTCCTTGGAGGCAGGATTTCTTTTTCTGTGCTTTCCATCTAAAAAGCAATCTTTACCACATGAAAAACACTCAATAAATATTTACTTGAGTGAGTAAATTAATTTTCAACTCATCCCTTTGAGAACTTTTGGTCTATTTATGGCATTGCAGAAATCACAAGAGAAAAAATTGAAAGAAGAAACAACAGGGTCTTTCAGTGTAAAACTAAGAATTGAGCTTGCCTACATCAGAATTATCTATAGAGTCTGTTAAAAATATGGACTTCTTCATCTTACCCAAGATCTTCAGAATAAATCCCTATGATTGGGACCCAAGAATTTGTTTTCACATTTGCTGCTACTTCTGAGTTGTTTTAGGTATGTTAAAATGACCAGTCCAAGGACTGGCATGTGGGCACTATGACCTATTCAAACTTCATATGGAATCTAGGAGGAAAATAAACTTTGTGCCGTTCTTTGAAAGGCAAGCCTATAGTAAAGCCAGGTATGTAATTAGACATTCATATTAGAACTGCAGTTAAATGCACCACTGAAGGAATTGAGATAGTGTCATGGGTACCCCAGAATGTGACTTATTTGGCAGACGTAATTAGATAAGATGAAGTCATGCTAGACTACATAGGGTAAACCTTTGATCCATCCAGTATGGCTAGGCCTTATAAGGTGGTCATGAATACACAGGCACAGGAAGATAATCATATTAAGAGGGAGGCAGATTGGAGTAATGCATCTACAAGCCAAGATATACCAAGATTTTACCAATCGACAGCTGTCTCCAGAAGCTAGGAGACAGGCATTGAACAGATTCATATAGCCCTTAGGAGGAACCAACCCTGCTGACACTCTAGCCTCCAGAACTGTAATAAAATAAACCTCTGTTGTTCAAGCAACCCCATTTGTATTTTGGGTTTTTTGTTTGTTGTTTTGTTTTGGTGTTAGTGTGCTTTTCATCACTGTGACAAGAATACCTGACAAGAAAAACTTCAAGGATAAAAAGTTTATTTTGGCTCATGGTTTCAGAGACTCAGTCCATGTTGGTGAACTCCCATCACTCTGGTCCTGAATTGAGGTGGAACATCAAGGAAGAAAGGCATGAAAGAGGAAAGCTGCTCAACTTCTGGTAGCCAGGAAACAGAGAGAGCATGAGGTTCCAGGGAAATATAAACCCCAAAGACATGCCCCCAGTAACCTACTTCCCTAAGCCATGTCCCACCTACCTAAAGTTATCACTCATCCATTTAAAATAAGAATGGACTAAATAGTTTCAACTTTTATACTCTAATCATACTTTTACCTCTGAACATTTCTGGTATCTTTGATGGGGATACCTCATATACAAACCATAGCAGGTTGTTTTTTGTTTTTCTGTTTTCGTTTTTTTTCTTCTTTGAGACAATCTCACTAAGCTGCTCAGTATAGCCTGGGGTTTGTGATCCTCCTGCCTCATCATCCTGTATAGTTGGTATTAAAAGCCTGCCCCACTGCTTCTTGCCAGTCTGTGATATTTTGATATGGCAGCCCGAGAAGACTAAATAAATCAACCTCATTGCAATCTTGTAAGGCAAGATTTATCAGAGGAAGTAGTTCTAAAAAATTAATCAGGGAGCATGACCGAAGATGGCGGCGGGGAATGAGTGAGCCGCTCTGTGCTCCGCGCCACCGCCGCCGCAGCGTATGTTGCTGCTTCTTAAAAGAAGAAGTAAAGATCATCAAAGGACATCTGTCGACAAGGATTCAGCACCGTGTCAAGAAAAGGGCCTAGATGGAGTGAATCCGCCACGACTTCAGCACAAGCAGTAAGGCTGCAGCCCCCGAGCTGCCGGGCTCCCTGGGCCCCTTCTCACTCCCCTCTCCGCCTCTCCGCTTCGCTTCTCCCCCGCCATCTCTCCTCCCACGCTCACTCCCTAAATCTAGATCTCAATCTCTTTCCCCCACCCCACCCGCTCTCTCGCTTGCCCAGTACCCAGCCCGCGCGGGCCCCGAGGCGCTGCCTCCCCTCCCCCAGCCCGCACCCCCTCCACGGGGGTCCCGAAGGCCACAGCTTTGCCGCCACCGCCGCCGCCGCTGCAGCCACCGCCGCTGCCGCCACCGCTTTCCGCGGAGCACCTTAGAACAGACTCTTAACCGAGTAAAATGGAACAGCTGATAAGATGAGTGACAATTTAAAATCTAAATGATCCAACATGGCGGCAGACGCGGAGAGATCAAGTCTCTAACCCCTTCAGGACGCGGAGAGATCAAGTCTCTAACCCCTTCAGCTGCACGGGCATAGGGAGAAGGAAACTGTCAAAATACTGTTCGCTCAGGACCACTAGGCACGGTTGAGCTGAAGTGGACCCCGGGCGAACGGTCTAGCCTTCTCAGAACACACCGAGCCCGAATTGGCTGCATTCTAGCTCAGGTTCGCCTGCTTCATGGACTCAACACTAATGATCCCACTGAAATAACTAGTCGGCCCGCCTGAACTCAAAGAGGTAAAAGCCAACTGAGCACCACAGCCAGACCCAGGGAATCAGGAGTGACGCAGGACTAGCGGTGCAGGACTCCCAGCTATTGCTATCACCAGTGCTGACAACAGGTCCCTTGAACCAGCTATCAGGGGAGTTGCTGCTACCTGAGGGCAAATAAATTCGCTGGGGGCCCTCAGCCCCAAGCCCTACAAACTTAGGGTCTGAGGGAGGCAAACAGAAAGGGTGTGCCCAGGCACCCATGAAAACAGGGCTCCCAGGAGCAGCAGACCTGGCGTGTAGTCAGTATTGTGGTGAGTGTCACAGGTGAGCGGGGCCTGGCTTGAGGAACCACAAGAGAAGGCCCTAGGCACTCAGGATTAGAGACCCACACAGTCTGGGAAGAAGAGCTGAGGCACAGTGATTGGTTCCCACCTATCAAGAAGAAAAGCCTGGCCCAGTGGGCATAGGATGAGAAGTTAATCGAGCTATATGACTGCATTTATTATTATTATTTTTTTTTAATGATTATTATTAGTATTTTTTTTAATTTTATTTTCACTTTTTGTTGTTGATGTAGTTGTTGTTCTTTAACGTTCCTATTAATGGTTTCAATTTTTTTAAATTCTTTTTATTTTATTAGTATTACTATTATTTTTTAAACTTTAATTTCCATTTTTTTACTATCATTATAAAATTTTTTCTTTTTTTCTTTTTTTTTTTTGTTGGTTTTAAATTTTTATTTTTTTTCGTTTCTTCTTTCTTTCTTTTCACTTTTTTTTTCTTTTGTCTTCTCACTTCTTTCAATTTTCCTATTCCACCTTCCTTGAATTCTACCTGCCTACACTCATTCTCTTTAGTGACTTCTTCCCTCCCCTTCTAATATCTCTCCTCCCCAGTATCACACTAATTGGAGGAGGATCACAGCCACTACCTGCCCTGAAAGGGTGACTTTTCAACTATACAAGAGCAATATAATTAAATAGAGGGGGAAAATATCAAAGACACAACAATTTCACCAAGCAGAAAGAAACGCCAGCAGTATGAAACGACAAGGAAAGAAAGGACCACAGGCAATGCAGGTCAACTCAACTTTAGAAGAGGTAATAGCTGCAACAGATGGAATGTCAGATAGAGAGCTCAGGACATACATTCTTCAGATGATCTGGAGTCTCAAGGAAGACATGAGACAGCAAAATCAGACAATGAAAGATCATATTGACAAACAAATCCAGGAAATAAAAGATCAATTTCACAGGGAGATAGAGGTAATAAAAAACAAACAAATAGAAATACTAGAGATGCAGGAATCAATAAACCAACTTAAAAACTCAATTGAGAATACTACCAGCAGAGTTGATCACTTAGAAGATAGAACATCAGACAATGAAGACAGAATATTTCAACTTGAAAAGAACATAGATAGCTCAGCAAGTCTACTAAGAAACCATGAGCAGAACATTCAAGAACTATGGGATAATATCAAAAGACCAAACTTAAGAGTCATTGGGATACAGGAAGGCACAGAGCTCCAAACCAAAGGATTAAGCAATCTATTCAGTGAAATAATACAAGAAAACTTCCCAGACTTGAAGAATGAGACAGAATCCCAAATCCTAGAAGCCTACAGGACGCCGAATGTGCAAAATCATAAGAGATCCACACCTAGACACATTATAATGAAGATGTCCAACATACAGAATAAGGAGAGAATTTTAAAAGCTACAAGGGAAAGGAAGCAGATTACATTTAGGGGTAAACCAATCAGGATAACAGCTGATCTCTCAACACAGACTCTAAAAGCTAGAAGATCCTGGAATAACATATTTCAAACGCTTAAAGAAAATGGATTCCAACCAAGAATCGTGTATCCGGCGAAATTAAGCTTCAGATTAGAAGATGAAATGAAAACCTTCCATGATAAACAAAAGTTAAAAGAATTCGCAGCTAGAAAACCATCTCTTCAAAAAATCCTTGGCAAAACATTACAGGAAGAGGAAATGGAAAATAACATTGATAACCAACAATGGGAGGTAGGACAGTAAAGGGGGGAAAGTAGTCAAAGAGGATAACAAATCAGGTATAGTAACATCAATAAACAAATATGGATAGAAGAACAAACCATATCTCAATAATAACCCTAAATGTTAATGGCTTAAACTCACCAATTAAGAGACACAGGCTAGTAGAATGGATCACAAAACAAGACCCAACAATATGCTGTCTACAGGAGACGCATTTGATAGGAAAAGATGTACATAGACTGAAGGTGAAAGGTTGGGAAAAATCATATCACTCATATGGACCACGGAAACAAGCAGGAGTGTCCATACTCATATCTAATAAAATAGATTTCAAGCCAAAGCTCAAAAGGGATAAAGAAGGACACTTCATACTGCTCAAGGGAACCATACACCAACAAGACATAACAATCATAAATATATATGCCCCAAATAATGGTGCAGCCGTGTTTATCAAGCAAACTCTTCTCAAGTTCAAGAGTCTAATAGACCACCATACAATAATCATGGGAGACTTCAACACACCTCTCTCACCACTGGACAGATCTTCCAAACAAAAGTTAAATAAGGAAACTATAGAACTCAATAACACAATTAACAACCTAGACTTAATTGACATATATAGACTATACCACCCAACATCAAGTAGCTACACTTTTTTCTCAGCAGCACATGGAACCTTCTCAAAAATAGACCATATACTATGTCACAGGGCAACTCTTAGACAATACAAAGGGGTAGAGATAATACCATGCATCTTGTCTGATCATAATGGAATGAAACTGAAAATCAATGATAAAAGAAGAAAGGAAAAATCAAGCATCACCTGGAGAATGAACAATAGGTTGCTGAGTGATCAATGGGTTTTAGAAGACATCAAGGAGGAAATTAAAAAATTCCTAGAGTTAAATGAAAACACAGACACAACATATCGGAATCTATGGGACACATTGAAAGCAGTTCTAAGAGGAAAATTCATTGCTTGGAGTTCATTCCTCATAAAAAGAAAAAACCAACAAATAAATGATCTCATACTTCATCTCAAAATCCTAGAAAAAGAAGAGCAAAACAACAGCAAAAGAAGTAGAAGGCAAGAAATAATTAAAATCAGAGCTGAAATTAATGAAATTGAAACAAAAGAAACAATTGAAAAAATTGACAAAACTAAAAGCTGGTTCTTTGAAAAAATAAATAAAATTGACAGACCCTTAGCCATGCTAACGAAGAGAAGAAGAGAGAGAACCCAAATTACCAGCATACGGGATGAAAAAGGCAATATCACAACAGACACTTCAGAAATACAGAAGATAATAAGAAAGTACTTTGAATCCTTATACTCCAATAAAATAGAAGATAGTGAAGGCATAGATAAATTCCTTGAGTCTTATGATCTGCCCAGATTGAGCCAGGAGGATATAGACAACCTAAACAGACCAATAACAATAGAGGAAATAGAAGAAACCATCAAAAGACTACCAACTAAGAAAAGCCCAGGACCGGATGGGTATACAGCAGAGTTTTACAAAACCTTTAAAGAGGAACTAACACCAATACTTTTCAAGCTATTTCAGGAAATAGAAAAAGAGGGAGAACTTCCAAATTCATTCTACGAGGCCAACATCACCCTGATTCCGAAACCAGACAAAGACACTTCAAAGAAAGAAAACTACAGACCAATATCTCTAATGAACCTTGATGCAAAAATCCTCAATAAAATTCTGGCGAATCGGATTCAAATACATATCAAAAAAATTATACACCATGATCAAGTAGGATTCATCCCTGGTATGCAAGGTTGGTTCAATATACGGAAATCAATAAATGTTATCCACCACATCAATAGACTTAAAAACAAGAACCATATGATCATCTCGATAGATGCAGAAAAAGCTTTCGACAAAGTACAGCATCCCTTTATGTTCAAAACTCTAGAAAAATTAGGGATAACTGGATCATACCTCAACATTGTAAAAGCAATCTATGATAAGCCACAGGCCAGCATCATTCTGAATGGAGAAAAATTGAAAGCATTCCCTCTAAGATCTGGTACAAGACAGGGATGCCCTCTCTCACCACTTCTGTTCAACATAGTCCTCGAAACACTGGCCAGAGCAATTAGGCAGACGAAACAAATTAAAGGCATAAAAATAGGAAAAGAAGAACTTAAATTATCACTATTTGCAGATGATATGATTCTATACCTAGCAGACCCAAAAGGGTCCACAAAGAAGCTATTAGAGCTAATAAATGAATTCAGCAAAGTGGCAGGATATAAGATCAACACGCATAAATCAAAGGCATTCCTGTATATGAGCGACAAATCCTCTGAAACGGAAATGAGGACAACTACTCCATTCACAATATCCCCCAAAAAAATAAAATACTTGGGAATCAACCTAACAAAAGAGGTGAAAGATTTATACAATGAAAATTACAGAACCCTAAAGAAAGACATAGAAGAAGACCTTAGAAGATGGAAAAATATACCCTGCTCATGGATAGGCAGAACTAACATCATCAAAATGGCGATATTACCAAAAGTCCTATATAAGTTCAATGCAATGCCAATCAAAATCCCAACAGCATATCTTATAGAAATCGATAAAAGAATCATGAAATTCATATGGAATAATAAAAGACCCAGAATAGCAAAAACAATACTAAGCAGGAAGTGTGAATCAGGTGGTATAGCGATACCAGACTTCAAACTATACTACAGAGCAATAGTAACAAAAACAGCATGGTACTGGTACCAAAACAGGCGGGTGGACCAATGGTACAGAATAGAGGACACAGTAACCAATCCACAAAACTACAACTATCTTATTTTTGATAAAGGGGCTAAAAGCATGCAATGGAGGAAGGATAGCATCTTCAACAAATGGTGCTGGGAAAACTGGAAATCCATTTGCACCAAAATGAATCTGAATCCCTATCTCTCGCCGTGCACAAAAGTTAACTCAAAATGGATCAAGGAGCTTGATATTAAATCAGAGACATGCATCTGATAGAAGAAAAAGTTGGTTATGATCTACACGCTGTGGGATCGGGCTCCAAATTCCTCAATAGGACACCCATAGCGCTAGAGTTAACAACTAGAATCAACAAATGGGACTTACGCAAACTAAAAAGTTTTTTCTCAGCAAAAGAAACAATAAGAGAGATAAACAGGGAGCCTACATCCTGGGAACAAATCTTTACTCCACACACTTCAGATAGAGCCCTAATAACCAGAATATACAAAGAACTCAAAAAATTAGACAATAAGATAACAAATAACCCAATCAATATATGGGCCAAGGACCTGAACAGACACTTCTCAGAGGAGGACATACAATCAATCAACAAGTACATGAAAAAATGCTCACCATCGCTAGCAGTCAGAGAAATGCAAATCAAAACTACCCTAAGATACCATCTCACTCCAGTAAGACTGGCAGCCATTAGGAAGTCAAACAACAATAAGTGCTGGAGAGGATGTGGGGAAAAGGGCACTCTTGTTCATTGCTGGTGGGACTGCAAATTGGTGCAGCCAATTTGGAAAGCAGTATGGAGATTTCTCGGAAAGCTGGGAATGGAACCACCATTTGACCCAGCTATTCCCCTTCTCGGTCTATTCCCTAAAGCCCTAACAAGAGCATGCTACAGGGACACTGCTACATCGATGTTCATAGCAGCTCAATTCACGATAGCAAGACTGTGGAACCAGCCTAGATGCCCTTCAATAGATGAATGGATAAAAAAAATGTGGCATTTATATACTATGGAGTATTATTCTGCATTAAAAAATGACAAAATCATAGAATTTGGAGGGAAATGGATGGCATTAGAGCAGATTATGCTAAGTGAAGCTAGTCAATCTTTAAAAAACAAATACCAAATGACTCCTTTGATATAAGGGGAGTAAACAAGGACAGGGTAGGGACGAAGAGCTTGAGAAGAAGATTTACATTAAACAGGGATGAGAGGTGGGAGGGAAAGGGAGTGAGAAGGGAAATTGCATGGAAATGGAAGGCGATCCTCAGGGATATACAAAATGTCATACAAGAGGAAAGGAGGGGTAAGACAAGATAATACAAATGGAAGAAATGATTTACAGTAGAAGGGGTAGAGAGAGAAAAGGGGAGGGGAGGGGGGATAGTAGAGAATAGGACAGACATCAGAATACATCAGACACTAGAAAGGCAATATGTCAATCAATGGAAGGGAAACTGATGTGATACAGCAATTTGTATACGGGGTAAAAGGGGGAGTTCATAATCCACGTGAATCAAACCGTGTAATATGATGTATTAAGAACTATGTAATGTTATGAACGACCAATAAAAAAAAAATCAGAATATATTTACAATATACAGTAAACAATTGTGAAATTAAATTTTAAAGTATCATAATGTCCCAAATCAGAAAATATTTAGGTATAAATTTAAGAAAATGCATCCAAGACCTCTATATTAAAAGTAATATAAAGTATTGCTGAAAGAAATTAAAGAAGACCCGAAGAAGTGGAAAGTTATACCACATTCATAGGTTGAAAAATTCAGTATCATTAAGATTTAAATTCGTTCAACTGATCTACAGAATCAATTGGAATCAATGCAATTCAATTAAAATTTTAGCAAAATTTCTTTTTGGAAGGTGTCAGAATTTGACAATTTCATTTGTAAAGTATACAGAAAAACAAAGGACCTAGAACTGCCAAGCATTGAATATTTATTAATGAAAATTCAATGTAATATTGAATACTGAAAAATACAAGAATAAAGTTAGAAGGTCTTACTCTACCTTATTTCATGACTTTCTAGAGAACTATAAAGATCAAGAGCATGTCATATTAGAGTAAGGATAGGCATATTAATGGAACAGAAGAGAGTATACAGGAATGTTACAAATATATGTATTTGTATATACTTTTATACATGTATTATATATATATATATATATATATATTCTTCTCTATAGGAATATATATACACATATGTATGTATATATAGATATTGTGTATATATATATATATACACACATACATACATACATACATATACTGATTTATGACAAGAGAGAAAAGAAAAGCAATTCAGTGAGTAAAGGGACTCTTAAATAAATGGTGCTGAAAGAGCTGGATCAAGAGTTCAAAAGAATGAAGCATAACTTCAATTTCTACCTCTCACAAAGATGAAGAATCACATGTGAGGAATGGAGGAACATTAGATATGACAAGGGAAGAGAGGGAATGGATAGGGCAATGGGGTAGGAAAGATGGTGGAATGAGATAGACATCATTACCCTAAGTCCATGTTTGAAGATATGAATGGTGTGACTCTACTTTGTGTACAACCAGAGATATGAAAAATTGTGCTCTATATGTGTACTCTGAACTGAAATGTATTCTGCTGTCATGTGTAATAAATTAGAATAAATAAATTTAAAATGGAAAAAAATGGCAATAAGAAGACACTAAGCCACAGACAATGAGAATAGAACACACGTATCCGATAAAGAACTTGGAACTGCAACTCAATGATAAGAGGACATCTTGAAATTTTTAAAAATGGTGACAGGATTCAACAAGTACTTACAAAATAAGAGACACATAGATGAGCTAATAAATACTTGAAAAAATACTCAATATCATCAGATATCATGGTAATGCAAATTAAAATAAAAATGAGCAGACTCATTTTAGGTAGTAGTAGAGAACTTTCCTACCACGTTCAAGGTCCTGGGTTCAATCCCTAGCACAGGAGGAAAAAATAAAAATAAAAAAGAGCTAGTACTTCAAATCTGCTACAAAGATTGAAATTAAAATTCCTGAAACATCAAATATTGGCAAGAATTCAGAGCCACTGGAATTGCCATACATTGATGGCAGAAAAGGGACATGTAACAACCACTCTGGGAATTGTTTGGTTGTGGTTATTTTTTGCTTTTTCTCAAAAACAAGTATTTCTAAAATCTATGCACTAAAAAGCAATGGAAACCTGTTAGCAGTGAGACTATCTAGCTTCAGATTTGTGTTCTCTTAGAGGTAAAATGAATTAGGGTGCCTTGGAATATTATCTGTGTCCAGCCCTTAGGCAGGAAGTACAAATGATAGGCAGTACCACTTTTAGTACCAAAATGCAAAGCAGCTATCAAATAGACAGAGGAGCCACTGGTGAAGGGGCTCTCATTGGCCAAAGATGGAACTTAAAGTAACCCCATTTGTGCAAAAGTCTGTAGGTATCAAATCTGTGCATTACTGGGTATGTGAATCTAACTAGCAACACTATTCTCCAAATACATCAGAAGAGGGTTTGCTGTTTTCTTCTGTACCACTTGCCTGAAGCATGTTCAGTAGTGTATGGGAGCTACAGTGTTCCTTGGTCAGTGCAGTCCATTTCTTTTTAGAAAAAAATAGAGTAGCAATTGTTCTTTATCAGTGTTCCGGTAAGGGAAGATTGTGTGACAGGGTTTAGAACTGCCTGTGGCAAACTGTTTTCTTTTTTTTTTTTTTAACTTTTTAAATTAACTCTTAATATATCGAAGTTCTACATGTAAATAATCTAAGTCAAATATTTTGATAAGACTTTTAATGAAAACTATAGCCTTCTTTCTCATCTTACCCCACTCCTGGTTCCTGTTCTTCAGAGTCATTTTCAAAGCATTTATTTGTTTTTTTTTTCTGGTAATTATTTACAGAGGTCAAAACAGCATGCTTAAACTATTATTGATTTTTAATTTTAGGTAAATTTATTCATCTCTATGGGAAATTGGAATTTATAGCTCCTGACTTCTTCTACCCTCACTCTGCCTATCATATCAATAGTTTTGGTTAAGTCAATGTTCAATATTTACATTACTATACATATTGTTTATTGTTGAGCCTCAGTGTTCTATGGTATCCTTGCACAATAATGTAATTTTGGAAATCCTCAATCTTCTCTTACTAGACAATTAGAATACTAGCTAAGTAAGAATTAATAGATATTTGACTGTAGTCCAGACTTTGAAATAATATATTTTAATTAGATAATGCAGCTATAATTCTAATTTAATTTTGTATAAAATATAATTAATAATACCAATTCAAATACTAATGTAATAATTCATGCAGATAACACTATTTATAATAATACTATTGTAATACTAACATAAAAATAAATACTGGGAGAAGGTTAGGGGCTGTATCTTAGTGGTTTACATAGTATATGAGAAGCCCTGAGTTTGTTTTCTAGCACTGAAAATAATTAAATAAATTTAAAATAATAAAAAAAAACAAGTACTAGGAAAATGATGTGGCAAAATATATACTCTAGAATATAAAATTGAATTGGCAGTTTTGCCCTGAGACATAAGGGGTAGTAAAAAGATTGGAATAGGTTTTGGTTAGGGAGCCAGACTCCAAATGGATCAGAAACTCAAATGTAAAACAAAATTACCATAGTGTATGATTCTGTGTCCATGAAAGTAAAATCAACCTCGTTGAGAACAAAGAAAATTACATTTATTCAGGGCTAATTAAGATTGTAATTTTGGAAAACAGAGATTCAAATAGTTTTGAAAATGTGCTTTTTGGCCTTGTTCAAAGTGGAAAACCACAAAGGGTAATGGGGTGGTGCCTTCATCATTTGCTTGTCAGGAATTGCGATTGATATGAACAGGAGTTAAGCTGTTTTCTATGGAAGGGATTGGGTGTGATCTCAATATCTGTGCAATTTAGGGAAATCAGGAAGGCTTCAAGAATGGTGAAAGAAAAATGAATTGTGGTTTGGCCTAATTTTTAGTCACAGTGCATCTGGGCAGGTAGGCCAGTTCAAAAAGGTCAGTGAAGATATGTCTGAGATCTGTTTAACAATGGCCTCCCGACTCCATTTTAAGTGTTGCTGAACCAATGCAACTCCCTTTTGATTTTTCTTCCCTGACATATGTATATAACATTCTTAAAATGATAAAATTTTATAACTGAAGCACAGATCTCTTATTGCCAGAGCCTAGAGAGGGGATGGAGGAAAGAAGTAGGTGTGGCTACAAAAATGCAATTCCTGTGGTGATGGAAAGATTCTGTAATTTCTGTGTACCAGTGTCAACATCTTGGTTGCTATATTGTATTTGGTTATTTTTTAATTATGCTTAGTACTTGGGTTCATTTTGACAAAATCATACATGCAAGGAATTTGATTTCAATCCCCATTCCCACCTTTTTTTCTCCTCCCTTCTCCTATTCTTCCTCTACTGATCTTCCTTTCACTCCTTTGTTATTTTTTTATTGGTTCTTTCTTCTCATAAGAATGAAATTGCCTTTTGTACATTTAGGTGTGTAAATAACATCATTTCGCTATATTCATTCCATATTTCTTTTCTAAAAAATATTTATTCTTTAGTTATAGGTAGACAAAATATCTTCACTTCACTTTATGTGGTGCTGAGGATCAAACCCAGCACCTTACGCATGCTAGGCGAGCACTCCACCTCTGCACCACAACCCCAGCCCTTCATTCCATATTTCTTCCCCTTTCCCTTCCTTCCTTCTTCCTTCTTATTCTCCTTCTTCTAGCCATTAATCTTCCCTACATGCTTATGATATTAATCCCCACCCCCATTGCTTTCTTTCCCTTATTTTACTCTAGCTTCCATATATGAGAGAAAACATTGATTTTTTATTTTCTGTGTCTGGCTTATTTCACTTTGCATGAGGTTTTCCACATTCATCCATTTACTGGCAAATGCCATTATTTCATTATTTTTTATGGTGAGTAAAACTCCAGTGTATGTATATACCACATTTTCTCGATCCACACATCTATTGACAGACATCTGAGTTGATTGCATAATTTGGCTATTGTAAATTCTGCTGCTATAAACAGTGAGGTGGATGTATTGCTATAGTATACTGATTTTAGTTCTTTTGGATAAATACTGAGGAGTGGGTTAGTTGTGTCTTATGGTGGTTCTATCCATAGTATTTTGAGGAATCTCCACATTGCTTTCCAGAGTGGTTGTAATAATTAGCAGTCCTCCCAACAATGGATCAGTGTACGTTTTCTCCCATATCCTCCTCAGCATTCATTATTGGTTGTGTTCTTGAAATTGCCTTTCTGACTGAAATAAAATGAAATCTTAGTATATTTCTGATTTGCATTTCCCTGATTGCTAGAGATGTTGAACATTTTTTTCATGTATTTATTTGTTGGCCATTTGTGTTTTCTTCTTTTGAGAAATGTCTCTTTACTTCTTTTACACATTTATTGGTTGGATTATTTGTTTTTTTGGAATTTAGTTTTTGCATTCTTTATATATAATGGGTATTTATCTCATCAGAGGAGTAGCTAGCAAAGATTTTTTCCCATTTTGCAAGCTCTCTCTTCATGCTCTTAATCATTTCTTTTGCTGTGTAGAAGCTTTTTAATTTGATGGCATCCCACCTATTGATTCTTGATTTTATTTCTTGAGCTTTAAGGGTCTTGTTGAGGAAGTTGATGCCTGGATGTATATGATGGAATGTTGATCCTATGTTTTGTTCCAGCAGTTGCAAGATTTCTGGTGTAATTCCTAATCCCTTTGCTCCATTTTGATTTGACTTTAATGCAGGGTGAGAGAGAGGCATCTAATTTCATTCTCCTACATATGTATATCCAGTTTTCCCTGCACCATTTGCTAAAAAGGTTGTCTTTTCCCCAGCATATATATGGGCACGTTTTTCAAGTGTCAAATGATTGTAAATATATGAGTTGGTCTCTGTCATCTATTCTGTTTCATTGGTCTTCATGTCTATTTTGATGTCAACACAATGCTGTTTTTTGCTCACTATAGCTGGTTGGTATAATTTGAGATGGGGTATTGTGATGCCTACTATACAATTTTTCTTGCTCAGAATTGCTTTGGTTGTTCTGGGTATCTTACTCTTCCAAATGAATTAAAGGACTTTTTTTTCTAGATATATGGAATGTCATTGGTATTTTCATAGGTATTGCATTGAGTCTGTATATTACTTTTGTAGTTAGGCCATTTTGACAACATTAATTCTGCCTGTCCAAGAACATGCAAGGTCTTCTGAGATCTTCCATTTTACTCAAGAAAAAAAAAAACCCTGAGGCCATCCTTGACTTCAAATTCTACATCTAATTAATTGGCAAGTCCTGTGGCTGTACTTCTAAACATGTCCAGAATCAGACCACTTCACACTATCTACATTGCTCCCACCCTGGTCCAAACCAGCATCAACTCTCACATATTGAAAGAAAGCCCTTTCTTTTCTTTATCCTTGCCCCAGGCATTTAGAACATGCTAACAAGGAAGTCTGATCACACCACTTCTTGGTTTAAAGCACTCCAGTGGCTTCCCAGATCACTCAGATCAAAAGTAAAGCTGTTCCTTTGATCTCCAAGTCCCTGAACAATTTAGACTCCTCATTAACCTTTCTGATTTTATCAGCCTTCTGTCTTAAAGCCTCATCTTTCCTCAAGTTTCTCTGGCTTTTTCAAGTTTACCAGAGTGTTCCTGCCACAGGGCTTGAAGTTACCTGCCTGAAAAAGCTTTCCCACCCACCCACCTATGTACTAAGATGATTCACTACCTTACTTTTTACATTTACTCATTTACTCAGCTGTAACCTCCCTCCCCTGTACTGGGTATTGAATCCAGGGCATTGAGAATGCTAGGCAAGTGCTCTACTACTGAGCTATAATCCCACACCTTTTATTTTATTTTGAGACAGAGTCTTGTCTAGGCTGGTCTTAAATTTTCCTGCCTCACCCCCACCCCCAGTGCTGTGATTATAGGTATATGCTACCATGCCCACTGACATGTCACCCTCTTGTTAAGACTTTCCTAGCCCCCTTACATAAAATAAAGCTTAAATCACAAGACTACAATAGGATCTATAGTCAATACCATTTTTGAAAATGAGGAAAATATGTCCATACAAGCAGTCATGCATGTTTTGTAGGACCACCTACAAATCACAGGATATTGATTAATTTTAAAGATTTAATTAACTTTTAGAGAACTTTTTTCTCTCTCTCAGGGCCTTGTGTATGCTGTTTGCTTTTATAGTGAGACCAAATTGCCCAGGCTAGCCTCAAACTCATAATCCTCCTGCCTAAGCCCTTGAATAACTGGGATTACAAGTGTGCAGTATTATTCCTGGCTCAGGACATTTTTCAAAAATGAAATTAATTGTAATT
The DNA here is from genome assembly GCF_045843805.1 of Urocitellus parryii. Lineage (NCBI taxonomy): Eukaryota > Metazoa > Chordata > Mammalia > Rodentia > Sciuridae > Urocitellus > Urocitellus parryii. Next base: position 121,304,430 of record NC_135534.1, read on the forward strand.
CTAGTGTTCACTGTCAATCTGTTTGCCGATGTAAATAATTGTATTACCCTTCACATAAGGTAAGTCTGACTCCCAAAATATGCACATATAAGAGTAATGTGAATTGTTTAATATTATAAAATAAAGATAATAAACTGAGGAAAGAGACAAAGACTAGGAAACTGGAAACTCAAAGGATGGTGAAGACTAGGTTTGGAAGAGACAATGAAAAGAAAGAGATAGTTATTACTGTGGCCAGGAATAACATCATAGGATTTATATCTTGATGATGGGATCGTTTTACTATTGAGGGTAGTATGTAATTCTATAATTTAGAAGTATGAAAAAGATGGCCTAGTATTTCATTGACAAGGATGAAGATGTCACCATCTACAATAATGTCAGGAAATGAAAAGAGAAAAGGCAATCAGCCAAGTCTCTTTAGAAAGTATCCCATTGGGGTCATTTACTGTGAACTTCAATTATGTGGGCAAAAAACAAATAATACCAGCAAAAGTGAAAATACAGTTCCTATGGATAACCGCAAGTAGGAAAAAAAAAATTGTAGGGAAATAACCTGAAACAACATAGTTGTTATAAATTAAGAAAATTACAGAAAAAGTCAAGTTCCAATAGTAGAGTGGAATTTAGAAGGAGGTTTGCTTTTGACATATTTCAGGGGCATTGCCAAGAATAAACAGGAGGTCTAAAATTTAAGGAGAAAAGAGGGAGATGAAAAGTGCACTTATGAAATTAGGAAAGAAGGAATTTGATTTTTTTTTTTTTTTTTGGTGGGGTATGGAGTTTGAACCGAAGGGCACTTAACTACCCAGCCACATCTCCAGCCCTTTTAAAAATATTTTATTTAGAGACTGGGTCTCTCTGAGTTGCTTAGGGCCTCACTAAGTTGCTGAGAGGCTGACTTTGAAGTCACCATCCTTCTTCCTCAGCCTATGGAGCCACTGGGATTACAGGCATTTGCCACCACGCCCAGGAGAAGCAGCAATTTAACAAAGAAATCATCAATCACAAAGCTTCCCAAATATCTGTCAAACTTTCAGTTATTTAGTGGTAGAGGCAGAGGAATGGAGAATCCATAATCAGGATATGGGCAAGAATTGACTTAGGAAAAAATAGCCTAACCCAAAATAAAGATACCACCTTTAGGGAAAGTTTGTCTACTGGAAGATAGAGATGGAAAGCTATTTTTAATTCTCTCTTCAGTTCCAGGTAAATTTGCTATAAAGAATTCACACACACACACACACACACACACACACACACACATACACACATACAAATAATTTTTAAAGAAAAGAGTTAAGTAACTTCTTTTGGAGCCTGTATCTGGATTATGTATAAATTAAGCTGGGAGAATTTTAAATGCTGGAACTCCCACCCAAGTGGGGAGCCTGCAATGGTTGTCCTCCCCACAAAACAAAAGAGGGCTGGGGATGTGGCTCAAGCGGTAGTGCGCTCGCCTGGCATGCGTGCTGCCCAGGTTCGATCCGGACACAACAACTAAAAAATAAATATTAAAATTTCTCTCTCTCTCTCTTTCTCTTTCTCTTTCTCTCTCTCTCTCTCTCTCTCTCTCTCTCTCTCTCTCTCTCTCCCCCTCCCTCCCTCCCTCCCTCCCCCTTCCCCAACAACACAGGTGCATATGCGCTGGTGAGGTTAAACTAACAACTCCACCTTGACTCTCATTTCCCTACCCTTCACCTTAGAAATAAAGGTGGCGGGAATCGGAGACCTGTAGCTCCTAAATGATAAGAGTGCTTTAGAATTGCCTGGAGGGTGTGTCCCAACTCCAAGGCTGGGCTCCACCCCACCACCCCCCAGTTAAGGGTGCTGTGGACTGTGGATCTGGAGGGGTACAGAGAATTTCTGCTGCTTTTCGGATAAGGTACGTTGTGCCGACAGGACCACGCTTCGAGAACCACCATTCTAGGCAGAATCTAGGACAAATCCAGTAAAAGGAACCAGCCGGCTCTTCCAGGTGGCCTTCTGGGCTTGCTCAACTTTCCCCTAGACTCCTAATCTCTAAAGGAAGGAGGGCATGTTTTGGTCTTCGTTTTTTTGTGTCTCTAGCGCCAGATGCTGGAGACTGGGAGCCCGAGTATGAACAAACCCTGATAGTATGTGGAGGGGAGGGCATCGTGCGTGTAGCGACCTGGACTTTACAGGAAGGCCTTGCAGCTGGCTCATCTCCTGAAGTCAGTAGCAGCACGTGCTGCCCAGGAGCTCACAGCAACACGCCTGGGCTCTGCTGGGAGTGCAGACCACCAGAGGGGAGCGTCCCCCAGGGCAGACATGGGAGGGTCTTGCTCTGGCTGGTGGGATGGAGGAGGAGGTGATCCTCGAGGTGGGCGTTGGGGGACAGGTAGCCGCGGAATGGGTCTGCCCACACGCGAGGGACCAGTCTCCTGGGGAAAAAGGGTGGCTTTGCTGGAGGGGGGGGGAGGGGCGAGGCTGCGGGTGTGGGCCGAGCGCGGTGCCGGTTAGTCCCCCCTTGACCCCGCACCTGGAGGCTGCTACCGGGAGCTGGAACTGCGGCGTCTGCCCAGAGCCGCCCTCACCGGTAAGGTGGGTGCTGGCCAGGCAGCGGCCCCTGGAGTTCACTCATCCCACCGCAGTCGCAGGACTCAATAGCTCTTCCCACACCGGGCTCTCTCATAGCCCTGGGCTGGATTCACAGCCCCAGAACTGAATGGACCTTGACGGCTGGGTTTCCAGTGAAATTGCCTCACATTCGATACCCCTCCCCCGCTGGACATTTCCTTTAGGTTTTCTTAAGGCTCTGCTTCAGGCTTTCTGTCCTCCTCTCTGGAAATCTCTGCTGCAGCATCTCCCCATTTCACTTTCAGCCTCTCTGAACTCTCAGGGAGTCGCTGCATCTCCATTTCTTATCCTCTCAATCTTGCCTAGAAGGTCCTGAGTGCCCTGCTTTTCTAGTTGTTATTTTATTTAATCTTAGGGTCCCTGTTCTGTATTTTCTCTGATTTTCCAAAATTTACATCCCAACTCTTCCTACGGCAATACTCATTAAGTCCAATAAAAGCTGACAGGAACTGGAGACAACTTAGGTTTTTTAGTGATTCTGGCAACACATAGATTTTTTTTTAATTACTGGTAAATTAAAAAATTGACTTGAATATTACAGTGATTATGAGAACTTGTGAAGGGGTGGGGAAAAAGTGGATTGAATCAGTGCACACTATGTGCATGTACTGAAATTTTGTGTATTGAATTGCTACATACAATAGATACATGTTTATAAAAAATTTTAAAAAATAACCGGGGGTGGGGGTGTGTAACTCAGTGGTAGAGCATTTGCTGTAACATTCTCAAGGCCTCCTTGTGTTCTATCCCTGGCAATGCAAAAACAATATGGACATCAACTATTTTTAAAAAATTCTTGAGTGTCTACTATGATTCAGGCAATGCTTTGGGTGCTGGAATAACAACTATGCCCTGTGCATACTGCTTTTCTCCTCCCAGATGGGCACAGCCCTCTTGTCCTTGCTATACAATATTGATTCAGTCCATTCTGGACTGGTAAAAAATTGATACAGAGAGAAAAGAGTATTTGCTCTATGAGTAGCATAAAGAAAAACAAAGGCCACATAAATTATAAAATATGTTCTGGCAATTCAATAATTATATACACAATATATAATTGTGTATAATTATATATTGTGTATATAAATATACACAATACACTGTGTATAATATCATTATGCACAGTTGCAGAGTGAAAAACTTAGGTTAGAGAAAAGAACTGGGACCCTCTTTCTAGAGGAATTTCTTCTACACCCTATTCAATGTTCTTTACAAAGCAACTTCCTTCCTTCCTCCAACCCACCATATCTCTTTGACCACATTCTATCTTATCTGTTTAGCATGTGGCCCTTCCTGGTGAGATTTGAATGTATCCTGTTCCTCGCTTCAGCCTTTTCAGTGATAACTCATCTCAGCCAAGGCCTGTCACACAGGTATGTTTGAGAAAGGAGGACTGGGGAGGTTTTGCTTACCATTGGAGGAATGTTTAGGGCCTCTGAAAAAAAGGTCTTGATTTGCCCAGCCTATGTAAATGGTAACATCTCTAGGATTTCATGTACCATCTCTGTCCTCATAGGATTAATCAAAGTCACCTGATCCCCTCCTACCTGAAAAACCGCAAGTCAGGTCTAAAAGTTGAGGGCTCAAACTTCACACTAGGAGGCTTTCCGTTCCTGATCATAGCAGGCACTATTCACTATTTCCGGGTGCCCAAGGAGTATTGGAGAGACCGTTTGCTGAAGATGAAGGCAGGTGGCTTCAACACCCTCATCACGTGAGTACTTTTTTTGAGTGTTTATTTTAATTTAAGAACTTGTCATCTGAATTCGTAAAGATTGACCTTTTTAGTACTTTCTTTGTTGTTAGAATATCCAAGTCTCCTCTTGATATCCTGAAAATTTCTTGGACCCAGAATTCCAACTTTCAGAGGCAGTGGCAAGTACAAATGGCAGTAGCCCATGTTGTCCCTAACTATTAAAAAATATCATGTCTGGGTCTTAGGCATGGGTCTCATGCCTCCTCAGATAACTTCACTTGTCATTGGACTCATGGCCTGTAGTTTTAAATCCCAGGGTATGATACTGTTCCACAAAATCTTGTCTTTGAAGATGGGATTCATTGAAAATCAGGTTTAGCAAGTAATCAATTAAAGAAAATAATTTTTGTTGTTTGTATGCATAACAGCTACCATTCTGATTGGAGTGAAATGAAATCTTAGAGTGGTTTTGATTTGCATTTTTCTAATTGCTAGTGATGATGAACATTTTTTTCATGTGTTTGTTGATTGATTGTACATCATCTTCTGAGAAGTTTCTCTTCAGGTCCTTGGCCCATTTATTGATTGGGTTATTTGTTTGTTTGTTTTTTTTTTGATGTCTAGCTTTTTGAGTTCTTTATATACCCTAGTGATTAGTGCTCTATCTGATATGTGAGGGGTAATGATTTGCTCCCAATATGTAGGTTCTCTATTCACCTCACAGATTGTTTCTTATAGTTAAGAAGAAACGTTTTAGTTTGAGTCCATTCCATTTATTGATTCTTGATTTTATTCTTGTGCCATAGGAGTCATATTAAGGAAGTTGGGGCCTAATACCATATGATGGAGATTAGGGCCTACTTTTTCTTCTATAGATGCAGGGTCTCTGGTTGTATTCCTAAGTCCTTGATTTATTTTGAGTTGAGTTTTGTGCATGGTGAGAGATAGGGGTTTAATTTCAATTTGTTGCATATGGATTTCCAGTTTTCTCAGCACCATTTGTTGAAGAGACTATCTCTTGAACATCCAATGCATGTTCTTGGCACCTTTGTCTAATATAAGATAATTGTAATTTTGTGGGTTAGTCTCTGTGTCCTCTATTCTGTACCATTGGTTTACTAGCCTGTTTTGGTGCCAGTACCAAGTGTTGGCCAGGATGTGGGGAAAAAGGTTCACTCATATACTGCTGGTGGGATTGCAAATTGGTGCAGCCAAGAAGGAAAGCAATATGGAGATTTCTTGGAAAATTGAGAATGGAACCATTTGACCCAGCTATCCTTCTCCTCTATCTATACCCAAAGGACTTAAAAATAGCATAATACAGTGACACAGCCACATCAATGTTTACAGCAGCACAATTTACAATAGCTAAATTGTGGAACCAACCTATATGCCCTTCAATAGATGAAGGGATAAAAAAGTGGCATATATACATAATGGAATATTACTCAGAAATAAAAGAGAATAAAATCATGGCATTTGCAGGTCAATGGATGGAGTTAGAGAAGATAACGCTAAGTAAAGTTAGCTAAGCCCAAAAAGACAAATGCTGAATGTTTTCTTTGATATAAGGAGGCTGATTCATAGTGGGATAGGGAGAGGGAGCATTGGAGGAATAGAACTCTAGATAGGGCAGAGGGGTGGGAGGGGAAGGGAGGGGGCATGGAGTAATTAATAATGGTTTAATGTGATGATCACTATTATCCAAAGTACATGTATGAAGACATGAATTGGTGTGAATATACTTTGCATACCACCAGAGATATGAAAAGTTGTACTCTATATATGTAATAAGAATTGTAACACATTCTGCTGATATATATAAATAAAATTTTAAAAAAGAAAATAATTCTTTTATTTCTGTCCAAGCTTTGAAATTGCATGTGCAAACTGTTTTGACAATCAGTTTTATTTGTGTATTCTTTTTCAGTGGTTTAGCTATTTTTAAAATACAGGTTTAGAAGGAAAATATCTGGAGTTTAATATGGAAAGTGTTAACAGATGATGTTTTAAAACACTTCCCTTCCAGATTGACATAATTCCTTTTACACATCATTTCTCCTTCATTATTTGTTTGCTTTTGTATAGTACATTTGTTACAGTCTCTGAACCTACATTGATACATCTTTACCACCTATAATTTATATTAGGATTCTTTCTTTTTTAAAATATTTTTTTAAGTTGTCAAATAACCTTTATTTTATTTATTTATATGTGGTTCTGAGAATTGAACCCAGTGCTTCATACATGCTAGGCAAGCGCTCTGCCACCAAGCCACAATCCCAGCCCCTTAGGATTCTTTCTTGACATTGTACCTTCTATGGGTTTTGACAAATGCATAAAGATGTATACCCAGCATTATAATATCACACAGAACAGTTTGCTGCCTAAAAATCCTCTGTGTCCTACCCATTGATCCTTCTCTCCCTGTGAACCCTTGGCAACCACTGGTCTTTTTTTTTTTTTTTTAATGTCCCTTTAGCTTTGCTGTTTCTGATGTCATGTGGTTGTAATCACATATTATGTAGTCTTTTCAGAATGGCTTTTTTAAAATTAGAAATATGCATTTGAAGTTCCTCCATGTCCTTTTATGGTTTGATACCCTATTTCTTTTTAGTCTTAATTAATTTCCGTTGTTTGAGTTTACTAGTTTATTTATCTATTCTCTCCTTGAAGGACATCTTGGTTGCTTCTAAGTTTTATGGATAATGTTGCACGCCAGTTTTTGTGTAGTTGTAAATCTTTAACTCATTTAGATAAATACCAAAGATTATATTGGTATTGACTTTTTATACTTTTGCCAGATCCAAGGTCATCTTGATTTTCTCCTGTTGTTTTGTAGAATTTTGTATTTTACTTTAGATTATGTTCTATTTTAAGTTAATTTTTGTGAGGAGTGTATGGTTTCGGTTTGTATTCTTTTATCTTGTATATTAGATGCTCAGTTGTTGAAAAGACTATTCTTTTTTTTTTTTTTTTTTTTTTTTTTTGGATACTGGTACTGGGGATTGAACCCAGAGTGCTTTACTACTGTACTGCATACTCAGTTCTTTTGTTTTGTTTTTAATGAAGCAACAAATTTCTTTAATTTACAGTAAGCTCATATAAACTGATAAGAAAACCCAGTTCTTTTTATTTTTTTATTTTGAGACAGGTTCTCGCTGAGTTGCCAACACTGATTTCCAACTTGCGATCCTTCTGCCTCAACCTCCGTAGGTACTGAGATTTCAGGCTTGCACCACCATGCCAGTATGGAAAAGATTATTTTTGCTGCATTAATCTATTTGTCTATTCTTTTACTATAGCTTTGCAGTGAGTCTTGAAGTCATGTAGTGTCCATTTGATCATTTCTAATATGTGGGAAAGCAATTGACTTTCTAAGGCATATTAATTAGCCTTATATTCTGCAACTTTTCATATTATAGTTTCCAGAACTTTCAGTTCAATGACAAGAGGCGGTGGTGGGAGGGAAAATCCTTGCCTTGATCCTGATCTTAGTAGGAAAGCTCCATTTTTTTGCTATTTTCAGAAGAACTTTTAGCATTTGTTTCTTATAGTTTATTATTGATTCATTTTGTTATACATGGTATTTGCACTTATAAGAAAGCTTCTAAGTGTAAATCATTGATTTCAGGTCATAATCTTTTCTAATATGTGTATTCAGTGCATTTCCCTCTTATGCACTGCTTTTTTATATATTGCTACTTTAGATAGATTATATTTTTATTTAATTTACTTCAAAATAGTTTTTAATTTCTCTTGACACTACTTTTTTGACCATGTGTTATTTAGAAATATGCTGTTTAATCTCCAAATATTTTGGGACGCTCTAGTTTTTCTGTTACTAATTTCTTGTTTAATCTTACTACACCTTTAAGAGTATATTTTGTCCATCTATTCTTTTATATTTGTCAAGGTATTTTTTGTGACCAAGAATGTGATTTGTCTTGTGAATGTTCCAGGTAAGCTTGAGAAGAATGTATTTTGTGCTGTTGATGGATAAAATATTCTACATATATAATTCAGTCCATTTAATTGATATCATTTAATTAAACAATATCTTCATTGATTTTCTGTCAGCTGGATATGTCTAATACTGATGAAGGATATTTAAATATCCAAATATAATGTTGGATATACCAATTTCTGTTTGCAATTCTAAATGCCTTATGTATTTTTATGCTTTGTAGGCATATATACATTAAGGAGTAAGGCTTTTTGGAGACTTGATTGCATTGTCATTTTCAGAAGAACTTTTAGCATTTGTTTCTTATAGTTTTTTATTGATTATTTTTGTTATACATGATAGTAGAATCCATTTTGATATAATTATAGAAGCATGGAACATATCATATTCTTTTTAGGACTCCATTTTTGTGGATATACATGATGGTGAGATTCACTGTGATGTAATTCATATATGTACATAGGAAAATTATTTCGAATTCATTCCACTGTCTTCCCTTTTCCTGTCCCCCTCTCTTCCTTTTATTCCCTTTTGTCTAATATACTGAACTTCTACCCCCTACCACTTATTATGGGTTAGCTTCCACATATCAGAGAAAACATTTGACTTTTTTTTTTTTTTTTTTTGGAATTGGCTTATTTCACTTAGCATGATGGTCTCCAGATCCATCCATTTACTGGCAAATGGTATAAAGTCATTCTTCTTAATTCCTGAGTAATACTCCATTCTGTATATAGACCACATTTTCTTTATTTATTCATCTGCTGAAGAGTAGCTGAGTTGGTTCCATAGCTTAGCTATTATGAATCGTGCTGCTGTAAACATTGATGTGGCTGCATCACTGTAGTATGCTGATTTTAAATTCTTTGGATATATACTGAGAAGTGAGATAGCTGGGTCAAATGAGGGTTCCATTTTTTTTTTTTAAAGAGTTTTATTACATTTCGAACTGAACTGATTTTTTTTTTTAAAGAGAGAGTGAGAGAGGGGAGAGAGAGAGAATTTTTAATATTTATTTTGTAGTTCTCGGCGGACACAACATCTTTGTTGGTATGTGGTGCTGAGGATCGAACCCGGGCCGCACGCATGCCAGGCGAGCGCGCTACCGCTTGAGCCACATCCCCAGCCCGAGGGTTCCATTTTTTGAGGAATCTCCATACTGCTTCCATAGTGATTGTAGTAATTTGCCATCCCACCAACAATATATACCTTTCCCACCACATTCTCACTAACAGTTATTGTTACTTATATTCTTTTTTTGTTTTATTTGTTCTTTTTAGTTATCCATGATAGAATTCATTTTGATACAATTATACGAGCATGGAATATATCTTATTCTAATTAGGATCCTATTATTATGAATCTATATGATGGTGAGGTTCACTATGGTGTATTCATATATGTACATAGGAAAATTATGTCTATTCATTCCACTGTCTTTCCTTTTTTGTACTCCTCTCCCTTCCCCTTGTTTAATCTACTGAATAACTATTATTCCCCCAACATTTATTGTTACTTATATTTGTGATATTTGCCATTCTGACTGGAGTTAGATATCAGTGTAGCTTTAATTTGCAATTGCTAGAGATGTTGAACATTTTTTTCATATATTTTTGACTATTTCTGTTTTTGAAAAGGGTCTGTTCAGTACCTTCGTCTATTTACTGATTGGGTTATTGGGTGTGTGTGTGTGTGTGTGTGTGTGTGTCTGTGTGTTAAGTTTTTTGAGATCTTTATATATTCTGGAAATTAATACCCTATTTGAGGTGTAGATGGAAAAGATTTTTCTCCCATTTTGTAGAGTCTGTATTCACACTCTTGTGAAGAAGCTTTTTAATTCGATGCCATCCCACTTATTGGTTTTTTGGTTGTACTCTAGAACTTTAGGAGTCTTGTTAATGAAGTCATTTCCTGAGCTGATATGTTAGAGTGTTAGGCATACATTTTCTTCTTGCAGATCCAAGGTTTTCAGTCTAATTCCTAGGCCTTTGATCCACTTTGAGTTGAATTTTTTATTTTATTTTATTTTATTTTATTTTTTTTATTGGTCGTTCATAACATTACATAGTTCTTAATACATCATATTACACGGTTTGATTCAAGTGGATTATGAACTCCCGCTTTTACCCCGTATACAAATTGCTGTATCACATCAGTTACCCTTCCATTGATTGACATATTGCCTTTCTAGTGTCTGATGTATTCTGCTGTCTGTCCTATTGTCTACTATCCCCCCTCCCCTCCCCTCCCCTCCCCTCCCCTCCCCTTTTCTCTCTCTACCCCTTCTACTGTAAATCATGTCTTCCATTTGTATTCTCTTGACTTACCCCTCCTTACCTCTTATATGACATTTTGTATAACCCTGAGGATCGCCTTCCATTTCTATGCAATTTCCCTTCTCACTCCCTTTCCCTCCCACCTCTCATCCCTGTTTACTGTAAATATTCTTCTCAAGCTCTTCGTCCCTACCCTGTCCTTGTTTACACCCCTTATATCAAAGGAGTCATTTGGTATTTGTTTTTTAAAGATTGACTAGCTTCACTTAGCATAATCTGCTCTAATGCCATCCATTTCCCTCCAAATTCTATGATTTTGTCATTTTTTAATGCAGAGTAATACTCCATTGTGTATAAATGCCACATTTTTTTTATCCATTCATCTATTGAAGGGCATCTAGGCTGGTTCCACAGTCTTGCTATCGTGAATTGAGCTGCTATGAACATCGATGTAGCAGTGTCCCTGTAGCATGCTCTTGTTAGGGCTTTAGGGAATAGACCGAGAAGGGGAATAGCTGGGTCAAATGGTGGTTCCATTCCCAGCTTTCCGAGAAATCTCCATACTGCTTTCCAAATTGGCTGCACCAATTTGCAGTCCCACCAGCAATGAACAAGAGTGCCCTTTTCCCCACATCCTCTCCAGCACTTATTGTTGTTTGACTTCCTAATGGCTGCCAGTCTTACTGGAGTGAGATGGTATCTTAGGGTAGTTTTGATTTGCATTTCTCTGACTGCTAGCGATGGTGAGCATTTTTTCATGTACTTGTTGATTGATTGTATGTCCTCCTCTGAGAAGTGTCTGTTCAGGTCCTTGGCCCATTTATTGATTGGGTTATTTGTTATCTTATTGTCTAATTTTTTGAGTTCTTTGTATATTCTGGTTATTAGGGCTCTATCTGAAGTGTGTGGAGTAAAGATTTGTTCCCAGGATGTAGGCTCCCTATTTATCTCTCTTATTGTTTCTTTTGCTGAGAAAAAACTTTTTAGTTTGAGTAAGTCCCATTTGTTGATTCTATTTGTTAACTCTAGCGCTATGGGTGTCCTATTGAGGAATTTGGAGCCCGATCCCACAGCGTGTAGATCATAACCAACTTTTTCTTCTATCAGATGCTGTGTCTCTGATTTAATATCAAGCTCCTTGATCCATTTTGAGTTAACTTTTGTGCACGGCGAGAGATAGGGATTCAGATTCATTTTGGTGCAAATGGATTTCCAGTTTTCCCAGCACCATTTGTTGAAGATGCTATCCTTCCTCCATTGCATGCTTTTAGCCCCTTTATCAAAAATAAGATAGTTGTAGTTTTGTGGATTGGTTACTGTGTCCTCTATTCTGTACCATTGGTCCACCCGCCTGTTTTGGTACCAGTACCATGCTGTTTTTGTTACTATTGCTCTGTAGTATAGTTTGAAGTCTGGTATCGCTATACCGCCTGATTCACACTTCCTGCTTAGTATTGTTTTTGCTATTCTGGGTCTTTTATTATTCCATATGAATTTCATGATTCTTTTATCTATTTCTACAAGATATGCTGTTGGGATTTTGATTGGCATTGCATTGAACTTATAGAGAACTTTTGGTAATATCGCCATTTTGATGATGTTAGTTCTGCCTATCCATGAGCAGGGTATGTTTTTCCATCTTCTAAGGTCTTCTTCTATGTCTTTCTTTAGGGTTCTGTAATTTTCATTGTATAAATCTTTCACCTCTTTTGTTAGGTTGATTCCCAAGTATTTTATTTTTTTGGGGGATATTGTGAATGGAGTAGTTGTCCTCATTTCCGTTTCAGAGGATTTGTCGCTGATATACAGGAATGCCTTTGATTTATGCGTGTTGATCTTATATCCTGCCACTTTGCTGAATTCATTTATTAGCTCTAATAGCTTCTTTGTAGACCCTTTTGGGTCTGCTAGGTATAGAATCATATCATCTGCAAATAGTGATAATTTAAGTTCTTCTTTTCCTATTTTTATGCCTTTAATTTCTTTTGACTGTCTAATTGCTCTGGCCAGTGTTTCGAGGACTATGTTGAACAGAAGTGGTGAGAGAGGGCATCCCTGTCTTGTACCAGATCTTAGAGGGAATGCCTTCAATTTTTCTCCATTCAGAATGATGCTGGCCTGTGGCTTATCATAGATTGCTTTTACAATGTTGAGGTATGATCCTGTTATCCCTAATTTTTCTAGCGTTTTGAACATAAAGGGATGCTGTACTTTGTCGAATGCTTTTTCTGCATCTATTGAGATGATCATATGGTTCTTATTTTTAAGTCTATTGATGTGGTGAATAACATTTATTGATTTCCGTATATTAAACCAGCCTTGCATCCCAGGGATGAATCCTACTTGATCATGATGTATAATTTTTTTGATATGTATTTGAATCCGATTCGCCAGAATTTTATTGAGGATTTTTGCGTCAAGGTTCATTAGAGATATTGGTCTGTAGTTTTCCTTCTTTGATGTGTCTTTGTCTGGTTTCGGAATCAGGGTGATGTTGGCCTCGTAGAATGAATTTGGAAGTTCTCCCTCTTTTTCTATTTCCTGAAATAGCTTGAAAAGTATTGGTGTTAGTTCCTCTTTAAAGGTTTTGTAAAACTCTGCTGTATACCCATCCGGTCCTGGGCTTTTCTTAGTTGGTAGTCTTTTGATGGTTTCTTCTATTTCCTCTATTGTTATTGGTCTGTTTAGGTTGTCTATATCCTCCTGGCTCAATCTGGGCAGATCATAGGACTCAAGGAATTTATCTATGCCTTCACTATCTTCTATTTTATTGGAGTATAAGGATTCAAAGTAATTTCTGATTATCTTCTGTATTTCTGAAGTGTCTGTTGTGATATTGCCTTTTTCATCCCGTATGCTAGTAATTTGGGTTCTCTCTCTTCTTCTCTTCGTTAGCATGGCTAAGGGTCTGTCAATTTTATTTATTTTTTCAAAGAACCAGCTTTTAGTTTTGTCAATTTTTTCAATTGTTTCTTTTGTTTCAATTTCATTAATTTCAGCTCTGATTTTAATTATTTCTTGCCTTCTACTTCTTTTGCTGTTGTTTTGCTCTTCTTTTTCTAGGATTTTGAGATGAAGTATGAGATCATTTATTTGTTGGTTTTTTCTTTTTTTGAGGAATGAACTCCAAGCAATGAATTTTCCTCTTAGAACTGCTTTCAATGTGTCCCATAGATTCCGATATGTTGTGTCTGTGTTTTCATTTAACTCTAGGAATTTTTTAATTTCCTCCTTGATGTCTTCTAAAACCCATTGATCACTCAGCAACCTATTGTTCATTCTCCAGGTGATGCTTGCTTCTTCCTTTCTTCTTTTATCATTGATTTTCAGTTTCATTCCATTATGATCAGATAAGATGCATGGTATTATCTCTACCCCTTTGTATTGTCTAAGAGTTGCCCTGTGACATAGTATATGGTCTATTTTTGAGAAGGTTCCATGTGCTGCTGAGAAAAAAGTGTAGCTACTTGATGTTGGGTGGTATAGTCTATATATGTCAATTAAGTCTAGGTTGTTAATTGTGTTATTGAGTTCTATAGTTTCCTTATTTAACTTTTGTTTGGAAGATCTGTCCAGTGGTGAGAGAGGTGTGTTGAAGTCTCCCATGATTATTGTATGTTGGTCTATTAGACTCTTGAACTTGAGAAGAGTTTGCTTGATGAACACAGCTGCACCATTATTTGGGGCATATATATTTATGATTGTTATGTCTTGTTGGTGTATGGTTCCCTTGAGCAGTATGAAGTGTCCTTCTATATCCCTTTTGATTAGCTTTGGCTTTTAATCTATTTTATTAGATATGAGTATTGACACTCCTGCTTGTTTCCGCGGTCCATATGAGTGATATGATTTTTCCCAACCTTTCACCTTCAGTCTATGTATATCTTTTCCTATCAAATGCGTCTCCTGTAGACAGCATATTGTTGGGTCTTGTTTTTTGATCCATTCTACTAGCCTGTGTCTCTTAATTGGTGAGTTTAAGCCATTAACATTTAGGGTTATTATTGAGATATGGTTTGTTCTTCTATCCATATTTGTTTATTGATGTTACTAAACCTGATTTGTTATCCTCTTTGACTACTTTCCCCCCTTTACTGTCCTACCTCCCATTGTTGGTTTTCAATGTTATTTTCCATTTCCTCTTCCTGTAATGTTTTGCCAAGGATTTTTTGAAGAGATGGTTTTCTAGCTGCGAATTCTTTTAACTTTTGTTTATTGTGGAAGGTTTTAATTTCATCTTCTAACCTGAAGCTTAATTTCGCCGGATACACGATTCTTGGTTGGAGCCCATTGTCTTTCAGTGTTTGAAATATGTTATTCCAGGATCTTCTAGCTTTCAGAGTCTGTGTTGAGAGATCAGCTGTTATCCTGATTGGTTTACCCCTAAATGTAATCTGCTTTCTTTCTCTTGCAGCTTTTAAAATTCTCTCCTTATTCTGTATGTTGGACATCTTCATTATAATGTGTCTAGGTGTGGATCTCTTATGATTTTGCACATTCGGCGTCCTGTAGGCTTCTAGGATTTGGGATTCTGTCTCAATCTTCAATTCTGGGAAGTTTTCTCGTCTTATTTCACTGAATAGACTGTTTATTCCTTTGGAATGGAGCTCTGTGCCTTCCTGTATCCCAATGACTCTTAAATTTGGTCTTTTGATATTTTCCCATAATTCTTGGATGTTCTGCTCATGGTTTCTTAGCAGACTTGCTGAGCTGTCTATGTTCTTTTCCAGTTGAAATACTTTGTCTTCATTGTCTGATGTTCTCTCTTCTAAGTGATCTACTCTGCTGGTAGTATTCTCAATTGAGTTTTTAAGTTGGTTTATTGTTTCCTGCATTTCTAGAATTTCAATTTGTTTGTTTTTTATTACCTCTATCTCCCTGTGAAATTGATCTTTTACTTCCTGGATTTGTTTGTCAATGTGATCTTTCATTGTCTGATTTTGCTGTCTCATGTCTTCCTTGAGACTCCAGATCATCTGAAGCATATATATCCTGAACTCTTTATCTGATATTCCATCTGTTGCAGCTATTACCTCTTCTAAAGTTGAGTTGACCTGCATTGCTTGTGGTCCTTTCTTTCCTTGTCTTTTCATACTGCTCGCGTTTCTTTCTGCTTGGTGCAACTGTTGTGTTTTGAAATTTACCCCCTATTTATTTATGTTGCTCTTGTATACTTGAAAAGTCTCCCTTGCAGGTGCGGGCGGCGGCTGTGCCCCTACTCCAATTGGGGTGACGTGTCTACCACGCTGGCGGCTCTCTGGGCCTGTTCCGGGAGTGGAAGGCGGCTCTGCTCCTTCCCTATTCCAATTGGGGTGTCGTGACTACAATGCTGGCAGGTCGCTGGGCCTGTTCCGGGCGTGGGCGGTGGGCTTGGCTGGCGGGATTCCACCGAATGGCAGTCCCTAACCTCCCTGCTTGCTAATTAATGGCTTCTCTGAGGCGCCACGCCTTCTGTAGCTGCGGGGCAGGCCGCGCGAATCAGTTGGCCTGGATCTCCGGGGTCCTGCTGCTGGCTGTTTTGATGTTGCAAGCTGTTGGAGAGTGGTGGTGTATTCTTCAGCTTTCCTGGATGGTGGCCGCTGACTGCCTGGATGGAGTGTCCGCTGTTTTGATGTTGCACTCTGAAGGAGAGTGGCGGTGTATCCTTCAGCTTTCCCGGATGGTGGCCGCTGACTGCCTCGGTGGAGTGTCCGCTGTGGGGGATGGGACTGTACCGCTTCCTTCCCCTTCTGAGATCCCGTGCTCGGCCCAAGGGTCCGTGTGGGCTTGGCTGGTGGGATTCCACCTAATGGCCTTCCCTAACCTCCCTGCTTGTTAATTAATGGCTTCACTGAGGCGCCACTCCTTCTGTCGCCGCAGGGCAGGCCACGCGAATCAGTTGGCCTGGATCTCCGGGGCCCTGCTGCAGGCTGCTGGGATCCCTGGCACTCTATCACTTTGATTTTTTCTGCTTGCCCCTCCCCCAGCGCTGGCTAGCCAGGTTTCGTTTTGGCTGCTACTGGGAGGAGGGGTTGGAGGTCAGGTGTCTCTGGTTTCCCCCTAGTCTTTATGGACTCTCAGCTTGATACTCCCTCTCCCGGCAAGCCTAGGAGAGATTTTATGCGAATTCCCGCTGTCTGGGGGGTGAGCTGAATGACACCGCCCTGTTTTGATGTTGCACTCTGAAGGAGAGTGGCGGTGTATCCTTCAGCTTTCCCGGATGGTGGCCGCTGACTGCCTCGGTGGAGTGTCCGCTGTGGGGGATGGGACTGTACCGCTTCCTTCCCCTTCTGAGAACCCGTGTTCGGCCCAAGGGTCCGTGTGGGCTTGGCTGGTGGGATTCCACCTAATGGCCTTTGAGTTGAATTTTGTTCAGGAAGAGAGAGAGGGGTTAAATTTCATTTTACTGCATATGGATTTCCAGTTTTCCCAGCACCATTTGTTGAAGAGGCTATCTTTTCTCCAATGTATGTTTTTGGCATTTTGTCTAGTGTGAGATAATATTTATGTGGGTTTGTCTCTCTGTCTTCTGTTCTGTTCCATTGGTCTTCATGTCTGTTTTCATGCCAATACCATGCTGTTTTTGTTACTATAGCTCTGTAGTATAATTTAACGTCTGGTATTGTGATGCCTCCTGCTTTGCTTTTCTCACTAAGGATTGCTTTGACTATTCTGGGCTTATTTTTCCAAATGAATTTAATGACTGCTTTTTCTATTTCTATGAAGAACATCATTGGAATTTTGATGGGAATTGCATTGAATCTGTATAGTGCTTTTGGTAGTATGGCAATTTTGACAATATTAATTCTGCCTATCCAAGAATATGGGATATCTTCTAAGGCTGATAAACTTTTAATTTTTTTAAAATTTATATATGACAGCAGAATATGTTAACAATTCTTATTGCACATATAGAGCACAACATTTCATATCTCTGGTTGTATACAAAGTATATTCACACCAATTTGTATCTTCATACGTGTACTTTGGATAATAGTGATCATCACATTCCACCATCGTTTATAATCCCATGCCCCCTTCCTTCCCCTCCAACCCCTCTGCCCTCTCTAAAGTTAGTCTGTTCCTCCCATGCTCCCTCTCCCTATCCCACTATGAATCAGCCACCTTATATCAAAGAAAATATTTAGCATTTGGTTTTTTGGGATTGGCTAACTTCACTTAGCTTTATCTTCTCTAACTCCATCCATTTACCTGCAAATGCCATGATTTTATTTCTTTTATTGCTGAGTAATATTCAATTGTGTATATATGCCACATTTTTTTAATCCATTGAAGGGCATCTAGGTTAGTTCCACAATTTAGCTATTGTGAATTGTGCTGCTGTAAACATTGATGTGGCTGTGTCCCTGTAGTGTGCTATATTTAACTCCTATTGGTATAGACTGAGGAGAGGGATAGCTGGGTCAAATGGTGGTTTCATTCCCAATTTTACAAGAAATTTCCACACTGCTTTCCATATTGGCTGCACCAATTTGCAGTCCCACCAGCAGTGTATGAGTGTATAAGGCTGATGAGCTTTTTTAAAGAACATTTTTTGCAAGGCAGGTTTACTATCTACCAATTTTCTCCATTTTTTTTGTTTCATTTTTTTTCTTGTTTTGATTTTGACCCTAGAAAGTCTTTATTTCTTCTTAACTTTTTTTAAAAAAAAATATTTATTCTTAAGTTTTAGGTGGACACAATATCTTTATTTTACATTTACATGGTGCTAAAGATTGAACCCAGTGCTTCGTGCATGCTAGGCAAGCACTCTACCACTGAGCCACAACCCCAGCCCCCCTCTTCTTAACTTTTAAAGGATATTTTATTGGATATAGACTTTTCATTTGATAGGATTATTTTCTTTCAAATCTTTAAATATTATTCAGTCTGTTTTTTCTTGCTTGCTTGTTCATGAAGAAAAGTCTGATGTAATTATGATGTCTCTTAAGTAAGATACATTTTCCTCTGGCTTCTCTCCTATGTTTGATTTTCTGAAGTTTATATTTGTTATGCCTAGATACAGATTTTTGAGGGGAGGACTGGTGATCAAACTCAGGGTCTTATTTCAGCTAGAAATGTTCTCTACCATGAGGCTGTACCCCCAGTACTGATTAGATTTTTCATATTGTTTTTTGATGTTCTCTATGCTTGATGTTTACATTAATTTTGAAAAATTCTTGACCACTATTACTTCAAACATTTTTCTTTTTTTAAATAAGCTTCACACATCATATTTGATTATGCCTCTTATTTTTCTTTTAATCTCAACCAATGCCCCTCTTTATTTTCCTCCCCTGCTGGCATTGACTTGTTCATAAACTAGGACTTTTTTCCCTGTGGGGTATTTCATACTATATCTATTTCATTTTGGTATTGTTTATTTAGTGTGTTCTTCTGATCCCTGGATCTTCTTTAATAGAAGTTAGCTACTTTGGCTTGATTATATTTACAGTCAACATGTTTTGCCAAAAAAATACATATATATGCATATGTACATTTATATAACCTCATGGTTTACAAATTATGTCTATTCCTAGTGATGTTTAAATTTATCAATGTGTTCAGATGACAGTAGTCTAATCTTTTCTTTGTAAATCTTTCCATCCACCTTTAATCCATTCTTGTTTACCTCTTTTCAAATCAGTTGTTTCCTTAGGGAGGGTTTCAAAGTGATTTGTCATTCTGTCATTCTTTTTCTATTAATGATCTGGATTCTTCTCTAATAATTGTTTCCTTAAGCTATCAGAATTATTGTCTACTCTGAAATACAGGTCTCTGCACAGAATGCTTAACTCTCTATTTTTTTTAAATGAATCTTTTTTTTTTTTTTGTAGATGGACACAACACAATGCCTTTATTTTTATGTGGTGCTGAGAGTCGAACCCGGGTTCTACCCATCCTAGGCGAGCACTCTACCACTGAGCCACAATTCCAGCCCCTTAACTCTATATTTTTAATTGCTAATTTCTTTAAAATAATTTTGAGAATTTACATATTTTTTCAATATTTGACCACATTATTCATACTTAGGTATTCTTTAGAGTTTTTCAATTGTTACATTCTTTTTTAAAATTCTTTCTATGGCTTTGTTCCCTTTTGATTAATTTCTCTGTAATTTTGTGTATCATAATTGTTTGTTTTTTTTTTCCCACTGTGTAACCCGCTTCAGTGCCAGCAGCCTACAGGCAGAGGCCAGGCAGTGGTTCAGAGCCTCAGTTTTCTCTGGCATGAGGCACTATGAGAAACCATAATCGTTTTTAAAAAGCATATTCTTTAAAAATAAATTCTATGCTGGATGTGGTTGCACATGTCTATTGTCCCACTTACTTGGGATTTGGGAGGTTGAGATGGGAGGATCACCTAAATCCAGGAGTTTTGAGGTAAGCTTGAGCAACATAGCAAGATGCCATCTAAAAAATAAACAAACAAACTCAACTCTTCTAAAATGTTTTTGCTTTAATTTTAAAAATTCCAGGGCTAGGGATATACCTCAATGGTAGTGTGTGCTTGCCTAGCACATGAGAGGTCCCTGTTTAAGTCCCCATTACCATCAAAAACACACAAAAAAATTCCTATTGCTTTCTCACTTTATCTTTTTTCTAACATGTTGAGATGACTGCTCACAGCATTTTATTTTCTTTCATTTATTAATACTCTTTTGAGGCTATGAATTCCTCTTGGCTATATATTCTTTAAATATTTTTATATTTAACATTTAAATATAAATATTATTTAATATTTTAAGCATTCATACTTTAATATTTTAAGGGTAATATTTTAATAGTGACAAAAAGAATGAGATTAAATATTTTTAACTTACCTGATAGGTTAAAACTTTTAAAATAATGAATATTTTTCTGCTATAAAAATAGTACATACTTATTTTATGCTTGACAAAAATAAGCTTCTATTCTATATAGTATCTTATACTTTCCACATAACAATGCATTCGCATCTTTACACATTTGCATATATAAATACACACCATCATTTTAATTCTTGCTAAATATATTTCATGCATTAGTCATCATTTTTGTTGATATTTTATCATTGTTCATTATCCCAATCATCTTAGCTATAAATAATTATATGTTGGGCAGTATAAGAAGACTTACATGCATTTCATTCCCATTTATAAGTGAGAAAACTGATGTTCAGAGAGATTAGATAAGCTTTGAAGTGGCAGAACAGAGATTCATTCAAGTTTATTGGATTACATGCTCATAATCTTAGCTCCTCAAGTTCCTATATCTAAACCAAAATATACTCAATAAATTTTATATTGTCCCCAAATGTCATTTCCAGTTTTTGTTATTATAAGCAATGCTAGTATATAACTTTGTGTATACATGATTAGGTAACAAAGTTACATGCCATTTTTTCCCTCTAGTTGCTTTTAAGATTTTCTCTTATTTGTTGATTTACAGTTATTTGATTATGTTGTGCTGTAATATAATTCATTTTTAAAAATTCTACTTGTGGTATATTAAAAACATTGAATCTGTAATATCAAATTTAAAAATTTTTGTTCCTATTTCTTTAACTATTTTTTGCTTTGCTCTCTTCCCCACAAATCCAGTTAGTTACATGTATGTTAGACTTCTTGATAAGATCCCACATGTCAGTTATGCCCTAGTTATTTTTTCAGCCTTCTTTTTTCTCTACTTTCAGTTTGTTATATTTTAAAGTTAACTTACCTTTTATTTTGCCATATCTACTTTACTGTTTATCCCAAAGTTATATTTTTACTTCCTTAATTATATGCTGAGTATGTCCATTTCATACACACAGACACACACACATGCACAGCATATCTATCTATAAATACACTTTCTATACTATATATAGAAATATAGTTTTATATAGTTTATATAGAAATATAGTTTTATATAGTTTATATAGAAATATAGTTTTATATAGTTTTACTCCTCATTTATGGGTCATATTTCCTATTCCTAGTAATTTTTAAAATTGATGCTGGGCATTATGAATTGTATGTTTTTTTTTTTTTTTTTTTTAGAGAGAGAGAGAGAGAGAGAGAGAGAGAGAGAGCGAATTTTAATATTTATTTTTTAGTTTTCGGAGGACACAACATCTTTGTTTATATGTGGTGCTGAGGATTGAATTGGGCTGCACGCATGCCAGGCGAGCATGCTACCGCTTGAGCCACATCCCCAGCCCAATTGTATGCTTTTGGTTGCTGAATTTTATCATTTAAATAATTTCGATTTTATTTAAGTAATATTATATAATGGAGAGACTAGGAATCTAGCTCATTCTTGCTTAAAGTGCTTTCCTGGCATGTGTGAGACCTTGAATTCAGTCCTCAGCACTGAAGAAAGGAAGGAAGGAAGGATGGAAGGAAGGAAGGAAATACAGTCTTACAAATTTTTCATAATTTTCTAGCTTCTGTGAGACCTTGAATTCAGTCCTCAGCACTGAAAAAAAAAAAGAAGAAAGAAAGAGTAAAAGAATAAAGGATAATGCAGTCTTACAAATTTTTCATAATTTTCTAGCTTCTGTTTTATGATTGTTTTCCTTTATTTTTAAATGGCATCTCATGTTTTTTGTTTTTGTTTTTAATCTTTATTTATTTTTATGTGGGGCTGAGGATTGAACCCAAGGCCTCACATCTGTGAGGCAGGTGCTCTACCACTGAGCCACCACCCCAGCCCCTGATTGTTTTCTTTTATCCCATTGTAGATGCAGATTTAAATATTTTAGGTATTTTTGTGAGCATTTAAAAAAAGAAATTTGTGGGTGTATCCAGAAAACATTACATACAATCTTTTATTATCTGAAATCCAGAATCATGGCAACATATTGGCTGCTTGGATCATTGCTGGGAATTAGAGGAAGAAAGTCTTACAGATAATACACAGTACACACATAGAAATTTGTTTACTGAAACCTTCAACTTCTTTTATGGTAGAGATAACTTAAGCGCTGGAGGAATTAAAACTGGAGGAATCAGTATGGAATCAGGTCAAGTAAACGTTTCTCTTTTTTTTTTCCCCTATTTCAGGCATGTTCCCTGGAACCTTCATGAGCCCAAAATAGGCGAATTTCATTTCACTGGAAACCTGGACGTGATGTATGTGTTCATGTTTTAATTGCCCAATTCTGTGGCTTAGAGAAAGGGGTTTGGTTTTGGGAATCAGATATAACAAAAGGGGACAACTGATTTTCTACTTTTAAAACTATCAGAAAGCTCTGATAATTTTTGTTTCCTGGATGTAAAACCTCTGAAGCAGGGAGTCTGTCCCAGTGAACCATAGATCTCAGTGTCACAATGTGGTTTAGAAATTGTTCATCCAGTATTCTACAGTGTTAGTCTATCATATAGAACCTGCTCTGGCACTTAATAATAGGAGATTTCTAGGCTATAGTTTATAGGACTTCTAAGATATGACAGAAGTAGAGTAACTGTTTATTCAAAAATATGTGTATCTGCAACAATTTGACATTATCTTTGGTGCTGGAAATGGATAGACAGCACTGTGCTTTCAAGAATAAAGATTCTCCTTTTTTTTTTTTTTGGTGCTGGGGATTGAACCCAGGGCCTTGTGCATGCAAGGCAAGCACTCTACCAACTGAGCTATATCCCCAGCCCATGGTATAAAGGTGTATTAAGAATTGTAATGCAAAAAAAAAAATCAATAAGAGAGCTCATGTATAATGGCATAATTTGGCATGAACATACTTTATATACAGAGTTATGAAAAATTGTGCTGTGAATGGATAATTATGAATGTAATACATTCCACTATTGTCATGTAGGAAAGAAATAAATTTTAAAAATAAAGTGCAAGAATACTAAAAACAAACAAACAAAAAAGAATAAAGATTCTCTGCCAAAAACAGGCAAATACAACATACCAAGGATATACAGACCAAACTATGGAAACAAATCAGGAAAGATAATGTGAACATACAGCTGAGGAAAGTTTCAAATTTGAACAAGAGTTAACTAGAAGGGGCTGGATGGTATTTCAGGTGGAGTGTATATCACCTAAGGTGATGTCAGATGCTAAAAAAGGTAAGCCTTATATTCCATTGACAATAAATAATTATTTTTATTCAAGTAGAATTTGAAGTAGATATTTCTGATGTACATATATATCTCAGTTTGAGTTAATAATTTGAGGGTTTCAGGGTCTTTTCTATCTTATGCTGTCATAATCTTTCATACATAACTTCCAAACCACTGAACTTTTCTGCCTCTAGCTAGCAAGTTGAATAAACAACACAAAGAATCTCCTTCAGAAGTTGCAAGAGATTGCTTCTGTTCACACCTTATGGGTTGGAAATCAATCACATGGCCCCATCTAGTGCTTGATGGCTTAGAAGTGTAGTTGAGCTGTATGTCAAGGAAGAAAAAGGAATAGATTTTCTGGTTAACTTTCTGCCACACATCTTATTTATTTTTATTTGTTCTAATTAGTTATATATAACAGTAGAATGCATTTTGACACACCATACATAAATGGAGTATAAATTCATATTTGTCTGGTTGTAAATGATGTAGGTCATGTAATCATATATGAACATGTCCAATTCATTTCTACCCCCATTCTCCCTCCCCTCCCATCACTCCCCTCTGTCTATTCCAAAATGCCACTATTCTACCCCTACCCATATTGTGTATTAGCATCTGCATATCAAAGAAAACATTTGGCCTTTGGTTCTTTGGGATTGGCATATTTCACTTAGCATGATATTTGCCAGTTCCATCCATTTACTGGCAAATGCCATAATTTCATTTTTCTTTAAAGCTAAGTATTATTTCATTATGTACGTATACCACAATTTCTTTATCCATTCATCTGTTGAAGGGCACCTAGGTTCGTCCCATAGTTCAGCTATTGTGAATTGTGCTGCTGTAAACAGTGATGTGGCTAAGTCACTGTAGTATGCTGATTTTAAGTCCTTTGGGTATAATCCTAGGAGAGTGATGACTGGGTCAAATGGTGGTTTCATTCCAAGTTTTCTTAGGAATCTCCATAGTTGTTGCACCAATTTGAAGACCCACCAGGAATGTTTGAGTGTACCTTTTCCCCCATATCCTGCTAACATTTATTGTTGCTTGTATTCTTGATGACTGCTTTTCTGACTGGAGTGAGATGGAATCTCAGTGTAGTTTTGATTTGCATTTCTCTAATTGCTAGAGATGTTGGAACATTTTTTTCATATATTTGTTGATCAATTGAATTTCTTCTTCTATGAAGTGTCCGTTCAGTTCCTTTGTCCATTTTATTAATGGGGGTTTTTTTTGCCATTAAGTTTTTTGAGTTCTTTATATATCATGGAGATTAATATACTATTTGAGGTGCACCACGTCTTATTTCCTGGAATCTGCAAGTAATGCTCTTCTACTACTTTTAAGTG
Source organism: Urocitellus parryii (assembly GCF_045843805.1). Taxonomy (NCBI): domain Eukaryota; kingdom Metazoa; phylum Chordata; class Mammalia; order Rodentia; family Sciuridae; genus Urocitellus; species Urocitellus parryii. The sequence goes on from NC_135534.1 coordinate 121,329,340, forward strand.
GAGATACTGTCAAAAAGTAAAGCTGGAGATTTAGCAATATTCAGATCTTGGCCTTATATTTCATGCTACAGATTTTGGGACCCATTCTAAGAGCACTAGGGAGTCACTTGAGGAATTTTGATTTGGGAAACTTACGTTTACATTTAGAAAGATCATTCTAGAAGTTGTGTGTATGTGTGTGTGTGTGTTTTGCTGGGGATGGAACTAGGGTATCATGCATGCTGTGCAAATGTAGTACTATTTAACTATGTCCCCAAACCCTGGCAATATTTTTAAGTGGCAACAGAGTAATTAAAATTTTATTTCTGGAGATTCTCTGCCTGAATTTTAATTTTAGTTTTCCCATTTACCAAAATTGTATCTTGAGAAAGCTCTAACCATTAAAGTCTGTATTTTCTTTTCTTTTCTTTTTTTTTTTTTGAGAGAGAGAGAGAGAGAGAATTTTAATATTTATTTTTTAGTTTTCGGCGGACACAACATCTTTGTTTGTATGTGGTGCTGAGGATCGAACCCGGACTGCACGCATGCCAGGCGAGCGCGCTACCGCTTGAGCCACATCCCCAGCCCTAAAGTCTGTATTTTCTTAACTGTAAAAATAGAGAACACGCTGATACCTATCTTATACCATTATCCAAAATAGTATAAATTGAGCAGTAGTGCCTGATGCCAATACAACATAAATATTAGTCCTATTGTTCATGGTGACACTGTATTGATAGTAATTGGAGAATGTCTGAACGATAATAAGAACCAGGAAAGTAAATCAGTCAATCATTCTAATAACCCAGATGCAAAATGAGCCAATCTGATAGCAGTAGGATATAGAGGAAGGATAAACATGATTTTTGTTCCTGACACAGTAGGAGGTGAGGAAGGATGAGTTGAAAACATGATTTGTAAGTTTCTGCCCTAAGTCGTTTCCTGGATGGTGGTGCCATTCAAAGTGCAAGGCAGTTAGTGGATTTGCTTGGGAATACTGTAGTTGTTTAGGATTTCTGGGCTTGCACTTTAATACTCTTCTCTCCAGTGCCTTGACAGAGCCTATTTCTAACTGAGTGTTGATCTCCTCCAGAATGTCTTCTGTAAGGACTTTTGTGGGCCAGGCTGGGAGTTTCATTCATTCCAACCTCAGAAGAATGCAAAGAGAAAGAAACAACAGGTTTACTGATCTCAGCATTCAATGTGAAGTTATTGTTATTGCTTTGTTTCCTAGGGCTTTTATAACCACAGCTTCAGAGGTGGGACTCTGGGTCATTCTGTGTCCAGGACCCTACATTGGTAGTGACTTAGATCTTGGAGGCTTGCCCAGGTAAGTTGTGATCTAAGGGTGACTGCACATGCCCCATAAGCACATTCAAATGGAACTTAGAGCAAAGTGTTTTGCTTTGTTTTCTATGTACTATTTTTTTAATCTTCACTATTTTGTCCACAGTGAATGAACCATAAAGTATTTGGGACTATATAGTATTTTAAAATAAACATCTATCTCTACAATGCAGATGGGATAGAGTTCATATTTATTCTTAAAACAAACTAATGGCTACCCTTAAGCAATATCTTCATGAGTTCTAGGGTTTGTGGTAGCAATACAAATATCAAGGCCAATATCCCTTTTTAAAGAGGAGTTTTATTGTTATTGTTTTGTTTCAGGTCTTTTTTTATTGTAGTAAAATATACATAATAAGAAATCTTCCATTTTAACCACTTAAAAGGATTCATTTCCATGATATCAACTACATTCAAAATGTTGAACATCACTACTATTATCTAGTTCCAGAACGTTTTATCCCTCCAAAAGAAAACCCTGTACCTCAATTCCTCCCCATTTTTTCTCCTCTTCAGTTGCAATGGCCTTTGACTCTACAGATTTGCCCATTCTGGATATTTCATGTAATTGGAATTAGACAATATGTGGCCTTTGTGTCTTTTTTTCACTTCACATAATGTTTTCAAGGTTTATTCACCTTGTAGCATGTGTCAGTACTTCATGCCTTTTTATAGTCTGGTAATTTCCAATAAAGAGGTTCCCCTGCTACCAGTTTCAAAATAGCTTTATAAAAAATCTCATTCTAGACTAGAATTTGGCAAACTCTTCCAGATTGTAAATATTTTAGACTTTATGGGCCATATGCAGTCTCTGTTGCAACCATTCAATTCTGCTGATGTAGCACAAAAGTTCCTGTGGCAATATATAAATTATTGGCTGTGACGTTCTGCCAATAAAACTTTATTTACAGAAACAACATGTCTGATTTGGCCTTTGTAGTTGGGTGAGCTCTGCTCTAGATCATTGTTACATACCTCACCCTTGCATTTTGAGGAAAGACTCTGGATAACCTTTATCAGCTGTTTGTAGCTGGTACCCATTGCTCTTTCTTGAAGCTGGATTTAGCCTTCACAAGTACAATTGTGTATTTGCAAATGTAGGCTGTCTGTGTTTTCAACCTTCTACACTTGAACATTTCTTATTTTTGTCTCCCACTCCAAGTCTGAGTCTCCCTTTTTTGATCTTAGCTGGTTACTCAAGGATCCAAAAATGAAGCTGCGGACAACTTACAAGGGCTTCATTAAAGCAGTGAATTTATATTTTGATCATCTGATTTCCAGGCTGTTGCCATTGCAGGTAAAACCCAATCACCCATTTATGCAACTATGGAAAGTAATCACCGTGTTGATTTCTTGAGGGCTTACCACTTTCTATGCTCTCTGAAGCAGGAAGAATATTATTTGCTAATAGGATAGTTACATAGTTATTTCTATGCATGTGCTCTGTAAACTCAAAAAATATAGTCTTTTTTCTACCATTAGAATCACTCTCAAATTCTCATCTTCTTGACCCTTAGTATAACCGGGGAGGCCCCATCATTGCTATGCAAGTTGAGAATGAATATGGTTCATATTATCTGGATAAAAAGTACATGCCATATGTCAAAAAGGTAAGTGCTTCTTTAAGTTTTCTCTGTATTTACATACTTCTCTTCTCACTAACAAAATGAGAACACTAAATAACAAGTTTGTAGAGCCATCATATCCTGAGTACTTTTAGGCTTGCAGGAACCATGGGATATGAAAGTGAAGATTCAGTTTCATTTTTCCATGCATTTACATTCTAGAGTAAGGACTGAACACACAATGCTAATGTAAAGGGAGAAGTGATGTTAAGATATATTTTCTGTGGGTATTTCAGGTCTTTTAGTTGATTTTTACATAATGCATACTTTCAACTTTTCTGTATCCATTTGTTTAAGGTACATGTCTTATAAGTAATATATAATTGGAATTTGTTTTTGTTAATTTATTATGAAAATTCTTGCCTTGTAGATGAGGTCATTTGATTTGTTTACATTCAATATAATTGCTGATGTATTTTATTTAAATCTACCATCTTATTATTTTTCTGTTTGTCTTACCTTTTTTGAGGTCCCTTTCTTTTTCTTCTTTTGTTCTTTTGGATTGATTATTTTTTATTATTCTGTTTTCTCCTCTGCTAGCTTTCTCTGCATTTTTTCACTGTTCTTTTAATATTTTCCATACAGTGTTAAGTTTCTACTCTTGAATTATTACCATCTAAGTTAATATGTTTGTCAATTCCAGGGAAAAATCAACTTAGAACAGTTTGATTATATTTTACTCCACTTTACCTTAGGTATTATTGTTATCATTTGTTTTAATGCTATGTATACTTTTTACCCACAGATATTGTTATTACTTTTATTATATAGAGTTAATGATCACTTAGATTTACTCAGATATTTTTTGTTTCTTCCCCTCTATCTCTGTAAGTATGAGTTTTCATCTCATAATTTTCTCTGCTTTTAGTATTTTCTTTGTTGCAGGTGTGCGCATAACAAACTCCTTACCTTTGTTTGTTTGAAATATATCTAGTTTGCCATTATTATTTTGTTTTTTTCTTTTTTGGTGCTGAGATAGAACCCACTGGCATATTACCACTGGACTATTCCCAGCCCCAACCCCTTTTTAAAAATCTTGAGAAAGGGTCTAAGTTGCTTAGGGCCTCACTAAGTTGCTGAGGTTGGTCTCGAACTTGCAATCCTCCTGCCTCAGCCTCATGAATCACTGGGATTAGAAGCATGAGCTATCATGCCTGGGTTAACATTATTTTTGAAGATTTTTTTTTTTGCTGTATGTAAAGTCCTAGGTTTGTAGTTATTTTCCTTGTAGGTTTTTCTAGCATCCAATATGGTTATCATTTTTTCCTTTGAGGGTAAAGTGTTTTTTTTTTTTTTTTTGGTTGTTGTTTTTTTTTTTTTTTTTTTTTTTTATTCTGGCTGTTCCTAATCCTTTTCTCCCCACAACAAAGTACTAAGATTGCCTAGGTGTAATTTTCTTACTAGTTTATCCAGTTTGCATATTTTCTACTCTTCAATTTGTGGATTGAAGTCTATCAGTTTTGGAAAATTCTTAAATGTATATGCTGCTTTTCTTCTCAGGTTGTGTATTATGTATTTCAAATACATAAATGTTAGATGTTTTCATCATGTATCACATATTTATCATTCTTTGTAGATTTTTCTCTAAGCCATCTTCTAATTCATTAATTTTCTCTTTGGCTTTGTCTAAGTTAATGTCAAACTCATTCTATTAAGTTTTGACTTCAGATAGTTTAACTTTTGTTTCTAAAATTTTTATTTAATTCTTTTCTTTAATCAATGTTTGTAGTAAATCAGAAAATCTTTAATAATATTATTTCTGTGTAATTTTTTTAAACTACAGGCATGGGATGAAGGGAAAAAATTCTACAAATATTTAGTGTATCTTGATGGTCATGGTATAACACTGAGTAAAGTTAGGTGGGTTCTTTGTCTTATGGATTTGAAGAATGAAATCCATGGACACAGGGTGAGAGCAAAGTAATATGATTTATGAAAGTAAAAGAAAGAAGGCAGAACTCCCAAAGGAGGAGGGGTCCCAAAAGCAGAGTTACCAATGGGTGTCTGTTGTCTTGGGGTTTGTATAAATCTACAGCTAGCCCTAAGTATGGCACTCAGAGACCAAGAGCTTTTCAACCTTTCATCCAATCAGGTTACCATGCCTTTTTGGGGGAGGGTATCTGGGCACTAGGCAAGAGATGTCTCACTATCAGTTAGTTTTTCTGGTTACATAGGAATTGGCCTGACCTTGATGAGGCTTAACTTTTTATGTCAGTAGCCTCTTAGCCCTGCTACACAGAAACTTGATCTTGGAGGGGCCCAAGTTTCCTATCTGTCTGTTTTAACACTATCCCACCTCATTCCCCATTCTGATGAGGTGATCCTAACTGCTTTTGAGGAAGAAGGGCAATGACAACTTTAGGAGTATTGATGGGAATAGCAATTAGGATCCCTCTATAGAGGTCTAGTGGGCCCCTACAGAAGTCAGGTAGTACCTCAATGGCAGTTTTTGTTTCCATGACCATCTGGAGTTTAATGGACTCTGTGGGTACCTTACACATCAGGGCAGTCCAGAGGTCCTTGATGGTGGTTGGTGGGTGATTGGAATAGGTATACATAGGTCAGGGTTCATGCAAGAAGAACAATAAACAAGACAGTAAAGTATTATTATCTGTAAACAATTAACATTGAAACAATCAGTGTTATAAGCCAGCCTCTGAAGACTATGAAGACAGTACTTATTAGAGTTTAAGATGTGGTCTTATATACCTTTGATTTGTGACCGTTAGACCATTCAAGGCTTTAGAAACATTAGCAGTGTTGCTGGAAACATGTACACAACATTTAGTTTTTATAGTGGCACAGATGTCCCCTTGAGCTGTGGAATGCCATTTCTGTAAAATAGATTTCTGTAAAATAGCTTTCTCATTGTTGTTACCTCTGTGTTGGTAGAGGAGTCCCTGTGTCAATTACAACTCTCTTGGTAAAGTTAGGGCTTTCATGTGCCACATTATATCATTTAGACCAATCTGAGGGATAAATATCAAGGTTAGATAATCATTCCAGTGAAAAACAGAGTTTACCTGTGTAGGAGTTCAGGAAAATTCTTAGGTATTAAATTGACTCATTACAAGCCTGTGACTCTAGTAGCATCTTTTGTGATAGTTGTCAGGTGCTCTTGTACAAGAATCCTTTCTTTATAACCTACTAGTTTTACTTGTTTTGGAGAGGACTGACACAAGTGTATATCTCAAGTTACATTAAAAAATCCTTTATCTTTTTTTTTAAATGTCCATGTATGACTATACTTTGGTTAGTTTCCTGCCAGGTGTTTAAGACAAAGTTGGTCAAAAAATTGACCTTTTTCCTATCTGCTATTAAAAATCATCTGAGATTTTGTCATGGATCACTGTTAGGAACTTGTGAGAAGCCTCTTGGCTCATTTAGCTTTCTTCTACCAGTCATGCTATCTGCCAGGATGGCAGTCTTGCTAACTACATGTGGCTTCCCTTGAAACTTCAGGGACATTTACCTTTCCAGTGACTTTCCTCTTTGCAGAATGTGCATTGGTTGGCTTTCTGTTCTCTAGGGTCTTCACAATCCCCTGATCAAGAGGTCAGGTGACTCACTGGAGTTCCAGGGACCTTAAAGAAGTCCTGTTGTTCCCTGAGTTCTGGATGATCTTAGAGGGCAAAGGTCAAAATATTGGCTACTTTTTCCTTGGCCCTTTTACTTAGAGACTTTTGTCTCTAAGTTTGGATTTCAAACATCTAGTAGTCCACTTTTGCCATTCTTGAAATTGGAGTAATAGGTTGTGACTTTAATGTTTATAATTTTACAGTTATTCCTTTTGTTTAACTAGGGTATCAGTTTTATAGTTACTCCTTTTGTTTAATCATGGTTAATATCAATACTGGAAGTCAGCATTATATTCTCTCGTCCTAGAGGTAATGCTTTATATTATCTCAACTCAGGATATTCTTATAGAAGTAGTGCTTCTGTAAAACACTAAGAGGTAATAGTTATAAAGTAAAATTAGCAAGAACTTGATTTGTAAACCCAATAGACACAAGAAGTTATCTTGATAATAGGTAATGTTATAAAAAAAATTGGCCTTTGCTTTCTCCCTGATGTCTATCCAGTAATGAAGACAAGGTTTTGAGAAAAAGGAAAAAGAAGTTTTGTTTCTTTGTTAGCAAAGGAGAAATATAGATGACTAATTACCTGGGGAACAATGGTTCTTTATAAAAAGGTGATTTAATGGCTACATTTCAGTTGTCCGCCTCTTTAGGGTCATAATTTATTTGCAGCTTTGAGAGCTATTTTTTTTTTTTTTTAGATTTTTTTGGCAACACTGAATTATTTCTTTCTTCTGGTATGTGAGCCCAGGGATAGACAACTCAGCCCAGAATGAAAAGAAATGTAATCTCCCTTCCCCCAATGTTAGGGAGGGGAAGATGGAGAAAAGAAAAAATTGTGTCAGTTTTAAAATAAGATGCAGAGCAGCAAGGACTACACTCAGAGCATGAAGTAGACTCTGTTATAATGAGAGCAGATCAATGATTTAAGGAATGTTGTTGTTTTTAAACGTGAAGAACTAGATTTTATTCTCTATCAAAATATTAGAAGTTGACCATAGGGAAAAAATGCTTAAATAACTTTGACTGTGATTATAGCCAAATTAATTGCCCACAAATTTTTTGAGATTTACTTTTCACAAACCATTTGTAACTTAATTAGATACTCTATAATTTCTTTTATCCTTAGTTTTGTCTTTTATTTCAAAAGGACTTTAAGACAAAAATATTATAACTAGGACAAAATATTATTCTATTCTACAAGATAGTTTCTCTTTCAGAAACATTTATTTTTACCTATTATTTTTTCTTAAGATATATTTTCATATTTATAATGTTCTTATAACTTTCCTAGTTGCTGACCTTTTAAAGTATACATTCTGAAACAATCTATGAAATTTCTGAATTTAGACAATAATAAGATGAAATACTTTATGCTTTTCTTATAGTTTTTTCATCAAAACACAACTTGGTTTCTTTTTGTTCCTTGCATGTAGAACAACACATGTAAGTATAATTCTCTCAGTCACCTTGTTTTTTAGTGAAGACCCAACAATTTATAAAAATGTATTTAATAGACCCATATATATGTTGTCTTACAGATTTTAAGAAGCCAAGAATACTTGGATTTATATTTAGCAGTTGATATTTAGTATTTTAACCTTGCAAATTAATCAGATGTCTCTTCTAACAAACACATTTATAAAGATTAAACCCATTGTGTTAAGTCTAATTTACCCATTTTAGTTGTTAACTTTGGGTTACCATTGAAAACCAAAATATCAGACAAGTCTACTTAATGTTTTAATCATCTTTTTCCTGTTGAAGAAAAACCCTGGAAGCAATGAACATTGCACCTTAAACAGTTTATAAAAACCAACACTCTATGTGTCAGGAATTTAAAACAGTTTTTAGTATTATCTATTTAACCAGTTTAAGTCATGTAAAATAAAAGGAATTTAGTTCTATTTATTTATGAGTGTTCATTTATCTACATGCCAATTTTTGTACCATGCACATGATATATAGACACAAGCACATATGTCAACACAACATATAAACACAGGTGTGCACATATTCATAAAATAGACAGGAAACAAAGATTGTATAGCTTTGAACCAGGTATTAGATCCCCCACAGATAGAAGATAAAATACCTACAGATGTTTCTTACACAGACTGTAAGATTTAACTCTTAAGAAATTAAAATAGAGCTTGTCAGAAATTTTTAAAGTATGACTTGGACATGGGAATAGCCTTACACTTGGGAGATGTTAGAAATAGAATCTGTTATCCACGGGGATGCTGAAATCAAAGGTTCAGGTGGCCACTTGTCCTCCACAGGGACAGATCCACTTCCAACATAACCACTGTTTATTCTCCCTCCTTTGAGCTCTTCACAGGAGACATTCTCTTTCCTTTTCTATTGTATTTGAAAGTTAACCCTTGGATAACTGGCCTCTGAATAAAAACAACAGGAAAAAAATAGGAGCTAGAAACTCAGGTTGGACCAAACAAAACTAATTGGTGCAGGACTGAAGGTGAATTCATAAAAAAAGCTTTGAGCTCAGCAATAGACAGTCTTTGAGAAAATGGCATAGCCATAATTACTCTAGTAAAGAGCAAATAGAACACCTTTATCGAATCAGAGTGCACTTTTGGATCAGATTAGAGTCAGCTCAGATACTTAAAGTGGGAGCCCATGAACTCCTAAGGAAGAGATTTTCAAGAAAAAAAAAATCTTTCTAGAGAGAAGAGAAAACCATGTGGCAATCAGGGCATTTTTTTTTTTTTTTTTTTTTTTTGACATTTCCGGGCCTGTTTTGTCAGCATCCTGAAGCTGAATTCCTATGGTTTTGAGCAATGCCTGCCAAGTTGTTCCTGAAGCAGAATGTGGACTTCTTAGGCATCCTCAAGAGGTCTGGGGCCTGGTGCAGCTGGACTTTTCAGATTCCCTTCCTATTTCTTTCTTTCTCTAGCATTTAAAGAAGGACTTGGAAAAGGGCAGAATCCCAGAGCATAACAAAAGAGAAAACAGTCTTTTCTGTCCCATAAAAGCTTGGATTTGAAATTGACACTTTTGTTTTATTTTGTTTTGTTTTTGGTCTCACATCAGTTTGGGCACTTGCTCATGCAGCTTACATTCCAGAGAGACGTTAGGCAGGCAGCTAAGGAACAGGGAAAGCAGTCATTTTTAGCATGAAAGGCAAAAAAAACCCCTTTATTTATAAGGGGCACTTTTGACATTTCCCCCTTTTTATAAAACAAATCCACCTGTAATATGGTATTACAGTTTATCTTTCTCTCCAGCGGCTGTTTTTCCCATCCCCTAGTTGGTAACTAGGCTAGGCTTGGGTGCTGAAAAATGTCAGGCATTTTATTTTTCAATGTCTGAAAATCAAATTGACCTAAATTTTTCAAAAAAGTATCACCTGGTATTTTTTTTTTACTTCTCTTCCATGAGTGGCTGTGGAAAAGGTTGAAGCCTACTGAGCTATATGTTCTGACCCATGTGGCTTAAAATACTTTGAGGGAGTATTTTACTTCTATAAGGACAAAAAAGGAGAACAAGGCATCCCCTGTGATCTTTGTTTCAGCTGTGCCCAGGGCATCCTCTGGTATCTTCCTTGTCTTTGGGCAGCCATAAAAAATTTTATCTGCCCTTACAAGTGTGACTTGTAACTGTGAAATCATGACACCCTTAGATGTGCTACTTGTCTTCTGTGATAAATTCTGGATTGTGTGTGCTGGCTTACCATCAGTTGAAAAACTTTTTGAGGGAAAACTGGGCCTCATTCAGAATGGAGGATACTAACTTCTTGCTAATTACTGGAGTTAGGAGAGGGCATTTGCCAGCTGTTTGTTCCCTTAAAATTTGTCTTAAATGTTTCCTTTGTCTTTTAGACCCTCATACTCACAGGACCATGGTCTCATATTTTTTTGCTCAATTTGCATGAGAGACAAGCCTAATAGTGCTTCAGTTGATGTCCTTGATTGAGAAAGGCAAATAATCTAGCTCCCTGAACTAGGTGAGATAAAGGATAGTTTGCTATAGTTTCATGAGAGTAAACTTTTGGTCTTTTTTCCTGCAGGATTTCTATGGGGCAGCTGCTTAGAAAACATACTAAGTCTGAATTTGAGACAAATCAAAGAATTTTATTTTACTTATCTTTTCCTGGCCAGGGATGCTTCTTTCAGAGTCCAAGTGGCCTTCTGATAAGTGCGCCAGATTGTTTGTGGTTCCAACATTTAAGGAAGAAAACCACATCCTATGGAATCTGAGAGTTGCAAGCAAGCAGGATACAAGGGCTAAAAAAGCGTTTAGTAGAGTAAAACCAGACAACCACATCCTGGGTTCGAGCACAGTTGTGGTGGTACATCCTGGGTTTGAGTACATTTGCAGGTGTATGAAGCACAGAAAAACAATTCTTTAATAATTTAAAAAACCCAGCTTATATAAGAGTTTCACAGAGGGACCTAAAGATGGAGTCACTATGGCTATACTTACTTATACTTGTCTATAACTATTTCTTATATTTAACTATTGTTCTACTGGCCTATACCTATCTGTAACTTAACCTATATTCTTCTGAAACTGTCTGTAACCATATTTAACCTAAGGGCATACACTTATCACCTTATATTGTCTATATCTTATTGCTAACAACCTTAAATCCTATGTCTTACAATTATGTGATTATATTATAGTACTATTATTTCTTCTATCTTACTGTTACTTCTTCTTTCTTATAACTAGGGCAGACCTAGATAACTTAACATTACTAATTCTATAACACTTATAATCCTATTGCCTTTCCTATTTCATTAATCTATATTTTATAATCCTAATCTATAACCTATAATGTATTACTTGTATTGATTAATTTAGATCATAACAGGATGAGGGGGAATACAAAGGAAAAGATGTTTTGTGGAATCCCAGAGAAGGCAGTCTAATTTTGAATCCAGGGGAGCTCTATCTTGATAATCTCCCTAACAGGTTCCTTTTTAAGAGGTGGACACCAGGAACAGGCTTATGATTTGGGTTCCAGAAAGTGGTCAAAAGCCTGGAGGTTCCTAGAGATTTTATTCAGGTACTTGATAGAAGGTGAAAGAATTGAGGGTAAGTAGGACATATAGAGTAGTTGGAAATAACCTACACTCCAAGACATACATAGGGAAGAGTCATTTTTCTCACATAGGAGAGAGACTGTTTGGCTCATGCTCTGGTCACCTCTTTCCCAAAGAACTTGGATCAGACCAAGACTTTGTTTCAGGATCCAAGAGACATCAGGTGAGGGTTCCCTCTGCCATCAGGCCAAGTAAGTCAGAAGCTAGAAGCAAGGGACAGAAGGACAGATAGTGGTTGACATTTGGTACTCCTGAGAGCTGCCAGGGTCAGGCTCAGGATATCAAACCTTTGTGAAGCACCGGGGAGTCACCCCAGTCTTTTGCCTTCAGCTTTCTCTGTCCCACTCACAAATTCTCTCCCACAGAAAGGAACCCAAAGCAAATCAGGACTGACATTTACAATGCCTAGGAAAGGGGGATTGGCCCTGATGGCCCAAGAAGCCTGTTATCTGAATCTTATAGAATGGCTATTCACTTTATTTTTTTTAACATTGTTAAGTCTTTTTTAAAATTTGTTCTTACCAGTTATATATTACAGTAGAATGTATTTTGACATATTATACATGTAAGGAGTGTAACTTCCCATTCTTCTGGTTGTACATGATGTGGAATTACATTGGTCGTGAATTGATTAATACACACAGGAAAGTAATGTCTGATTCATTCTACCATCTTTCCTATTCCCATTCCCCCTCCCCTCCCTTCATTCCCCTTTGTCTAATCCAAAGTACTTCTAATCTTCCCTATCCCTGCCCCCACTTATTGTGATTTAGCATCTTCATATCAGGGAAAACATTGATTGTTTGGGATTGGTCTCCAGTTCTGTTCATTTATTCGCAAATGCCATAGTTTCATTTCTCTTTATGGCAGAGTGTAAATGTACCACATTTTCTTTATCCATTCATCTGTTGAAGGGCTGATAGGCTATTCCATAGTTTAACTATTGTGAACTGAGCTGCTGTAAACATTGATGTGGTAGCATCACTAGTATGCTGATTTTAAGTCCTTTGGGTATAAACTGAGGAGTGGGATAACTGGGTCAAATGGTGGTTCTTTTCCAAGTTTTCTTAGGAATCTCCATACTGCTTTTCATAGTGTTTGCACCAATATGCAGTCCCACAGCGATGTATGAGTGTACCTTTCCCCTCCATATCCTGCCAACATTTATTGTTGCTTGTATTCTTTCTTTAAAATTTGGTAGTTGTAGATGGACAGCATGCCTTTATTTTGTTTATTTTTATGTGGTGCTAAGAATAGAACCCAGTGCCTCACATGTGCTAGGCAAGCACTCTGCCACTGAGCCACAATCCCAGCCCCATGTTGCTTGTATTCTTGATGATTGCCATTCTGACTGAAGTGAGATGAAATCTCGTGATAGTTTTAATTTGCATTTATCTAACTGCTAGAGATGTTGAACATTTTTCTGTACATTTGTTGACCTGTCGTTAATTCTTCTGTGAAGTGCCTGTTCAGTTCCTTTGCCCATTTATTGATTGGGTTATTTGGTTTTGGGTGTTAAGTTTTTTGAGTTCTTTATATATCCTGATGTATCTGAGGTGCAGGTGGCAAAGATTTTCTCCCATTCTGTAGGCTTTCTCTCTTTACATTCTTGATTGTTTCCTTTGCTATGAAGAAGCTTAAGTGACTGACAGATGCCATAATTTCAGAGCAAGAGGACTAAACATTTGAATGGAGCTTAGGGCTACCAGAAAAGGCAGTGAATCATTGGTCCATTTTACTCACTCTTCCATAGATCCTGGAGGAGCCCCCAAAAGATGCAGCACCGAGCAGGACTGGGTGGGTTTTTTGTCTCATGAATTTGAAGAATGAGATCCATGGACACAAGGGTGAGAGCAAAATAACAGGAATCATAAGAGCAATAGAAAGGTAGCAGAGCCATGTGCACGCCTATAATCCCAGTGCTTCAAGAGGCTGAGGTAGGAGGATTGCGAGTTCAAAGCTAGCCTCAGCAACTTAGCGAGGCCCTAAGAAACTTAGTGAGATTCTGTTTCTAAATAAAATATTAAAAAGGGCTGGATACTGGTTCAGTGGTTAAGCAACCCTGGGTTCAATCCCCAGGAACAACAACAACAATAACAAAAAAATCAGAATTCCCAAAGGGGGATTGGTCCCAAGAAAGTGTTGCTGGTGGGTGTCTATTTTCTAGGGATTTATGTGAATCTACAGGGTGAAAGAAGCTAGTCATGACCCAATCCTGGGTAAGGAACTCCGTGTCCAAAAGCTTTTCACACACCCTTTCGTCCAATCACGTTACCATGCCTTTTTTTTTTTTTTTTTTTGGATGGGATCCATGCACTAAGCAAGCTATAATCTCACTAACAGTTTTCCTGCTTATACAGGAATTTGCCTATCTTCATTAGACCTGAATTTTTATGTCTGTAGTTTCTCAGCACTGCTACACAGACACTTGATCTTGGAGGGACCCAAGTTTCCTATCCGCCTGTTTTAACTCTTTGTCTTGCCTCAATAGTAAAAATCACACTGTATCTAACCAATAAAAATTATAGAATAGTACTATAAAACATAAATATATTTATATTTTCTAGATAATAAGAAGAGGAAAAAGAGACGTTTTAAATTTCTTTTTCCTCTTTCTCAAACTGAAGCATCTTCCTTGGGATATACCTGACTGTAGTTGAAGAATGCTTGATGACTTTAAAATATGCACATAAGCCTGAGGCCTACATTATCTTTGGATTCCCAGTAGAGGGGATATTGTCTCTATTTACAAAGAGAAAATCAGTGTTTATTAAATCAAATCTCTCTTGTACCAGGTAGGATCATGTTAATCACCTAGTTCCCTGAATGTATATGTCTTAAATCACTATGTATATTAGATAAAATTTCCTTGAAAGACCTTATCTAGTACAAACTTGTTTATCTGCCCAAGCAGTATAAGGAACCCAGTAAAAGGACCAATCATGTTTGGTCCTTTAGTATCACAAAGCACCAACCAATAAAGGTATGATTTTCTGATTTTGTTTGATTATTTTATTTCTATTTCTTTGCCAAGACTTCTCAGTTTTTCTTTTAATTCCGTGAACACATTAATGGCATCTATTTCAAAACTTATGTCTAATAATTAATCTAAGATCAAATCTCATAAGGACCTGTTTCCTTTGTAATTTTTCTTATGGTTTCAACCTAGTCACTTTTTTATTCGATATCAGACATTAGCTTATAAGATCATTTGAGGCCTTTTGTCATCCCTGAGATTGATTCATTTTTGCTTCTGGCAGGTATTTACAATGATTTCAAACTAAGATATCCTTGTGAAAAGGAATTCTCCTTCACCCTTTTTTTTTAGGGGATTGCTCTTCTGGTCTTGGCAGGAAGCCTAGGATTTTTTGTGGTTCCTCTACTGTGGGGTAGTCTCCAAACTGCAGTTTCTTTCTCCAAGTCTTATAATACTATACTGCTGGCAACCCTTCTAAATTTCTCAGATTCTCAACTGAAACTTTAGGAATGAGCCACTATCTCATGGGAAAAGCAATACCAAAAAGAAAGCTTTCTTTCTCTCCAGGATCTGGGCTCCTCATATTCTACCTTACATATCTATGTAGCATCTCCAAATAAGTCTTTAGAAAATACCTTGTCCAGCTTGTCCAGTTGTTATTAGAAGGAAGGTTCATTGGATATAGACGTAGAATTTTTTTCTATCCCTATGAGTTATGAATCATGTCTCTTGGTTTTGTCCAGGACATCCACAGGATGCTAGAATAATTGCTGTCACCTTTCAGTATCACGTTTTCTAGTTTCAGTATGTTATATGGTCATCTGCCAGTAAGCCATGTTGCTCACTAGGGCTAGAGATGAAGTACTGCATTCTCATAGTATCTACAGAAGATGGAGTAGGATAACAGTAACTGATAGATGACATACTGTCTCTTCTCACATGAGTCACTTCTTTGCCTCACCTATTTTTCAAAGGACACCAATTCATAGGACCCAGTAAAGGGTTTAAGGGTAAATTTCAAGAATATTTTCTCTTTCAGGATGTTTTAGTCCAAAAGACAAAACACACCTTTGGCTTTTCTTAGTATCCATGGCCACAGTCTTAGTTTTTTACCCCTGAATTAGATAAATCCCTTGTTTCTTGCTGTCTTTGATTTAGAATCTCCCTAGCACTGTTTCTAGTTAATGTAGGAACATTAAGGGCTGATGCAGCAAAGTGACTATGGATGGATTTAGCAGCAACTTACTGTCTTTGCCCATTGACGGAAGGAAAATAGCAGAGGCACGGGTGAATTTGGCCCATGACACATGGTTAATTTGGATGACAGTAAGGACAAGAATGTTTACTTTAAGCTCTGACATACTGAGAAAATCCAGAATTTAAGTCCTTAGAGAAAGCACTGTATTACGTGAAATAATTCCACTGCCTCTTCTATGAACTTATAGTTGTCACTTTGACTTTGCTGAGTGTGACTGAGGCAGAGACAATATTTCTGTTTTAAATTTCTAACTTATAAGAAGTTGGTTGAAGAATTAGACTTTCTTTTCCATGTTTCAGCCTCATTCTAGTATTTTTTTCTATAAAAGAAACAATACCATGGACCCAGGAAAAGTCTGTTTGTCTTTCTGAATTCATTCCTAGGCCCTGGAGAAAAGAAAGGTCGAGGTGCTTCTCATGACTGCTGATAGTGGACGAGTGCTGGGAAAAGGCCGCATAAAAAATGGTACAGTTTTGGTTTCACCTTGTGTTTTCCAGTAGACATTTCTGAAAGAGCAAGAGTCCTTCTGGTGCTTCATCATTTCCATCTCCTATGAGGAAGTCTCATGGTCTTTAGGTGAAAATGGTGGGAAATTGAGGTCAAAGCTGAGTTAGCATGTTAATCAGCTTTTTGCTGCTGTGACCAAAAAAACCCCGACAACCTTAGAGAAGGAAAAGCTTCTTTGGGTCTTACAGTTTCAGACATTCAGTCCATGGTTGGCTGATTTCATTGCTCTGGGCCCAAGATAAGGCAGGACATGATGGATATCATGGTAGAAGAAGCAATGCTCTACTCATGGCAGCTGGGAGGCAAAGACAGAAAGAGGAAATACCCTCAAAGAAGATGAACCCTTCCAGGAGAGCCCTTAGTTATCCACCTCCTCCAACCATGCCCCACCTGCCTACAGCTGCCACCCAGTCAGTCCATTCAAACTAAGAGGGACTTATTAGGTTACATCTCATAATCCAATCATTTTACATATATTTCTGCATTAACACAAGAGTTTCGGGGGGAATACCTCTTATCTAAACTATAATAGGAATCCAGGCCCTGTCTTCCTGTTCCACCAGTTGTTACCCCCAGAGCAGCATAACACAGAACACTTACTTCATCTTCCTCAATCCCTTGGTAGTCCAGAAGGGGTTCTGACTGGGATCAGAGTAAAGGTTATTTCCAATGCTGTCAAATCACTCTTAATTGAGAAACAAGGAGCAGATGAATATCAAAAATAGCAATGCTGTGAACCTGGCCTTGGGAGCTGGTAGGGTAAATAAATTCATAAAATAAAGCAGTGGGGGTGCTGTAGATGTAGCTGAGCAATAGAGTGCTTGCCTAGCATGTGCAGCATCCTGGGCTTAATCACTAACACAGCCGGAAAAAAAAAAAAAATGTTGGGAGGGATATAAATTACAAGGAGCAAACACAGGTTGATATGCAGGACAATGCATAAAAGTAACACACAAATGGAGATGAAAAAAAAGTATAAGGGTGTGCCCCTATGTGATAGAGTACATACTTAATATTAGCAAGGCCTTTGGCTCAATCCCAAGCACCTCCTCCAGTCCCCAAAAGAGGTTAAGTGTCCTAGAGTCAAGTTTTGGGTCTTAGGTGATTCATCTCTCTGAGATGAATTTTTTCATTCAGCCTGACTATTCATCAGCATCACATGGTGGTTTATTTAAATTGCACTTGTTACTTTAAATTCTCTATACCTGCTAAGTGAAGAGATTTCTTTAAAAACCCTTTGTATATTGCATGTGTGGGTTATATCTTTATTGCTAGTCACCAAATGAAGTGTCTGAAACTTGTATACATAGGAGGTGCTGAACCCAGCTCTCTAGTCTATTTCTGTTAGTATGTCTTCTGCAGTTTGGGGACCTTGGTGGAGAGATTGTGACAAACTCTAGGTTCTCAATCAAGCCATAGCAAGACTTTATGCACTGTTTCTCCTTTCCCACCACAGTGCTGGTCACTCTCCACATGAAGAATATACATAAAGGAACTTACAAAGAACTTTCTTCAGTTCAGGTAAGGACATTTCAGAGATACAAACTGATAGGGAAATTCTCAGCAGAAAACTGAGTTGGTTCAGTTAAAAGTTTAATCATTTGTGCCCTAGAATGCCTATTCTAGGTGGTTTTAGGTTCAACTGAATCAAAATCACATGCCCACATTACCAGGTCCATACCCCACAGCTATAGAAAGTCCACTGTTACTTTTTTTTTCAGTGCATTTCTTATACTTGACTAAAAAAGTGAACATACAAAACACAGTTTTAGGGGCAGATGTAGTATTAAATGAATATAAGGAAAAAGCAAAGCTTTTGAGCCCCCTACTTATTTATTTATTTATTTATTTATTTAACTACACGACAGCAGTGGAAAGGATTACAATTCTTATTACACATATAGGGCACAATTTTTCATATCTCTGTATATAAAGTATGTTCATGCCAATTTATGTCTTTATACATGCACTTTGTTGGTTTTTTTTGCATTACAATTCTTAATACACATATATACCACAATTTTTGTATCTCTGTATATAAAGTTTGTTGACACCCAATTCAAGTCTTCATACATGTACTTTGTATAATGATGTCCATCACATTCCACTATCCTTGCTAATCCCCTGCACCCTCCCTTTCCCTCCCACCCTTCTTCTCTATCTAGAATTCATCTATTCCTCCCATGCTCTCCCTCCCTACCCCACTATGAGTCAACCTCCTTATATCAGAGAAAACATTCCTCATTTGTTTTTTTTGGGATTGGCTAACTTCACTTAGCATTATCTTCTATCTACTATCAACGCCATCCATTTACCTGCAAATGCCATGATTTGGTTCTTTTTTAATGCTGAGTAAAATTCCATTGTATATATATGCCACATTTTTTAGTCCATTCATCCACTGAAGGACATCTAGGTTGGCTCCACAGTTTAGCTATTGTGAATTGTGCTGCTATAAACATTGATGTGGCTGTGTCCCTGTAGTATATTGTTTTTAAGTCCTTTAGGTATAGACCAAGGAGAGGGATAGCTGGATCAAATGGTGGTTCCATTCCCAGTTTTCCAAGGAATCTCATACTGCTTTCCATATTGGCTGCACCAATTTGCAGTCCAACAAGCAATGTATGAGTGTACCTTTTCCCCTATATCCTTGCCAATACTTATTGTTGTTTGTCTTCATAATAGCTGCCATTCTGACTGGAATGAGATGATAAATTAGAGTAGTTTTGATTTGCATTTCTCTGACTGCTAGAGATGATGAGCATTTTTTCCTATATTTGTTGATTGATTGTATCTCCTTTTCTGAGAAGTGTCTGTTCAGGTCCTTAGTCCATTTGTTGATTGGGTTATTTGTTTTTTCAGTGTTTAGCTTTTTGAGTTCTTTATATACCCTACAGATTAGTGCTCTATCTAATGTGTGAGGGGTAAAAATTTGCTCCCAGGATGTAGGCTCTCTGTTCACCTCACCGATTGTTTCTTTTGCTGAGAAAAAAAAACTTTTTAGTTTGATTCCATCCCATTTATTGATTCTTGGTTTTAATTATTGTGCTATAGGAGTCTTATTAAGGAAGTTGGGGCCTAATCCCACATTATGAAGATTAGGGCCTACTTTTTCTTCTATTAGATGCAGAGTCTCTGGTTTAATTCCTAGGTCCTTGGTCCATTTTGAGTTAAGTTTTGTGCATGATGAGAGATAGGGGTTTAATTTCATTTTGTTGCATATAGATCTCCAGTTTTCCCAGCACCATTTGTTGAAGAGGCTATCTTTTCTCCAGTGCATGTTTTTGGCACTTTTGTCCAATATAAGATAATTCTAATTTTGTGGTGGAAGGATCTACCTTGCTCTTGGATAGGCAGAATTGATGTTATCAAAATGACCATACTACCAAAAGCACTATACAGATTCAAAGCAATTCCAATCAAAATCTCAATGGCATTCCTCATAGAAATAGAAAAAGCAATCATGAAATTCATCTGGAAAAATAAGAGACCCAGAATAGCTAAATCAATTCTAAGCAGGAAGAGTGAAGCAGGTGGCATCACTATACCAGAACTGAAACTATACTACAGTCAATAGTAACAAAAACAGCATGGTATTGGTACCAAAACAGGCCAGTAGACCAATGATACAGAATAGAGGACACAGAGACTAACCCCTACTTTTTTGTGTCTGTTTCCCATTAAAGAGACTCTTCCCTAAATTAGACAAGATAGATCCCACATAGTTAAAGGGTAGCAAAAACTTGAACTCGATGATGTTAGAGGTTTTAAATTTAAAAATTTAGATTAAATACTTTTTTTTTGACTGTTCGTTTTTGAGTCAGTTTTTTATTAGGTTCTAGGTATATATTGGTCAAACAGACACATTCCTTGCTGTGTAGAAGCTATATCTAGGTTTGTTCACTGTGTGTGGATGTTCTCTTGCTGCCTTTGTTCAAATTGATATTCTCTTAAAAAAAAAAAAGATGGACAAATCATACCAAGCGCGGTAGCACACATCTATAAACCCAGCTATGCAAAAGGCTTAGTCAGGAGGATAACAAGGTCAAGTCCAGCTTGAGAAACTTAGATCTTGTCTCAGTATATACCTCAGTAGTAGAGCATTGGTCCAGCATGTGTGAGGCACTGGGTTCAATGTTCAATTCCCAGTACTGAAAAGAAAAGAAAAGAAAAAAGATGAGCTAGTCCAGATGAGAGAGTGCTGGAAAACAGTGGGATCTCCTGGATCTCAGTAGGCTGAAACCAAAAGGCAATAGTTAGTTATACAATATTTACATTAAAATCAAAACAAAATAAAAGCAGGAAATCTTCATGGGCAAAATGCAGAAAGGAAAATATCAGTTTAACAATCTGTTATTGACACTATGTTGCATGAAAGATATTTTGGAAGTTATGTTTCACCTAAATAAAGTCCGTGACACCTACTGCCAATAGGTCTTAAAACTTAGGTTTTATTGATAGAAATGATATCATCACATTTCTTCATACTTTAAGAACACATTTGAAGCATTTGTTTTTTTGTATTTTTTTCTGCTTAGGTCATCATGTCTTAGGTTGCATTTTAACAAAGAGGAATACTTCCAGGTGACATGGTTTAGAGGTTATGTAAAGATAAACTAAAAGAACAAGGAATGAGTCTCACTTTAAAGATAAGATTCATTTAATGGGCATCTTAAAAGTTTATTTTCATATGTGAAAGGGAAATTCTTTTTAGTTCCATAGAGCGAAATTAGTTTCAATTACACCAAAAATTAATGAAAAACCCATATTAGCTCATTAAGGATTATAATTTCTAACAATCTGATTGCTCCAAAAATAAAATGAACTGCCTTAAGTAGCAAAGAATTCTTTATCATTACAATAACAAAGCTTGGTCCAATATTTAGAGAAGACCATGCCTAAGTGAAGTGAGGAAATAATATACTAAAAACTGGAATTTTAAAAAGTCTTTCTAATGTTAAAACTATGAGTCTCATTCTGCTTGGAGAACTATAACAAAATATCACAAATAGAGAAGCTTATAAACAACAAAAACTTATTTCTCATAGTTCTGGAGGCTGAAAAATCCAAGCTCAGAATGGTGGAAGATTTGATATCTTGTGAAAGCTATTTCCAGGTTCTTATATGGCATCTTTTTCCTGTGAATAGGCAAGGCAGCTCTCTAAGGCCTCTTTTCATAAGGGCACTAATCCTTTCCATGAAATCACTTACTAAACGCCCAGCCTCTTAATACTATCACCTTTAGGGCAAAGATTTTAAGTATTTGTGGGGTTCACGAAGTGCTAAGAGTATATGATTTGGGGATCTTATGAAATTAAGAGGAGGTTGCAAGAGCTTGAACCATTTGGCCTCAGTTTAATTAGCCTTAAAATATTGAGACTATTTTGAAATTTAATAAAAAATTTTTAAAAAATCTAAATATAAAGACCACCAGGCAGAAATAAAGGTAAGGTCAAACCATATGAATTTGTGGTAAATCAAATTGGCAGCCCAGGTGTGAGGGTTCCAATTGAAGGGTCCCAGAGTTGGAGATTGTGATAGTAATGACAGCAGAAATTCAAAAAAACAGATTAACTTCATAGTTCTAGAAGGAACAGAATTCAAAGGGTCAACTACAGAGTGCAGCCAGAATAGAGAGGCTAGCAAATCCCCAGGAACTGGAAAGATAAAGGAACTAGAGGGCACACTATGATGGAAAGGGAAGAGTGAGCACTTACATGTTTGAGAATACTAGGTTTGGGGAATTCTTATTATCATTTATTCATTCATTCATTCATGGTGCTGGGGATTGAACCCAGGGCCTCAATAGCCAGGCAAGCACTCTACCACTAAGCTACATCCACAAAACCCCAAATGGGGAATTCTCTTTTAAGGGAATTCACCATTTTCAGTATTCATTTGTTGAACATTCAGTGCTTCCTTTGTATCAGTTATTTCCTTACTAGACCTCTACTGTGATCATTGAAGGGAATGAGAAAACTCTATTTCTAGAAGTTTTCAGATTCTATTTCTAGAATGTTCCAGAAAGAGCTATGTTGGAATGGCAATTAATTTTACTAAACCTTAAGTAAGATGACCAGTGAAATCACAAGAGGAATAACAGAACAGGAAAGTGATATGAGAATGGGAGAATAGAACTCAGAGTTTGTGAGCAGTGATAGATTGTTCTGAGTTGCAAAGAGGTGTGAGAACTGGACTTTACAATTTCCTTCTTAGCAATTCAGAGCTTCTAAATTGTATAAACATTTTCTAAATTGTTTCTTGACTTTTCTCAGGGTCATAGTCCTATAATGATGATGGTATACACAGTGAACTCTTTTGACTCATGGGGTGTTGCTCGCCACATTCCAGACGGACATAGTGAGTATTCCTTAGTTCCTTTCTCTGGAGAACATGCGATACAGATGGCACCGACCTGTTTGTTTGCTTATTTCTTCTAATTAGTGTATTTGAGATTTAGAAGATAAGACTCCTACATGTCATAACTTTATAAACATCAACATAATTAATGACCACAGAGCATGGACATGAAAGATATCATTGTAATTAAAATGTAAGTTTTAACAGTTTTCACTCTAATTATATTTACTGAGGCTATAAAAGTAATTAGAATGAGTTGTTCTAACAAGTAGGGGAATTGCATGAAGGGGAATTGGATGGAAGAAGGAAGTTATCTGGCCTCTGATTATCTGATCTTGATTTGCCCGTCCTCTCCGGAGAATTGTTGATAATCATTAAAATGGATTTCAGCTAGCCAGGTATAGTGGCTCATATCTGTAATCCCAGTGGCTTGGGAGGCTGAGGCAGGAGGATTGTGAATTCAAAGCTAGCCTCAGCAAAAGCGAGTCACTAAGCAACTCAGTGAGACCTTGTCTCTAAATAAACTACAAAATAGGGCTGGGGATGTGGCTCAGTGATCAAGTACCCCTGAGTTCAATCCCTGTTACCAAAATAAAATAAAATGGATTTCAAAGGTGCTATAATTTCAGACCAATCACAGTTAGAAATAAGACCTTCAGAAACAATAAATTGGACATTTATGTACCTGAGGCAAAAAGGCACAACACCACATATTTTATATGTGCAGTTTGTGCTAGAAAAAATATCCTCTCAAACATGAACCCAGAGAAAAAAATAATAAATGACTTTGGGTTATGAAAACAAATCTGGGAATAATCCATGAATCCTTTATTGAATGGGTTGGAATGCATCTCAATCATTTCACACATTTTCTGGGTCTGAGATTATGGTGGACCTTGAACATTTTAGGATTAGGTGATTTGAATATCCATGAGGATCTATAAATTCTCTGAAACTCAATTTACTCCCCCTTTTTACCTTTTCTTCCTGCCTCTCTGCAGTGCTACTTAAGGATGTACGTGAAATGCTCAAGCTTAGGTTCTCCCTCAGCTTCTACATGTTCCATGGTGGCACCAACTTTGGTTTCATGGGTGGAGCTCAACATTTGAATGGTTATTACCCTGTTGTCACCAGCTATGGCAAGTACCTGTATCTCAGAATTGTCCTCAATATTGACTACCCCCACATTGGAGACTGAAGCTTCTTAGGTTATGCCCCCAAAGACAATCTCTGGAACTGTTTGCCTGTTTTGCCATTAACATGTTGGGGATGGAGGATTAGGGATTTGTTCTTCTTGACAGTACTATAATTTACCTACCATGAGGATTTGGGCTCTCAGGGACTTTGCAAGCAGAGAAGTTAGTAGCCTAATCTTCTTCATTTGTTGTACAGACCCTTGTCTTAAAAGTTCCCTCCAGAGCCAGTTGCTTTGGGTACCCACTAATGTGTCTTCCCTAGTACACAAGTCTACTAAGATACATTCCCTAGAAAGGGTGAATGAAACAAAGGAGTTCACTTAGAAATTGGATAAGAAGGAGAAACCAATAGGCTCTATTGGTTTGAGCCTTGGGCTCTCAACCAGGGCTTAGTGGGGGACCCATGGACTGGGGCTTTTTGCCTCTTATTGAAAGCCTGCAAAGCTTTTCAGATGTCTCTTAGTTTGAACAACAGGGATGTGGAATTTTCTTATCTAGTGCCCCCTATTTTTTTTTTCTCCCAAAGCTGCTGAATTAAGGATCTTTTGCTCAGTACCAACCTCTCCTCTTTTTCTGGAGAAAGAAAATGACAATGAGGCTTTCTTGGAGAAAACAATAAAATTTTCTTATTTTTCAGAGTATGGGGCACTGCTGAGAGAGAATGGAGATTACACGCCTGAGTATACCACATTTCAAGAGGTTTTTCGGTCTGTTATAGGTACTCGGCAACAACCTCAATATGAATGGTGACTTAGTCTTCTCAAGCAGGAAGGGAGTGAGGGACTGGGTGAACATATTTTGGAGAGAAGTTTGATTTGCTACAATTTATTTTATCAGTAGGCACTGGGAGTATGCACAAGATATAGAGCCTGCTGCTATTTTTATTAGGTCTTTTTAGTTATATATAACGTTAGGATTCATTTTGACATAATTGTAAAAGCATGGAATATAATTTGTTCTACTTCAGGCCCCAGTATTTCCTCTTTCCCTCTCCTTCTCTCTCCCTCTGTTCTCCTCCTTCTACTTTACTGATCTTTCTGCCATTTAAAATTTAAAATTTTAAATTTTTAAAATTAGTGTCTTGTGGATATACATGATGGTGAGATTTACTGTGGTATATTCATATATACATAGAAAAGTTAGGTCAGATTCATTTCCACTATCCTTCTCTATCCATCCCTCCACCCTGCCCTTCATTCACCTTTATCTACTCCACTGATCTTTCTTCTATGTTTTTAATCCTATCCTTCTTTTGGATTAGCTTCTGCATATCAGAGAAAACATTCAACCTTTGACTTTTGGGTCTGGCTTATTTTTTTTAACATGAGAGTCTCCAGTTCCATCCCTTTATTACAGATGCCACAACATCATTATTCTTCATGGCTGTGTAATACTCCGTTGTGTATACATGCTACATTTTATTTATCCATTCATATGTTGAAAGCCACCTAGGTTGGGCTCCATATCTTGGCTATTGTGAATTGTGCTGCTATAGACATTGATGTGACTCTGTCACTGTAGTATGCTGATTTTAAATCTTTTGAATAAAGGTGTTCAGCACAGGACCATGTTGCTTTGGTCTTAGTTGTACATGGAATCCTCTGTTGAACTTCTAAATTTCAGATGTTCCAGGTCCTTCTCAGAGCTATTATATAGGTATGTTATATGGCCTAGTTGAAATGGGAAAGGAGGTGGGGGAATCTGCGAGCATGTGCATTTTCCATTGGACTTTAGGAGGCTGGGTTCAGCAGGTGGTATTGATGTGCCCCTTCTTCTTCCAGGATAGCAAGGCACTTGTCTCAGAGCTTAAAGGTATGAGAGGACCCTTACTTAATCATTTCCTGCTTTGATTCTTCTGAAATTAGGAAGTTATGCCGTGACTGGGCCCTTTATTCTTGATGGCTTTGGGATAGCAGGGTATCTAGTGTCTTTGATTTGGGTTGGGAGGGGGTCCTGGAATGATCCAACTTTGTGTTTTCTCATTGCAGCAGCTCCTATGCCCCTCCCACTAAATTACATACCAAAGAATGCCTATAAGTCAGTGACACTATTATACTTCATGACACTGTGGAACCTGCTTCCCTACCTGGACTTGGTGAGCATTTCCTGGGCATAGACACATGGAAAATTTTTTGGAAAAAAGAGAGAGAATTGAAATAACATGGAGTAAATGAATAAGGGAAAAAAAGGAATCCTTAAAGGTGTTGGTTCCTTCTACCAATTTTACAATTCAGATAGGAAACCTTTCTTTGATTAGAAATCAAAGAAAAATGAGTTAGGGAAAAACTGAATACTAATTCCTATAACACTCATTGAATATTCATGTTTTGGGAACTATATTGTTAAGATGATGTTTTAGGCAACTCCCAGTCTAATGAGTAAGAAAAATGAATAAAGAAGCAATTGTAGGGTCATAGGTCACATGGAAGAGGAAATGAGGCAGCACAGTGTTGTCAAGGGAACATGCTGTGCGAAGGAGTACAAACACTGGAGTCACTGAGTTGAGTCTTTGCTCCAACATTCACTGGCTATGAGACCTTAGGGAGGTCATTTAACCTCACTCTACCTAAGTTTCCTCATCTATAAAATAAGGCTCTTAATTGTTCTTACCTCATCAGATTCTATATGGATTCAGCAGTTAATGTCTCGATTTGTGTGTATACGTGAGTGAAATTGAAAGTATGTCTTTACCACTGATTCACATCCCTAGACCTTTTAATTTTTTAAAAAGTTTGTGACGAGTTCTCATTAAGTTTCTGAGATTGAACTTGAACTTGCAATTCTCCTGCCCCAGCTTTCCAAGTCACTGGGGTTACAGGCATATGCCACCATGCCCCACTGTGATGTGTGTTTTTTTGTGTAATTTGATGGCGTTTTTAAAAAGTAGAGAGAATAGTAGGGAATCCCCATGCACCTAACACCCAGCTTCAAGTTTATCAATACAAGGCTAATCTTATTTCACCTATACTCTCCTCCTCTCCCCTTACCTTTTACAAGGTTATTTTAAAGCAGATCCCAGACTTATCCAACTCCAGCTATAAATAGTTCAATATGTATACCAAAAGATGTTTCTTTTTTAATAAAAGCAACAAAATCATTATTATCCTTAATAATAATGACAATATTAATTCCTTAGAATTATTGATTTTCTGGGAAATGTTTAGCAACTGGCTTGGAATTAAAAGCCGGTTCATAGCGTTTGCTGATTTCTGGTGGGGAAATATTCCCACCATGGTTAATTTCAGACTGTTAATATGATGATGCTGATCACAGGCTGGGAAGGTACATCCATGGGTGGTTGTAACAAGCTCATACAAGTTATCTCTAACACACCATAGTTTAAAATAATAAAATAGCCAGTACTTGAATTTCTCAATTATCTTGAACTTCTTTTTTAGCATTGATTTGTTCATGTCAGCATTTATGAAGTCTATTATACATCATTTGATGTGTCTCTTTAGTCTCCTTTAATCTAAAGATTTTTTAATTTTTATTTTATTTGTACTATAGAATTGCCTATGTTATGAGTTTTGTTTTGCCGATTAGATCACCACTATGTCAAGTAACACGTTTCTAGACTCACATTATCTATATCTCAGTTTGATAGGTAGTTAGATCTAAATGCTTGATGGGATTTAAGTTAGGTTTTTTTAAAAAAAAATCTGTTTACAAGTATACTTTGTAAATGGTGCTATTGTACTTTTTATGCATCGTATTCTAGGCACATAATGCTGGTTGTTTCTGGTTTCATAATTGATCAGTGAGTTCAGGAGTTGTTAGTTTCTTTTCTTCATTTTCATTTTCCCATCAACCTTCTACCCAAAGATTTTATCAGCCATTGACAAATATTGCATTAAAAATTCTTTTTTTTTTAAAGAGAGAGAGAGAGAGAGAGAGAGAGAGAGAGAATTTTTTTTTTTGTTTTTGCTTTTTTCTTCAATGAAAGCCTTATTTTGAAATGTTTTTTCTTCAAGCAATGAAGGTGATAGAGGAGATTCCTCTTGTCTCATTGTTACGCTGCCTCCATAAAGGATCAATTAAGAAAGCCAAAGAATAAGATGTTGCATTTCTTTCAAAATAATTTAAAATATATTAGATTTTCCTAAGGCAGATTTTGTCGGAATAAGGTGTTTTGATTAGATAGGTACATGCCACTGAGGGAGAACAGTACTTTTAAGGAGCTATTTTTGTTGGGTAGTTGAAACTGACTAATAAGTCTGATGAGGTCAAGCAGCAAAGACAGATGTTGTACATAGAGTATAAGCTGAAGTGCTGACAACACCAGTTCTTTACACAACGAAGACACATCTTCACTACTGTTCCATTTCAGTACTCTGGTTTTTAGATACCATTGAGAAAAACACAGTTGTACCTTAACATCTGTTTAGAAAATACAAATAAATATGATGCTAATAAATGGCCAACAACTGACAACTCAGTAGCCATTTGAACAGTCATGCATTTAGGAACACATCCTCATATAATCTGACATACAAATTTGTCATCTCCTGCACATGCACACCATTGTTTTAAAAAAAAAAAAATAAAAGAAACAGCCAATAATAGTGTTTGTTATCAGTCAGGAGCACAGCCTCCGATTTCGCCTGTTACTCAGGTAACACCTTATACCAAGTGCTCCATGGAAACTTGGTCCTGCTGATCAGAGGGAGCCTGAGGGAGGTAACTTGCCAATGTCAAAGCAGCTCTGAGCACAGCAGGAGGGGACGTTAAACCATGCCACCACTGTACTGGGAACAAGGATGAGTATGCTACGCAGCTCACATCCCAGCTGAGGGCACGTAAACCTTGCCACCACTAAGGAGCGGCTCTAGCGGCCTACTTGAATCATCAAAACATTAATAACTGCACTTTGAATCAAAATGACTACAAGGAGCTCAATATTTGCTTTTCACAAGTGGACTCATGACTTAAAGTAAGGCTCTGTCACTGCAGAAGTGGGATTTCCTCCTCTAAGATTGGCTCACACATGCCATGGAGAAGATGACCCATGACCAGTCCATTGGGATCTAGTCTGCTACATTCTCTTCACAATCCCAAAGAATTTCTATTTCAACCCAAGACCAGATGTTTGGCCCATTATTCCAGCTATTCCTTTGCTGGGAAGATTTATTCTGCTACAAGAAAACAAGATGTGCAGCATTGCTTAAAAAGTCCTGTACGTGAGGAATTCATTCATTTTCTTGGGGATTGGCAGTGCTAGGACTTGGTAGGTTGTTAGGAAACTTCGAAGGGCTTTCCGGCATAAGTGCTTCAGTGAGGACAGGACTCTAGGAGCAGTCCAGAACTGGACATGGCCGTCTCTTGTCCCTGTGGCAATAACTCCACCATGTGGAAAAAACGTGCAGCAAAGTCCATTGGTCATGGGAGCAAATGCCACGGGAGCCTTCAGCTCCAGGGCCCAGATCCTGAGGAGCCTGTCGTCTGCCACTGTCGCAAGGTACAGGCCTTCAGGAGAGAAGCACACGGATCTCAAGGAGCTCATGTGGACATCGCTGTCATCCATGGCAGGCTCAAGCTGGGTGTGGTGGAGTGACCTCAGCCTCTCGCCAGTGTAGGGGTCCCACATAATCACGTTGGTATCATAAGAAGCTGTGACAAGCAAGGCAGAGTCTGGAGAGAAGTCACAGGAGACAACACTGCTTTGGTGGCCTTCTAGCTTCCGGATTAGTGTGTAGGACCGCATGCTCCAGAGGAAGACCGACTTCTCTCCAGCTGCAGAGCACAGCATACTGCAGTCAGGGGAGATGGAGCAGCAATAAACCCACTGGAGGTGACCTGATAACACCTGAATCTGTTTACCATGTTTATTCAGGTCCCAGATGCGAAGAGTCTTGTCCCGTGATGCAGAGACCAAAATCAAACTGCCACTGGGTGTGAAGCTCAGATCTCTCACAACGTCTTGGTGGCCAGAAAGATTCAAAAGCAGAAGCCCTGTCTGCACCTCCCAAATCTTGATCTGTCCATCATTAAGCCCTGTGGCAAGGATCAGGCAAGAGATGTCTGGCACTTGGGGGTGGTGGCTTGCCCAGAGTTTCCTGCTGGGTGGAGAAGGCCACGGGCTGAAGGCCAAACCCCAAACAATCTGACCACAGTCCAGTGTCTTCTCCTTTGGGCTCCCTCGTCCTTTTGTATCATTTTTGCTGCTTCGGCTTTTGGCTTCGAACCCTTTAGGGATGAACTGCTCCTCCAGTGGCCAAGGGATCAGCTTGACGATGCAATGTCCTTGAGACCAGGCAAACCAGGAGCCATCTGGGGAGAAGGCGACACTCCAGGATTCACAGCTTGACTTCCAATCAAATTGGTGGGGGCGCCCGGGCTTGAGTTCTGCCAGCCGCAGAGGTTCCTCTCCGGCCTCCATGGAGGACGCGCGCTGTTCGCGGCAGGCGACGGGCGCCTCAGTCCCCCGGGCCGCTGGCCCTCATGCCGCCCCCGCGCCGCCCACCCCCGCGCCGGCCCCGGCCCGGGCCCCCTCCCCGGCCCCGCCGCTGCCGCGCCGGCCGCCACCCGGAGAGGCCATCAGCTGCTTCCCGTCACATGGCGGCGGGCGCGGGCCGAGAATTTTTAATATTTATTTTTTTTTTAGTTCTCCGCGGACACAACATCTTTGTCTGTATGTGGTGCTGAGGATCGAACCCGGGCCGCATGCATGCCAGGCGAGCGCGCCACCGCTTGAGCCACATCCCCAGCCCCGCATTAAAAATTCTTGTGGTGGGAATATTTACACCACAGAAATTGCAAACACTACAAATCATTGGGTTTTGTTTTCCAGAAAGACAATTGCTAAATGTTTTCCAGAAAAATCACTAAATTTAGGGAATTGTATTTATTACATTTGTGACAAATTGTATTTATTACATGTTGTGATGATGATTTTGTATTTTTTTAAGAGTTCTAATTTTTTGAGATGTTCATTGAACTATTTGAAATCCTATGCTATCTGCTTTAAAATAATACTGTAAGGGATAGGGAGGTAATAGTAAGGAATAGATGAAAGTCATGTCTTGATAAATTAAACCAATATTTCATTATAGGCCTTGAAAATGGTATTATTCTAATTCTGAAATTCCTTCTGCATTTACTCACTTGAATTCTTATAACAGAAGAACTCAATTCTTCATCAATTATCTTATTCTGAAGTGTAGTTTAAATAGAAACATCAGGACAAAAGTTCAAGTATTTTCTTTTTATCAGAAAAATGATTTTTTCCTACATATCCTCCAAAGTTAGCAAGTGAGTTGTTTTTCTAATGTTCTTTGTATGATTATAAACTCATAATTTTTTTTAAAACACATTTACCAATTTTCCACCCTATTGCATTTCTTTTTGATGCTCAAACTATCCCATCTTAGCCCAGCAGGAGCCCTTCAAATTGGCTTTATGTCCTCTTGATGTGATTCCCATAGCTTTTGATATCTTCTTTGCTTTTTGGTCCCTCTAGATGTTTTAGACTATATGGCTCCAGAGACCTAGAATAATCAGTATTTCTCCAAGAAGTTCATAAGGGCCATTTCTTTTTTTATTTGTTTTTTTTTTTAGTTATACATGATAGTAGAATGTATTTTGACATATCATACATACATGGAGTATAACTTTCCATTCTTTTTTTAATATATTTTAGTTGTTTACAGACCTTTGTTTTTATTATTTATATGTGGTGCTGAGAATTGAACCCAGTGCTTCGCATGTGCCAGGCAAGCACTCTACCAGTGAGCTCCAACTCCAGCCCCTAACTTCCCATTCTTGTGGTTGCACATGATGTGGAGTTACACTGTTCTTGTATTGATATATAAACATAGGAAAGTTATGTCCAATTCATTCTACTGTCTTTCCCATTTTCATCTCTTCTCCCCATAGGGCCATTTCTGTGTGCTAAGAAGTTTGAAAATTTCTCTGGAAGCTATGAGAATCCATCATAAAGCAAATCTAGGAGTTTCTTCTGCATGTCAGAAGAATTTGATAGTTCTGCAGGGTACAGCTTAGGGTGGGACCATGCTAGAACACTTAAACCATATAGAAGTATACTGAACTTGAGCTTGGTGATAGGTATGAAGAAGGAGGGTTAGGGAAATAGACATTTAAAGTCAGACTCTAAAGTAGGTGATGACTGTCTGATATATAGGATGTGGAGAGGAAGGAAGAAAAAGAGAGAGGACACTCTCCATGCTTTATGCATTTTTGACTGGATGGATGGTGATCCTCTTTTTTAAAGGAAAGAGAACAGGGTGTATATATGTCATGGTGCCTACAATTTGGATAATATTGCATGGAAAACATTCATGGACCTCCAGATGGAGAAGTCTAGTAGACAGGAGGGTAAATAGCCTTGGAGCACTCTAGATTGGTACTAGAAAAAGCAGTTTTATGAAGAAGTGTGGACAATTAAAGTGTGAGCTAGAACAATCTCTCCTAAAAGATGCAAAAAGGGAAAAGAAGAGAAGGCCAACAGTAGACATAATCTGGCACAGCTGGGTAGGAATTCTGGGGACCAGAAGTCTTGTCCAGACTCTACCATGAATTAATGAGGAAGGCCCACAAATCACTCTCTCTTCTTGACTGCAGCTCTTTCATTCAAAATATAAGAATAACTCATTGGCTAGTAAATGCAAAGAAATATGAGGTTTGTTTAGTAAACAAGAAGGATAATTTATATGCTGCATATAAACCTGAGTATCCTCTCATATTCCTTTTGGATTGTTCTGTTTGCGAGGCTGTGGGGGTCATTCCTTTGGAGAACTGGGCTTTGGCAGTTTCTGAGATTTTTCTCTACAGCCTGAACCTTCAGCCTGTTTTTTTTTTTTTTTTTTCCTGTCTTTGCGACAGCCAACCAAGTCTGTCAAGCCACTCACCATGGAACAGCTATCTGTGAATGAAGGAAGTGGTCAATCCTATGGTTACACGCTTTATGAGACTGCCATTTCCAGGGATGGCATCCTCACCTCAAAGGGCCATGTTCAAGATCGGGGTCAGGTAGGGTGCCATGAAGGGGTTCTAGTTATGCTCATCTGTTATCACTAACAAACTGTGTTCCTGAGGGTGAATGTCTAAATGGTGGGGTAAACCATTTTAACCTTCAACTCTTTCTTAGCATCTGTTCCTTCCTTGAAATCTTTTATATATAGACTAGTGTGTGTCTGAGATACAATTCCCAGATACCCCTGGGAATTGTACCACTAAAACTTATAGGAGCTGATGATTTTTTTTAATGTTTTTTTTTCTCCTGATAGTGTTTTATAAAGAACTTACATAGTCCCTATACTTATTTTATATCAATCCTTAATATTCCCATTGCATATTACAGTTGTTGTTCTCATTCAACTCTTAAAACAACTGAGTTATTTGTTACAAACAAGGAAACCTCAGCATGTTAGATTTATTTTGCCATGAACGTATACATAAGAAAATGGGCTTAAAAGGGAGAAAGATTTATTTTAGTTTCAAAAGATTCAGTCCATGTTGCCTGGTTCTGTTGCTTTGTGCCTGTAGTAAGGAAGAACATCATGGCAGACACATATGGTGGAAGAAAGCTGCTCACCTTATGGTGACCAGGAGGCAAATAGAGAGGGCAGAAGAGGTAATCCCAAATGTCCTAACTTCCTATCTCCTAAATTTTCTATTAGTTCCCAATAGCAGCACAGATTGGGGGCCAAGACTTTAGTTAATGGGCCTTTGGGGTACACTCCAGACCCAAACCATAATACTCAGAGAAACTAAATGACTTTCAAAAGCTGTTCAACTAGAAAGCTGCAGAACTGCAACTGAAGCCTTCATCACATGGCTTCAAGTTAAGAGCTGTTTTCTCTAAGCATTGTGAAATTTTCTTGCTGTCATACTTTTCATATCATCTTCCTCCCAGACTTCCAGTATAGGTCAATTATAGGTCAAGGTTAGAAAATCCAAACTCTGAAGTACTCAGAAATTCAAAGCTTGTTGAGTGCCAATATGATGCTCAAAAAGTTTCAGATTTTGGATTTTTGGATTAGGTATGTCCAACTTGCACAGTCTATGAAAGTATTAACAGCAAAAAAAAAAAAAAATCCAAAATCTGAAACACTTCAGGTCCTCAAGACTTCAGAAAAGGGATATTCAACCTCTACTTCTATTTTGTGTCTTCAGCCTTCCCCTCCCTATCTTTAGCTACAGACCATATTTCTTACTGTTTCCTGTACATTTATCCTTACAGTGTATGTTCCATAATTTTCAAATTCATCACATCCAAAGCAAAACTCACTATCTTCCTAACTAAGCCTCATATTGGCTTATATACTCACATCCTCTCAACCTTCAAATATTGTTCTCTTGTTCTCTTTACTGCTTTTCTTTATTACTTATTTTCAAATGGTCCCTGTGTGGTTCAGTATTATTCAGTTGTTCTTTTAATATACAGACTGTTATTGCATTAGACTTGTTCTTGTGTTTCACATCTCCTATTGGAATGTCACAATATCTCTTACTATTTCAGACTGCTTGCTCTCATCCTCTGACCTCTTCCTTGCTGAACACATAGTGCTGTCAGTGTTTTCTCTCTCAGGTAAAAGTCTCATCATGGCTACTTCTCTTCTTACAGTCATCCTTTAATTCCATGATTCACCCATCACCATGCCTGTGAAGTAGCTTGGGGTCTGCTGCTGTTTAGGATCTGTCATTCCTTTCTCATTAGTTCCACAGTAGTCTGTCCACTAGTTCAGTGACTCTATGGTTGCCACTATCATTGTGTTCTGATCATTTCTTTGTGTAGTTCCTTGGGTTCCTCAATGGCCAGCTTTATTTTAACCTAGATGAACTCCTCCCTATGGAAATATTTAGTTCAACAGTAGTTGTTCAATAAATGGTCATAAGATATATAAACCTTAAACTCCAAGATTAAAATGTGAATTATGCATTTTTTAGCATTAATATTTTTTGTTTTTAATATTTGTGAATTTTTATTATTCTTCCTAATCAAATCTCATTTGAAAATTTGTGGTTTAATTTAAATAATATAAAAAGCAAAATTATTTGTCCTTATTTGGTCTTATATGGCTACAGTGGATTCTTCTGATTGACTTATTAATCTAAGGCTGAACAATATGATAGGTAATAGAAAAGAGATAGATGATCTCTAAAACCAGGTAGAGTATGGCAGCAGATTTTCTAATCTTCTAGATAAGAATCTGGTTCATCTGGCAAAACTGGGTCTATTGCAGAGTTGAACCCTTGGGGAAAGGCACTCTGACAGAACAGTTGCTGTTTCTCTAATTCTCTTGCTCTCCCTTTACCATCATTTCCATCACAATACTGATTTGTTATCTACTTTAT
This sequence comes from Urocitellus parryii, assembly GCF_045843805.1. Taxonomy (NCBI): domain Eukaryota; kingdom Metazoa; phylum Chordata; class Mammalia; order Rodentia; family Sciuridae; genus Urocitellus; species Urocitellus parryii. The sequence continues at coordinate 121,364,552 of NC_135534.1, forward strand.
TTTCCCACTAATCTTCAGATCTTTTTGATTTTTTCCCCCTCTACATCCTGCAGTGGAGCTAGGGCCCATATTCCATATCAGGACACTATTGAATAGACCTCATCTCGAGTATCTCAACACTGTTCTACATTACATATAATCTGTTTTTGTGAACTTATGATCAGCTTATAGATTTCTGGGAGACAAAATTCATTATTTCTGATGTTTGTCTTTTCAAGTCTGTTTCCGTTTTTGTTTGTTTGTTTGTTTGTTTGTTTGTTTTTGCTTATGAGGACCTAACAGTACTTTCTTCTTCTTTGGCAGGTGTTTTTGGATGACAAGCACGTGGGAATCCTGGATCATTCCAAAGATGAGCTTACTATTCAGATACATGTATATAACCAAATGCTAATTGACAAATAATTCTAGCATCTGCTAGGCCATGTACCCAACTATATGTGTGGTCTGCTCTGTAATAGCACATTTTCTCCTTCACTGCCTTTTGGATTGGTCCTTGCATAGGAACCCAATAGGAAAAAGGGAAGGTTGTATACATCTCTAAGGTACAGATACATATGATTTGAGGGAGCAAAGATTTTTTATTTTGAATATTTTCTGCTCAAAAAGCAGATTGGTCACTGGTTTCAATAGCATCTTAGATGAAGTGTTTGGGTTCCTCTTTCCTCCCTAGAAGACTTGGCCCAGAGAGTGGGGGGATGAAAAGGAAGGCAGGAACCCAAGGGTTTGCCTGGCTTAGAGCTGGAGATCCACAGGGTTCTGCTGGCTGTTAGTCACCCTGCCCTTGTTCTCATCTCAGCCTCAGGGGAGGCCCAGCAGGTCTGCAGAATAGTACCTGAGTAGTATTCACTCTGGTGGGTCTGTCTTCCACAGGACCACCAGGAATACCACACTCTAAGGATCTTGGTGGAGAATCAAGGCCGACTCTCCTCTGGGAAGAGCATGAACCAGGAGAGAAAAGGTGGGCTCCAGATGCAGATGCTGAGAACCCGCAGCACTCCGGACTGAGAGCAGATGGAGACAGGCATATGGTTGGAAGAGAGCATGCTCTTTGGCTGTGAGATACCTATGTATAGAAACTGTGATGATTCCTTTGTGTTCTGTAATTACCAAGCAGAGCCAGCACTGGGCATTTTTTGGGGGGTGGGGGAGGATTTCAAAAGTAGCTCCACCAGGAGAAAGCTATAGAGGTCTCCCTGGCCAGGGGTCCTCTCTCAGGATTTTGCCCCTTCCTTCCTAGGAGGCTAGACCTGTGTATGTCCTTCCCTGAACCCCAGAACTCCCAGGCAGAGTCACACACCTTCCTTCTACCCTTAGTGATTTGACATGAATGAATGTTCCAACTAGTCTGAAGCCCTATGCCAGCCAGACCTGGCAGGAGTTGTTGTGACCTCTGTGCAATAAATGTGGAAGATGCAGGCACCATCTAGGAGAGATGTATATTTAGAAGGAAAAAATGTATGTAGGATTTGGGATACAGATGTAGCTCATGGGTAGAGTGCTTGCCTAGCATTTGTGAGGTCCTGGGTTCAGTCCCTAGTACTGCAAGAAAAAAGAGAGACAGGCAGACAGACAGATAGACACAGGAGAAAAATTGTGTGTAGGAGTTTGCGGAAACCTTACAATGGGGCTGGAATCCCTGGTTATTGTCTGTGCATATCTCTGCACCCTTCCAGCCTCCTTTATGTCCCCCTTTTTTCCAATATCCTATAGGTTTAACTGGGGATATTTATCTGAACAATTCTCCATTAAGAAAATTTACAATATACAGCCTGGAAATGAAAAGTGTATTCATAAAAAGGTAGGTGCCTGACCATTGATTCTAGGTGATTGATAAAGATGGAGAGCATGTAGATATGGAAGAAGCCTCAGAGTTCCTCCAGATGCACCTCTGAGTTTTCAGATAAGGAAATCAGAAACCAGAATGTTGAAGAAAATAATTCCATGTTTTGTAGCTGTGTGGAGGCAGCTGGAATCATGACTTACTGCCTTATACATGCTGAAGGCATAGCCAGTGCCATAGTGGGGGACACCAGATTTCAGGGAAAAGACTGAAGAAAGGTATGACAATCCTATTTGACTCCCTTTTAGGAAACTCCCCAAAATCTGGAAGCCAATCACAGAGAAAGTTAAGGGCCCTGCCTTCTTCCTTGGTTACCTGAAAATCAGTGGTGATCCCAAAGACACCTTTATACAACTGGAGGTTAGTACAATTTATCCCTTGCCCATGTGCCATCCAACTACACACCCCTAAGAACCTTTTAACAAAGCTCATTTAGTGTATAGTCCCTGCCCTGTGTGAGGGAATATAAGCTCCCAAAGACCTCAGCTATTCTACAGCCATCTGGGAGATTGTCTCTCCCCCAGGGTTAAGTAAGGCAGGGTTAGAAGGTAGACAAATATGACAGAGATATGAGGAGTTGCCAGCACATATTGGCTGCCACACCTGAAATTCTACAACTCTAGCTGTTTTGAGCCTGGCGTATTTTAATGAGTACCTGATGATAAGTGGAAATTCTCTCTCCTGGCTTGGGGCAGACACAGGGAGATGAATTAGAAATTAGTGCTTTCCTGAGGCTTGGATGCTGAGTTAATCCCCTGTCAGATTCAGTATCACAAGACTCTGGATTTACCTGCCACTTAAGATTTTAGTTGGTATTCCACCCTGTCTGGGTATATCTGTACTGTGATTTGGTGTGTCAGTGGTGTATGAGGTGTGTGTATGTGTGTGTGTGTGTTCATCCCTTATGTCTTTACATCTAGAACTTATACCCTGAATCCTGCATTCTCATGATTTTCAGGGCTGGAATAAAGGAGTAGTATTCATCAATGGACAAAACCTAGGACGCTACTGGAGTATAGGACCCCAGGAAACTCTCTACCTTCCAGGACCCTGGCTCCATACTGGAACAAATGAGGTGAACCCACATGGTGCCCCATCTCCACCAGGCTACTTCCTTTGAGTTCTTCTGCCTTGCTTCTGAGATGAAGCTTGAATTTCATGACTGCCCCCACAGGATTTTTGTTTTTGTTTTTTGCAGATTATCTTGTTTGAGGAATTGGAAAGTGGCATAGAGGTTGGGTTTAAAATGGAATCTCATTTAGGTATGGCAATCTCTTTGTTTATTTTTGTGGTACTGAGTACAAAACTGAGGGCCTTGTGCATGCCAGAAAAGTACTCCACCCTGAACTACACCCCTAGTCCCTCAGTATGGCATTCTGAAGGGTAATGAGCTTTTTGGATCTTTCTAGATGTGATAGAGATTTTTTAAAAGGCAGGCTGTGCATTACCCCCCAGGACCCTGAAGCCTGCCTCTGCAAACAGTGGATAAGATTTTCTCTTGTACCTGTCATAGCCCCATTCATGCCCTCCTGTTTCAAGATGAACTAATTAACTCCATTCTCTGACACCCTTACCCCAATTCCCTCAGCCTCCTTTCCCAGCATTCCTACTATATTTTCAGGGTTTCTTTTCTTATTGTGATCTAATCCAAACATGCCTCTTACTTATCTTTTCTGAGATATATTGTGCTTCCTAGGGCTTTTTCTCAGGCTTCCATGTTACATAATTCCAAGACACTTTTTCTGGTTGCTGTAGGCAGGGAATGTATGGACTAATTATACAAAGCCCAACTATTGCAGATGTTCTATGTTTGTGTCTAGAGAATGCCCACTTTTTGGGTCCCTAGCCTCCCTAGTGCCTTTTGTTGGTAGTTAGATCCCAGTATCCTTCTTTGGTTTTTTCCCCCCTTTCTTTTTTATTTGCATGTTAGACATGGAACCCAGGGTCTTGTGCATGTTTGGCAATGAGTCTACCCCTGGGCTATATCCTCAGCCCTAGATATACTTTTGGCAAACCACTCTCCCTTCAGTAGAGTCTGTGGACCTAATAATCAAGCTGTGCTTCCTCCCCATTGGTCACATGTGACATACAATAGACCAACCAGATTTTCTTTTCCAGGGTATTGAGTCATAAGTGGTGTGTAGTAAATGGACTGAGCTGTCATGTGAGCAGTGGGGCTGTGAGTAACCCATCAATCCTGGCACTTTGGTCACCACACCCACCCTGGCTTCTTGATTCAGCTCCAGCTGCCTGGAGTCCACCATCCACTTCCTGATCTTCCAGCATACCACACTTCTGGCTTAAGTTATCCCACCTGTTTCTCATGTTTACTACAAAATAAGTCTACCCAGTGCCACCTTAAAAGCTATAGTGACCACCAAATAAAATGTTGAAAAAAATGAGAAGATACTCAGAATACTTGATCTCATAAGTATAAATTGAAAGCAACAAGTCAAATAAAATACAAATGCATGCAGGAAATGACAGGCAATTCATATATATGCTTTGTGAGTTTTAAATTCACTGTTTTCCTTTTATTGATCTTTCCATGCCATTGGTATTCCATGCTCAGGTAAAAACCAGTTGTTCTTAGAGGCTGTCAACCTCTCCTTACCACCATTAGTACCCGACTCAATGTCCTTTTTGATTCCCTGCTCTTATTCTGGGTTCTCCTATGGATGGTCCCAACCCTTCTCAGCCATAACAAAGGGCAGAGAGAAGTATCTGAGCTCCTGGAGTGAATCAGCTTGGCCCAGTACAGGAGGAGGGTAGACTTACAGAGTTTGGTTTTTCAAACCATTATAAATTCAACATGGTGGGATAGCTGACAGGCTGTCTGGGCAGCTTGCAAAAGGTGAGTTGGCATGATATTAAGGGCTACCGAGGGGACTACCAAGCCAAGACAAAAAGGAATCTCAGCCAGATCTCGGAAGCTCCCTGACCTCAAGTGAGGGCCAGGGTCAGGCCAGTTGCACAGAGGCCACTAGACCCTAGTCAGCCCAGAAGCTTAAGATCATGCATATCCTCTTTTAACCTACATCTGTAAATGTTAGTGGCCAGCTGTACTTATATAAAAAAAGTAAGGAGCTACTTGCTTTGGTGTTTCCTTCATGTTCCATGCTGACTCCATTCTTTCATCTGAAGCCCATTAAGAAAGCAGAACAAATCTTAATTCCCTATGTTTCTTTCTTCTCCCCTCCTTTACTGAGAGCCCCTGAGTATCATGTTTCATAATCTTTACCTTAACACTACGGCACACCCTCACAGTCACCTAGAAGGCTTGTTAAAACATTGATTTCTGGTCCTCATCCCTGGAATTTGATTTGGTTGGTATGGGGTGGGGGCCTGAGAATATGTGTTTCTAACAAATTTTCAGTGATTCTCATATTGCTGGTCTGCAGGGGTCACACTTTGACAAACTTTGCCATAAAGCAGGCTCTCAACTACATAGTCTGTGAGGCCAGATACTTCTTTGTGATGGGGACTGACCTAATCATGGTAGGATGTTTAGCAGGCTCCCTAGTCTCTCTACTTATTACATGCTAGAATCACCCACCCCCAAGTTGTGATAATCCAAAATGTCTCATCAGATATCATTAAGTATCCTCGGGGGATCAGAACTCCTCCAAGTGTCCACACTGCTGAGGGGCATACCTGATTGGGCCAGAAATGACACTTTTACTACTCTATTGGAAATCACTGGAACTGGGGCCTTAGAGATCAACCCTAAATTTATAAAAGGTAGAAAGGAATTTGGGAAGTTATCTTTTGGGACAATGTCTATCTGGGACCCCAAGTCTATTCTGCACAACACTAAGTTCTAAATAACAGAAACAGACTATTATTTTTCTCTTTTTCTTGTATTACTTTTGAAACAAATTCTTATATTCTCAAAGATAAATGGGTTCCTTAGGTGAATTGGGGTAAAGATTATGCCTGGGGGAGGCTAAAGATAAAAATATATTACTTCCTTTAACACCTATCAGCAAGCAAACAAGACATGGGATGATGCACACATTATCTATATAAAAGGGAATAAATAGCTCATCACTGGTGCCAGGTCTTCTGTCCTCCATCTTCATGACCACCAAGGGTTCTAGACAATGTGGAGAGCTCTCAGACCTGCCATGCATTCTCATCCAAATTATTCACTGGAAGAAAGTTTAAGGGGGAGAAGATTGTATGGCAGTGGTGATTCTTCCCCAATAACCAGAAGTTAGCATCTTTGGTGAAATACTGGATCAAATTATAAAAAATAGTTTTTTCTCCCCAAGTTAGGTGAAGTGTGTTTGCCCTTTCATTGTGACTTTATGTTCTATCTTAATTTTAGGCATATAGGAGATGCACAAATAAGCTAAATTTAATTGCATTGAATATTCTCACCTAGATTCTGAAAAAAAATTGAACAGGGATACTAAATATCAATTTTATTTTTATTTTGTGGGGGTGGGGATTGAACCCAGGGCCTCACACATACTGGTAAGTACTTATCATTGAGCTATAACTCCTTAAAATTTGTGCTCCTCCTACCTCAGCCTCCTGAGTTACAGGGATTACAGCTGAATACCACTGAGCCTGGCCTCACCATCCTTTTTTTTTCCATATTTTTAAAAATTGTGCATTGTAATTGTACATATTGCTGGGATTTGTTGCTACATAATTCTACATGTACTCAGTAAAACAATATAATTTGGCCAACATCATTCCCCAGCTCACCTCCTTATAACATTTATTTATTTATGCTAGGGATTGAATCCAGGATCACTTCAATCACTGAGCCACATCCTATTTTTTTTTTTTTTGAGACAATGTCTCACTAAATTGTTTAGGACCTCACTAAATTGTGGAGGCTATCTTTGAACTTGCTATCCTCCTGCCTCGTCTCTCAAATTGCTGGGATTACAGGCATGTATCCTCATGCCCAGCCTCATCCTCCCTTTTTAAAGCAAGTTAAATTTATTTTGTTTTTTGAATTTTTTCTTTTATTTAATTCTTTCTTGGTGCATTATAATTATACATAATAGATTCATTGTTGCATATTTATACATGCACACAATATAACAGCATATTTGGGTCAGTTTTGTTCTCCAGTACCTTTCCTTTCCCTGATCCCCTTCCTCTATTCTGTTGATCTCCTGTCTAGTATCATAAGATCCCCAATCCCAACCTTTTTTTCTCTCTACTTTCTTTCTACATGAGAAAAAACATATGACCCTTGACTTTCTGAGTCTGACTTATCTCATTTACCATGATGTTCTCTACTCACATCCATTTGCTTGCAAATGACATGGTTTCATTCTTCAAATAAAAATCAATTGTGTATATATACCACAACACCCGGGTTGGGGCAAACTATATGGAAAATACAAATTGTGGTTGCTTTTGGCACATGCATAAAAGGAGAGAAAATGATTGACATGGGGGACTAGGAGGCTGGCTGCCACTCTGCAGACTTGACATCCTTTAGATGATACCTTAATCTCAATTCCCATGCCAGCATGGCACCACTGGGGGCAAGTTTCAGACACTCTGCCACCTGAAGTGCAGTTGACTTGCCATCCTGACTTGCTCACCAACATGTGGATGAGCAAGTGTCTCATTTGTTTTGTCCGACTAGGAGAAATCCTGAGTGTAGTCCTCTCATTTTGAAGAGACGACAAAACAGACCCAATAGAGAAAACTTGTTCTCTGGAGAAAGAAACGTGGATTCACATGTCACCTAACCATCAGTATCATCCTCTAAAGGTATTTTAGTAGCTTAGTCCTGAGATGGGGTGACACACTGTTGCTGACTTGCAGCAATAATCAGAGGAAGGCTCCTCAGAGAGATGAGGCTTGCTGCATTGCTTCTACTTTCCAGATGTCAGTAGCACCTAGGCCTCCAGTTGCAACAACCCAAATGATTCCAGGCATCACCAAATGTCTTCTGGGGGTAAAAATTCCTCTAGGTGAGAGCACTCTACCATGGGGCATTTCTGTTTCTCCCAATCAGAAATGACACTTTTCTAGGCTGGGTGTATATCTCATAGATTGTGTGCTTAGCATGCTCAAAGCCCTAGTTCTACACAGGAATACAGAAAAGCATACACAAAAGAAATGACACTCTTTCTACCCCATAGGAAAACACTAGAACTGGGGCCTCATGTATCAACCCTTAATGAATAAAAGGCAAATATGAAAGGATTTGGGAAATCCTGTTTCAAGATGATGGTGAATCTGTGGCTCCATTTTTCCTCTGTATAATTCTAGTTCTGAATAAACAAGGCTGAGGTACATCTCTGAAGCTGGTCATGTGCCTCTTGCAGTAAGAATTTTTCCATCCAAAAGCATTGAATTTCCTCTTGTTATGATTTGAATGTGTATTTTTTCTCCCAAGGGCCAATGTATTGGAGACTGGGTCCCCAAGGTGGTAGTGTTTGAAGATGATGGAACCTTTAAGAAGTGGACCTAGTGGGGGTTGTTAAGGTCATTGAAGATGTACTCTTGGAAGGAATTAATGTAGCTTTCAAGGGACCCCTTGAGTTCTCAGAATAGTGAGTTATAAAAATGAATGCAACCCCTAAATCACTCTCTGGCTTCCTGTTTTAAGACACAATCTCTCCCCTCACATGGGCTCCTGCCACCATTGTGATATCATCTGTTGTTAGGAGACTGAATAAATGGGGCTTTCTCAGGTTTGAAATCTAAGCCTCCAAAATTATGATCTAAATGAACATTTTTTTTTCTTTTCAAAATTAGCTGGCCTCAGATATTTTGTTATAGCACTGGAAAATGAACTAACATACCTCTTGTTTACCTACATAGTTGAGATTTTTATTTTGCTTTAATGAAATCCATGAAAAAAAAAAAGAAAAGAAAAGCCAGTTTTTGGAAAGGAGATTAGGTTAAATAATATACTCCAAGTGTATTAGAGCAGAGTTAAGAAAGAGCCTAGTGCTATGGAGCTGTCTATGGCTGCAGCTTCTCACTGTTGGTGTGTATCACAATCATCTGGAGAGCTAACAACAAATGGAGAGGTCCAGGCTAGTGGAAGTAGCATAAGGCCTGGACATTTGCCTCAGCTTCCTGAGTCACTAGGATTATAAGCATATGTCACCACATGTGGCTCAAAAATTTTTTTAAATTTTTAAGTGTTTACTAATTCATTTAAAATAATGACAATAAATCCATGATGTTGTATGAAATATAAAAAGTACATTTTAAAAAAAAGTCAAAATATTTTTTTTCAGCAAAATCTACTTCAGATATTAGGTATGTTACATTTTTTAGAAAAATATTTAGGTTATTAGCAGAAATAAAATAATGTTTACCAGCTGGTAAGTAACACTAGTACTTTATTTTCCCTTTCCATATTAGTAATGCAAAAACAGAAGGTAAATCTCAGTTGAGATTTAATCAATTTGAGATATTTAATTTTGAATTGTCAAATAATGTTTCTTATTAACAAGAACATTCCAAAAATCTGTAAATAATATACTAAGAAATAAAGGCTTTTACATCTAATGATTTTACTTGCATGTATTTTCATATGCTTTCCCCCTCCCCACACTGCAATGTGGCAGTCAAACCCAGGACTTCATACATGCTAGGCAAGTGCTCTACTGCTGAGCTACATTCTCAGCACTTTTCATGTTTTCTTACATGGGAGAGAAAGGAGTAATGCTTCATAAATGCTGGAGCATAACTGACTTTCTCTTTGTTTTTAATATATAGAGCTCTCTTGGATCCATGGGAATGTGTGTGACATGAGGACATCATCTACCTAGCATGGTTTGGTAATGGAAAGCTGAGAATATAATGTGTTATATCATTGTATATTGATGTAGAAATTTTCAGCAGCATGAGGTGGTACAAGTGTATAATCCCAGTGACTAGGGAGACTGAGGATTGCAAGCATATAATCCCAGTGACAATTTAGTGAGACTCTGTCTCAAAACAAAAACAAAACAGCTGGGATTCAACTCAATGATAGAGCACCCTTGGGTTTAATTCTCAGTACAGGATAAAAGAAAAGCAGAAATTTTAAATCCTTCTAGTTATTTGTGGATTAAAATCCATCCATTAGAAATGCAATAGTAAAGAACTAAACCCACACATCTGTTCCTGGTCACGTCATCCATTTTTATTGCTTTTAGAATTATAAGCTCATTTATCTGATTGCCTACTTAACAACTCCGTTGGGTTCCCTATCTCATCCCATCACCTTTTTCTCCCAGTCTGCACAGCTTGCAAACAGGAAGTCTGGAAGTCATATTGGATCCACATTTTCGCCTGTCCCCATATCACATCCCTCCCTGTGACCATCTGCTTGTGGCCTCTGAAGTACTTTTAGTGTGTTCACTTTACCAGTCTTCCTTGACATCATCAAAACCAAAGCCCTTGTTCTTTCTAATCTGAAGCATAAAAATAACCAAAAGTTTCCTTACTGCCTTCATCATTTATTTTTTCCCTCATTGTATAGCAGCTGGAGTGACATTTCAGAGCTCTGAACAAGACATCATTTCTCTTTCAAACTTGCCAAAGCTTCCTGTTTATTTCAGATACAATCTATACTCCTTCCCCTGGGCTCTTCTGTCTTGCTTCATTTGGTTTTTACCAAAGTCTTAACAGTCTTAGGCTACTCTCTCTGCTCTCTTACTCTTCAGCCACATGGAATTCCTGTACCTCCTCCAGCACATTCAGCACTCGCCTCCTTGGAGACTCAGAACTAACTCTAATACAATCTCCCTAGTCTGATGAGAGGGTAAGAGGAAAAGAAAGACATCTCTCATCTCCAGAGGCTGCCATCCTTTGACTTAATATTCCTTGACCAGCTTGTCCTATCTCTACCTACATGATGTTTTATCACATGTGCCTGGTCTTTTCCTGCATAATTATTCTTTATTTATTGTTGTTCACTAATCTGGGAGAAGGGAACTTATCTGTCCACATTTACTGTTTGGTCACCATCATGCCCCCAATTTTTTTAATATTCTATTTTTTTACTTGTCAGTGGATTTATGTGGTGCTGAGGATTGAACCAAGGCCTCACATGACCAAGCAAGTGCTCTACCACTGAGTCACAAGTCCAGCCCCACACCCCAATTTTTACTGGGTTCCTGGCACCCAATGGATGCTCAGCAACTGTTGTCTGAATGATTTGGTCAAGTGTTCTTTAATTAGGATCGGTGTTTTACAGAAAGCTATCACTACTTGAACTGTTCTATTTAAAAGAGAGTCAATTAATTTGTCTTATTGGCTGTACTTAAGGTATTTTTCAGTATAGCTTCCTTTTCTTCCATTTTCAATTAACTATTCAGAGAAATGTCACTTGATGGGTGTCTGAATTAGGTCAGGAAGAAGGAGCCCTTTAAGACTAGGTGTCCTCAAGAAGAGAGAATAAAGCATGTGGGGAAATGAGTCTATCTGAGCCTGCTGGACCAGTTTGGTTTCATAAACCTGATCCTACTTCTTGAGCTCTTGGATAGCAATTGTTCCACATTTGGAAGCTCTTATTAAACCCAGGGCCTGAACATATTAGGCAAATGTCCTACCACCGAGTCACAAACCCAGCCCTCTTAACGCACATTTGAGTGCACTGTGTCAGAATTCTTAAAGCAAAATGAATGTATTTTCATTTTTAAGACCCCCAGTAATGCTCACTCTGGAAAACTGAACCATTGCAAATAAATTTTCTTTAAAAAAAATGTTCTCCCTTCACTTTTGGCTTCCAAAATTATGTTTGGAGTTCCTTGATTCTCTGCAAAGTTTTTTATACAAATGCAAACACCAAAATTTTAATCCAGACTGGAGAAAAGCACAGTGACATATCTATTATATTTGTGGGTTTTAAATTTTTCAATATTTGATATCTAAGATCCTTTGTAAATAATTTTTTTTCCCTTAGGGTAAGAAAAAAAAAGAGCTTGGGGCTGGGGATGGAGATTTATGGTAGCATGTACCCAGCTTAGGCCTAGCATGTGCAAGTGTTCCATCCTTTGCACTGCAAACAAACAAACAATAAACAAATGAATAAAAGCTCTAGTATAAATTTTGCAATCATCAGCATATCTATAAGTTGTTTATTTCCTAGTCTTTTCCTGGGAATTTCTCATGTTAATCTTAGAGAGCAACAGGTAACCTTGGACATGAATTATAAGGGCTATATACAGTTAATAATTTATTTTGAAATTATAAAAACTCCACATTCTGCCTTAATAGTTAAGCCAAGCCCTTGTCCTGGAGCTGTGAAATGGCAGACTGGATGGTCTTGAGCATGGGCTGGAGTGCAGGCTGCTAGCCCAGGCAGCAGCCCTGAGGAGCCTGTCATGTCTGCATGAGCCTGAGGCATAGCCAAACAGGTCCAAGGCAAATCAGGTGGTAGCCTGGCCCAGGCCGGTGAGGAAGCCCACTCCACACAGTGATGCACCTCAAAACCCCAGAGCATCCATTATCTACCCATATAAACTTCTTGGGAAGCTGGAATTGAAGGCCAGTTGTGAGAATACAAATGGGGCAGACCTGAACAAAGGTTCAGACTCAAGGGTTAACCCATAGCATTAGTACTTTCCAAAAGCTGATCAGCATAAATTTTAACCAATAGCATTAGAACTTTTCTAAACCCTGATTAGCATAAATTTGGATCAATAATATTATTAGTATAGTCTAAATTTGGACCAATAGCATTGGCCCAAGTGCTATGTAAACCTTAGGACTAGCATATTCAAGCATCAACCCCTTTTGGGTCCCTTCTTGCCCTGTGGGAGTTGTATTTCCATTGACACTTGAATAAATCTACTCTTACACTCACTTATCCTCATCTGTGGCATTTGTTTTTGAGTTTGCAAGACAAGAACCCAGGAAGAAGAAATTGTTGGTAAGCTGCTGGGATCTGCTGCAACATAGGGTGATGGTGGTGGGGCGATTGGCCAACATTAAGAGCCACCAATAAGAACAGCAACTCAATATTAGTGGAGAATAAGCAGGATTTCTTGGCTGAAAAGGCGTTCAGTGTACTTAGACCCCACCTGCCAGCAGAAGGGGTCTGGTTTCAATAGTGATTTTTCACACTTTTATAAAGAATCATTATTATAATGTCCTTTGCAAATGCTTTACACTTTGAAATGAAAAATCTTTTGTCTATTCATCATGTGGAAAAGTATGGCAATTTCCAACAAGATGTTGTACTAGTAGGTCTCCAGCCCAACCCTAGATATGCATAGAGACTGTAACCTGTGTGCAAAGGTAACAATTGTCTTCCCACTGTAACAGCTACTCCTTTAGGTGAGTTTTTTTGTGTGTGTGTGTGTTGTTTTTAAGCTTGGTTGCCATAGAAAGATTCCATTCTGCATTCTTTATGAAGGTCTGGGTGATCCCTCAGGAAAATGAAAGCTTGCACTTATTGGAGCTCTCCCTATTATCCTTGTCTCCTGCAAAGAGGAACGTATAGAAAGAGAGCAAGAACCCATTTGGGCAAGGTCAAGAAGTAGCAGAGAAGCAAAGAAAGCTGCCATCTGAGTATAAGATGCAATGTTTGAATGGGACATCTCAGCCCAAAGTGATGGGGAGTGCCTCTTAACTTTAGACATGAATGAGAGTTCCCACCAATTTTAGCCTCGAGTGAGATTTCATTATGTTCAGGTGGTCTGGAGATAAAGATGACAGGGTAAGAGGAAGAGAAAGAGTCCCTTTACCTTAATGAGCACCAGCAATCAGGAACATGTATTTGCTAGCCTTCAGACTATGCCAGGGAGTGCCCTGACCAGTAGTCCTAAACTATTAGACAGGGCCTATCCACCAAAATGATGGAAAAAGGAAGCCCCAGCTTCTTGTGCTATAAGGGCCAGGGATGACTGAATTCCAACTGAGAATATCTTTCAATTTTACAAGGTACCTTGATATCCTTGCCAGAACTGTTAGTTGTGACTCAATATGCCTTCCAGTCATCAAGAAACAAAGGTGTAGATTACAAGTAGTTCAGAACAGGCAAATAAACTAGGTGTTGAACAGCAAATATTGCAGAGCAAGGACCCACCACGTTGCTGAGGCAGCCTCGGTTGTTCTCAGTTATTAGATCTTGTTACCTGATGGAAAGAATTGAAATGGAATACAGAATAGCAAGCAAAAGTCTTATTGAGTGAGAAACTGGTGGACTACTGCCAAGAGATGATGGTGTTGTGCTCACAGAATTGCAGTTTTTATGGAAAGTAAGTCCTGTCCTTGCCTCAATTTCCTGTCCCCTTAATTGATTTATTACCCTTTGCATATCTCTCAGCAAGCTTTCTTTGAAATGGTCTAGATGTCCTGGTTTCTAGGGTGATTGGGCAGTATGACATACTTTCAGCAATAAGGGAGAGTCCTGGTGACATGACATCATTTGGAAACAGTAGTTTCCCTTGACGGGTTATAATTAACTATTGCCAGGGGAAGATCTGGATTAAAGATGAGGATTAGGGTGCTGTACAACCAATTTTCTGAAGCTCATCTGCTTCCATTGGTTCTCTACGGTTTTAAATTCCTCAAGGGATTATAAGTATCTACAGCTTGAGGAAAGTCAGATATTCCATTCCTCATTCTCCAAATTCTTGCCTGTTCTTATAAGTTCACTGTGTTTTCAGTTTTAGAACTCCTGGATTATTAAAATATGCATATACCTAATGTCTGTCCTTCATTGTTTATTTCTCTACCCACCTGTTGATAGTTACCTAATATTGTGACTTAGACAAAGGCAAATGATTTTATTATTGTGGTATGACATGGCCTATATAATGGAAAATGCACTCTGATTTAATATATTTTTTTTTAGAAATAACTTTTATTTTGAGTGGGTAATGAGGATTAAACCTAGGGTGCTGTACAACTGAGCTACACACCAAGCCATTTATTTATTTGTTTGTTTATTTATTTATTATTTTAAAAGTTGCTGAAAGTCTCACTAAATTGCTGAGGCTGGCCTTGAACTTGTGATCTTCCTGCCCTAGTGTCTTGTCCTACTTACTAGGGTTGCAGGTGTGTGCCATTGGAAATAACTTTTGACTAAGGTATTTGCAGTTGGTTTATTTTTGCCCTTTTGAATTCATTTTATTTCTTCTGGTGAATTCACTTTAGATTCTGATTGCTTAAATTAGTTTTGTTCTGTTTGATTGGAGGCTTTGACTCTGTCCATATGGTTCTTTTTCTGAACTTTACTCTTTGCTCTTTGGAGAATTGTTATTTTGGGTAGCTCTAGCTAGAATGCAGACATCAGAAAAGTTAAATTCCTGGCTGTTTGGGTCTAAAGGGAAAAGAGAGGGGGAAGTTCTTTTTAAAAAAACTCATTTTTAAAATTTGATATATTTATATTGCCATGCTGGTTTGTCTTATGACTAAAATGTTAAAATAAGTAAATCTCTGACAAATGGGTCAATTTTAAATTTGTTGAAAAGGTAAAATTGAGGCAATGTCTTCAGAACTATTAACATACATTTTTCCTGTGTTGTTAGTTAATCAGGGTTATATTTATCTCTGATGTTTATTGCTTTCTATTTATCAAGCATAACAACTCTTGGGGGTTTTTTTTGTTGTTGTCACAGAAATGACTTAAAGTATTGATCATACTTGTCTAATACCTTAATTTTCAAGGATAATCTAAAAATAACAAAGTGGACAAATATAAGTGGGATAAATATTAATGTACCCAACAGAGATAAAACAGCTGAGTTATTTGTAATTAAAATACTGAAGCATTAACTGCTAAATGTAAACTCAACTTGATCTATAAAAAGAGAAAGGGATCCAAGATGGCAGGCCAGAGGGAGGCAGCATCTGTGTCACTCCGTGACCTGAGGGTGCTTCTCTGCGAGCAATAGTCCTGCTTCCACACAGGAATCATGGCCACTGTGCCCGTGCAGGGCTCCAGGCCTCAGTGTCAAAGTAGGTCTCCCAACTATTCACCCACACAGGACTACCAGGTGCCTGAGCAGGACCATAGGCATCAGCACCCACCACATACCTGAGCAAAAATCCTGGATGCAGCTTCCACGCAGGACACTCAATAGCTAACCATACACAGGATCTACAATTGCCACTCCTGTGTGGACCCCCATCAACCAACATGGGGCTCCCCCAGTTGCATCCATCTTGGGACTCTGAAGCAATGGAAATAGTTCCCTACCCACCGTAGCCCACTTGCACCAGGGAACTTCACATAGGATCTGAAGATAGCCACAGCCACATGCTGTACACCACAGACCCAGTCTCTGAACTCATCATCCCAGCTCCTTCCACCTGACCCAACACCCCATCGCTGAAAGCAAATGGCTTCATCTTGGGTCACCTCCAAAACATCACCATCTTTAGTGGGGGAAACTCCTAGATTGGAACTACAGCTGGCCAGTACCCAGTTTCTAACTCCACCTCTCCCCAGCAGTCATTAACCCTGCGTAGTGACTGCCCAATAAAAAACCATCTCTCAGCGGGGCAGGTGCGGAGCTTGCCTAAACCGCCACACACATGAACCCTGGAGAGAATGGTTCCTTGTTAAGAAGCAGTAAGGGAGAGGGTCAGTGTGATACAGTTTAGAGACTAACAGAGACCAGGAACTGGGAGGTCTTTAGGCAAGATAAAGAGATAAGATCTGGTGCTCACATCACAAGAGCAGGCCCAAAAAGAGATCCCTGAGGTGTAGTCTCTTTTTGGATATCACACCCCACTTCCAGGAGCCCTCTACCCAGGATCAACCTTCCCTCCCTGGTTACCTTTACCATCCTGAGGGCAGAGATACCAGCTAAAAACAGACGACCCCACCTATTGGATGAGAAGGGAAGCAGGAAAGACACTGATCTCCAACCAAAACAATCCTTGTTTCTTCCTCCAAGATATTTTTCCTTTTTTTTTCTTTCTTCTCCCTTTCTATTCTCCTGCCCTTACACCCTCAACATATGTGAAACCAAGTACTTTGCATGAATTAGGATATTGAGGTCTGAGACAACTGAATAGTATATTACAGTTGTGTTGTACATACTTTTTTTTGTTTTTGTTTCTTCTTTTTTTCTCTTCAATTTTTACTATTTTTTATTTTTCTTAATATATATATATATGTGTGTGTTTTATGTATTCTACTGTCTTCCCTCTTACTCATCTACCCCAAATTACTTCCTCTTTATTCTCCTGTTGCTAACCTTCTTCTTTAGATTTCTCTTTCACATTTTCTAAGATCTAATAACTCTATATCCTCACCTCCTACCTCCTCAGCATATCTTCCTATACCTCACCCCCCAGTTCTTTGTCCACCATCAGAAACTCTAAACCCTTTTACAAACTGACTGATTGTATCATAGATAATAATTGAATTCACCATTTCTGAACATTGTGACCAAACTGTAAACATCTATTTGCAACTGTTTGTTTTTAGGTGGCATATTGGGATCTGTTAACATTGTTCTAACCCTCAAAGGAGAGATATTGGAACCTTACAGGGGCACTATAAGCCTATAGGGTAACAACAATAATGCCTCGGATCCACAGTCCTAGAAGGGAAGACACACGATCAACATGAAAGACCAGGAAGAAAGTGCCCCAAACAAATCAAGATACCACATTATTAGAATCCATGGCCAGCACAGCAGATGAAATTACAGAGAAGGAACACAGGGTGTACATGATTAAAATGTTCTGTGAACTGAAGGATGATATAAGAGAGCAAATACAGGCAGCAAAAGATCATTTTGACAAAGAGCAGCATAAACAAGAACAGGAAGCAAAAGATTACTTCAATAGGGAAGGAGAGGCTCTAAAGAAAAACCAAAAGATTACTTCAATAGGGAAGGAGAGGCTCTAAAGAAAAACCAAACAGAAATCCTTGAAATGAAAGAAACAATAAACCAAATAAAGAGTTCAATTGAAACCATCACCAACAGATTAGACCACTTGGATGATAGGACATCAGAAAATGAAGAAAAAATATAAAATCTTATAAAGAATGTACACCACACAGTGAAAATGATAAGGAGCCATGAGCAGAACATTTAAGAAATATGGGATAGCATAAAAAGACCAAATTTAAGAGTTATTGGGATAGAGGAAGGCATAGATTTACAAACCAAAGGAATGAGTAATCTATTCAATGAAATAATAGCAGAAATTTTTCCAAACATGAAGAACAAATTGGAAAAAAATTCAAAAGGCTTACAGGATGCCAAATGTACAAAGTCATAATAGGTCCACACCAAGGCACATTACAATGAAAATGACTAGAGATGGAGGCAGACCCATGGCGGTGCTCGGCCCAGACGGAGGCGGCAAAGAATGCTGAGGCTTTGCTTGCGGGTCACCAGACCAAGCTCTGGCCACAGTACAAGGTCACCCCAGCACCCCCCACCTCACCAAACACCCTACAGGGAAAACAGATGGAATCCATCTTAGAAAACCTTACCTGCCATCTATTGGTAGGCATGGCTACCAGAGCAGTTCTGCAGCTGATCAGGTACCCTGTTTTCAACTCCCTCAGCCCCAGTTGTGATAACTCAAAATTTTTCTCACAAGCTTTTGGGCAGGGCGTAGCTATCAACACAGAACAGCAACTGTACAGGCACCTGGTTTCCAACTCAGAGACTAAGAATAGGGAGGCTCCAGGTAGAAGCTCAAGCCCTCTCACACTGGATACCTCCATCATCCTGAGCATAGACTCAAGCTAGGTATAGACAATGCCACCTACTGGAAGAAAAGAAAACAGAGTTCTGAGAGACTTTTTTTTTTTCTTTTCTCTCTCTTCTCATCTATTCTCCTCTACCCTTCCCCATCTGGTCCTCACAACATCAACATATGTGAAACCAAGAACTTTGCATGAAATAGGACTTTAAGAACTGAATCACCAGAATAATATAGAGGAATTGCATATGCCCCATCTCCCTACTTTTTTTTTCTTATTTTCTTTCTCCCTTCTTTTTTTCTTTCTTTTTTTGTTATTTTTTCTTTTTTCTTCCTCTATCATCCCACTTTCAATCTAACTTTTACTATTTATACTTAGGGTAATTTTCTAAAATCCGATAAGGAGTTTGAATTTATACCTTCTTCCATAAATTACCCCTGTCTATTTATTAGAGTTCTCCTTCAAAGTTGCTATGTTAGATTAAACCCATACCCTCACTCTTCAACATTAGAAGAGGTAACATCTACAGTAGAAGGAATGTCAGATAAAGATTTCAGGATATACATGGTTCAGATGATCTGGAGTCTCAAGCAAGACATTAGATGGCAAATGCAGACAATGAAAGATTACTTTGACAATGAATTACATAAACAAATCCAAGAAGCAAAAGATCAACTCTACAGGGAGATAGAGGTTATAAAAACAAAACAAAAAACAGAGATCCTGGAAATGAAGAAAATAATAAGCCAGATTAAAAACTCAAATGAGAGTATACCAGCAGAGTAGAACACTTAGAAGATAGAATATCAGACAACGAAGGCAAAGTATATCATCTCAAAAAGAGTGTAGACAGCACAGCAAGAGTGATAAGAAACCACGAGCAGAACATCCAAGAAATCTGGGATAGCATAAAGAGACCAAATTTAAGTTATTGGGATAGAGGAAGGTATACAGGTCCAAATCAAAGGAATGAGCAATCTGTTCAATGGAATAATATTAGAAAACTTTCCAGACATGAAAAAAGATCCTGGAACAATATATGACTCCACCTATTGGATTCAAAGGGAAGCAGGAAAGATACTGATCTTTCAGAGCAATTATACAGGTGAAAGAAATTAAAGGGATACAGATAGAAAAACTTAAATTAGCACTATTTGCCAGTGATATGATTCTATACCTTCTATACCTAGAAGACCCCCCAAATTTCTCCTCTTTTGTTAGGTTGATTCCCAGTGGAGAAGTTCAGGCATTCAGTGTAGGTAATGAATGATGAAGATTGAGAGAGGATGGACTGGTTATCAAACAGAGAAGACAATGGGTTGTTAACCTCTGTCATTGTAATATTGTCAAAATGACCATACTCCCTAAAGCAGTATACAGATTTAATGCAATTCCAATCAAAATTTTAATAACATTTCTCATAGAAATAGAAAAAGCATACATTAAATTTATCTGGAAAAAATAAGAGACCCAGAATAGCTAAAGCAATCCTTAGCAGGAAGAGTGAAGCAGGTGACATCATTATACCAGACCTTAAACTATACTACAGAGCAATAGTAACAAAAACAGCATAGTATTGGCACCAAAACAGACTGGTAGACAAATGGTACAGAATAGAGGACTCAGAGACTAACCCACAAAATTTCAATTATCTTATATTAGAGGCACAAAAAACCTACATTGGAAAAAAAATAGCCTCTTCAACAAATGGTGCTAGGAAAACTGGAAATCCATATGCAACAAAATGAAATTAAACCCCTATCTCTCACCATGCACAAAACTCAACTCAAAGTGAATCAAGGACCTAGGAATTAAACCAGAGACACTGTGCCTATTAGAAAAAAAAGTAGGTCCAAATCTCCATCATGTGGGATTAGGCCCCAACTTCCTTAATAAGACTCCTGTAGTGCAAGAATTAAAATCAAGAATCAATAAGTGGGATGGATTCAAACTAAAATGCTTCTTCTCAGGAAAAGAAAGCCTACATCTTGGAGAAAATTTTTACCACTTGCACATCAGATAGAGAACTAATCTCTAGGGTATATAGAGAACTAAAAAAGCTAAACACCAAAATAGCCCAATCAATAAATGGGCCAAGGAACTGAATAGACACCTCTCAGAATATGATATATTTAATCAATCAATAAATATATGAAAAAATGTTCAACATCTCTAGCAATTAGAGAAATGCAAATCAAACTACTCTAAGATTTAATCTCATCCTAGTCAGAATGGCAGTTATCAACAATACAAGCAACAATAAGTGTTGGCAAGAATGTGGGGGAAAAGCCACACTCATGAATTGCTGATGGGACTGCAAATTGGTGTAGCCAATATCGAAAGCTGTATGGAAATTCCTTGGAAAGCTGAGAATGGAACCCCCATTTGACCCAGCTATCCCTCTCCTCTGTCTATACCCAAAGGACTTAAAAACAGCATACTACAAGGACACAGCCATATCAATGTTTATAGACGCATGCTTCACAAGAGCTAAACTGTGGAACCAACCTAGATGTCCTTCAGTAGATGAATGGATAAAGAAAATGTGGTATATATGCACAATTGAATATTATTCAGCAATAAAAGAGAATTAAATCATGGCATTTGCAGGTTAATGGATGGAGTTGAAGAATATAATGCTAAGTGAAATTTGCCAATCCCAAAAGACCAAGTGCTGAATGTTTTCTCTGATATAAGGAGGCTGATTTATAATGGGGTTGGGAGGGAGAGCATGGGAGGATTAGACAAACTCTAGATAAGGTACAGGGATGGGAGAAGAAGAGGGGGGCATAGGGGTAAAAAAAGATGGCGGAATGAGATGAACATCATTACCCTAAGTACATGTATGAAGATATGAATGGTGTGAATATACTTTGCCTACAACCAGAGATATAAAAAATTTTGTTCTATTTGTGTAATATGAATTGTAATGCATTCTGCTGTCATATATAACAAATTAGAATAAAAAGGAAAAGGAAAACATCTATAAAATATAATTTATTAGATCTATTACATGTGTTTTATATTGGCATATGCGGTTTTAAAAATAATTTTGTTTCTTGCATGTAAACTGTGCAAGATTCAAAACATAAATCTTGTGGGTTTTTTTTTGTGTGTGTGTGGTTATGGGATTGTGGTTCTAGGGCCTTGTACATGCAAGACAAGCACTCTACCAACTGAGCTACATCCCCAGCCCAATCTTGGGATTTTTCACAACCCAAATATGTTGTGTTTTAAACAAATGTACAGTGCTTATATCTATTTCTGGTATCCACAATTTATCTGGAATATAACTATACATATGTAAATATCAGTTGGTTGACAAATATTTGGGAATCTGAATTGAGTATATCTGAAATGAATATATATACTAAGTGTAGATATAGATGAAGTCCTAATGAAATTTATAATCACGTGTTGTTTGGAACATATTACCATAATTTTTAAGCTCAAAAAATGTGCTTCTTATTTGATGCTGCTTTCATGATCCCAACCCCAAAATAGGACAGGAAGCTATGATAACTTTAAAAAGTACTAGTAGCAGATATGTGGTTTTTGACTTCTGAGATGGCATCATTTTGCAATAATCTTAGAATTATGTTGTTGTAATTTAATCACATATCCTTGCAGTACTTTCAGCATATAATAGCACAGTATAAAATCATATACATGTATATGCATATTTTTATATGTAACTGTATGTATTAAAATATTTAAATATCGTTCCCACAAAGAACATGGGAACATGAGGTTAAGATGATAATTCTTTAAAGTGAGCCCACTGTGATGACCACCCCACAAGCTTTCTTTGCCAAAAAGCAATCTGTCTGCAGACGCATTGGCCTAGGCAGTGGAGAAGTTCAGGCATTCAGTGTAGATAATGAATGATGCGGACTGAGAGAGGATGGACTGGTTATCAAACAGAGAGGAATTGGGCTGTTAACCTCTGAGATGGTGCTCTTGGGCACTCTGGGTTAACAACAATTAACTTCCAGGTCCCTGCTCTTTGGCACATACATGGAGAAGAAGAAAGAGAGAGCAACAATTAAAAGAGAAGTAATGGGGTCTATAAAAGATCAAGATACACTTCTTCCCACAGACTCCCAGCTCTGGAGCCCTTCTCTTCAGAGAAGTCTGTTGCTATCTCTTTCTTAACTAAAACCTTCTTTCTATACTTGATTTGGAATTTCTTGGATGTTTAATTATTCAATACCAGAAACAAGGACCCATTTCTGATCTCCAAGACCAGTATCAATATGTTCTGGTTGAAGATAATCTATTTAGAAAGAAGATGTTTTTGAATAAGAAAACATTTATATGTAACATTTTTGTATATCAAGATAATTTATTGTGTTTTCTGCTTCATTGTTTTAATTAATTTTTTAAAAACTAAGTATTAAAAGGATTAAGGTTTATTTAAGCACATATTTTGGAGTCTTTTAAAATAAAACTGGGTTTATAACTCTGGTTATAAACCATTACTTTACAATGATATGGGGGTATATTATTGATATAAATATTGTAAGGTTTTTACAGACATCATAAAAATCTGATGGTTCTGGTATAATGCTGTCACTCATGATTACTGTCTTAACATACTTCACAAATAACTAAATTGTTTTGTCAGTTACTTAACTCTTATCAAAATTCTAAACATGACTGCTCTATGTATTATTACAGGGCTGAGACCTTCTAGGAAACCAAGGTAGTGTGAGGACCCCACCCCCCCAAAAAATCCTGATTCTTGGGATCTAGTCAGAATGATTTCAGACCTATCACTCAGAGTAATAGGCTTGAATTTATTAGAAGGGCTAGAAAAGAGGAAAGGGGACACTCTTAAGGGAGAGAGTGGGTACTCTCAGAGAAGAGAGAGACTACATGCTTCTCCTGCATTGCAGTTTTATTGGAGATCCCAAAGAATTTTCTAGAGAGTTCTTCCCTGGTCCATCTTTTGACTTTTGACTGACAGCAGATGACATCAGACTTTTGAGTCTCCACTGCCATGGCAATGCTAGGTCGCCTTGGCCCATACTGACTGTGAAATTGGTGTTTTGAAATGAGAGTAGATTTCCTGCCTCACCAATATCCTTGTCTCACAAAATTTGAAGGATAAAATTTGTGGACAATCCCTTAATGGAAGATTAAATTAACATGTATTTAAGCAAGAAGAGAGAGAGAGCTCCTGCCCTCTTCCGATAGCAGACAAACTCTCTTGGTATGCTAGCTTAGGGGTTTATATATGGGTATAAAAACCATGCTGGGTAGACATGGAGCAAACTCCGTTTTAAATAGGCATTGAAAACAACACCAAGATTATTGCTTTGATTTTTTTTTAATTTAAATTTGTTCTTTTTAGTTACACATGACAGTATAATCTATTTAATTAGGATCCCAATTTTATTGCTGAACACCATGTTGAAGTTCACTGTGGTGTACTCATATATGTACATAGGAAAGTTATGTCAGATTCATTCCATTGTTTTTCCTATTATTATCCCTCCCCCTTCTTTTTATTCATCTTTGAGTTTTAATTCTTCCCATCAAATTCCATCTGGGTTCACTTCCATCTCCCATTTTCCCATCTTTATTTTCCACCTCTGTGACAAAGGAGGAGGGAAAAAGGAAGAGTTTCTAACATGTGAGCCCCAAGGTCTTTTACATTTGGAATAGTCCTTGATAATGTTCATTAATATTTCTACTGGTTAGCCTCCAGGTGTGGTTTCTACATTTGAACAAGATCTCAATTGGGGCCCATCACCTCTGATCGCTGACCATTCACTATTTTTATTCTTTATTCTCCTGCCCTCCAGTTTTATTGGGGATCCCAGAAAAGTTTCTAGAGAGTTCTTCTCAGGTCCACTTCTTGACTTTTGATTGATAGCAGGATAACATCAGACTTTCAAGTCCTCAATGCCATGACAACTCTAGGTTACCTTGACCCATGCCGACTGGTTCTAACAATAAATTCTTAAACATATTCTTACAGAATTCATGAGTACAAGGAACAATCCTTATCTACCTGAGTTCCAGGATCTGATCTGTGAAAAGGGTTACAAAAGACTTCCCCTTTAGGGCAACTTGTATTCCTCTTATCAACATTAGTTTAGGCCTACATTTATCCTGCACATAATAGGTAGTTTGCAAGGAATGTCACATATCCTTATCAACTTAAGTCAGGCAGGGCTACAGGTAAATTGCTTCTTGGAAAAGAAAGCATGTGGGTGTAAGCACAGAGGGCCCATTTTATAGAATTATTCTTTTAACCTCATGGTCCTGAGAGGGGACAAATAGATGAGGATGGTGGGAACACAAGGTTAAGAGAATGATTCTATAAAATGAGTCCAATCTACTGACTTCCCACATAATTTCTTTGCCAAAAAAGCAATCTGCCTGCAGCCCTGCCTGGCCTGAAGGGATAGGAAATGTCACATTCCTCAAAAAACTGAGGCAGGGGACAAAAGGCCTGGCAGTGGAAGCGTGAGACCTGGAGAAGCGGAAGGGCACTGGGAGAAGGACACCTGCAGGAAGTCAGGCCTGGAAGTCGCTCAACAAAGAGCAGGCTGTCCTCTCAGGTACTGTGCCTGCCTGGGCCCATGATGGCGGGCAGCAGCGGGGCAGCAGCGGGTGGCCAGGGAGGCAGAGAGGCTGCGGAGCCAAGGGGGTGGTGGGCTCCCCCCGATGGGAAGTGCTTTGGATGAGTGATTGGGATGTCCCCCAGGCGGGTGGCCTCTCCAGGTGGTCCTCTCGTTCAGGAGGCTTGTCTTTCCTTCCTTGTCCCTAGTGGGGATGTTTCAGAGGGTAAAGTGTCAGTCATCATGCTCACTATACAGTTCCTGAGGTGGCTCTCCTGGCCTGTGGCTTCCAGGAAGGGATGTGCGGCCTTCACACAAGATTACCCTCATGAAATGTGGTGAGTTTCTTCTCTGGCTGTGATTTCCAACCTGGAATCGCCTTCAGGAGCAGAAAAGGGGACAGTTTATCCAACGTGATCTTTCCGGTTTGAGGGGCATCCTTAGGATGCATCTCTCCTGTTTTCTCATATGCATTCAGAATTTCAGATTTTTCTAATTTCCTGATTCTTAAAAGTAGACATTGACTCCCTTATTGCACATATCAAGTCATGACTTTTTGAAACACTGGGTGGAGTGATTGTCATCTCACTAGTGCACCGGGTTCTCAGGTAGTAAACTGACCTTCTTCCATATGTAGTCCAATTTTGTAAGGAGAGGGAATGAATTTGAAAGTGGGCTGTGTGGTGATAATGAACTCTGACCTGAATTAAAAAGACTAAGGAGGAAATGCTTAGATAGTACATACTGCTTCTATCATGAAGAAGTGTGAGTGCAGCCACCAGGTAGGTCTATGTTGTTGGCAGTATGAAGCAATATATAACCATTACTACTTTGGGGTAGCCAATAGTATTTAAGTGTAGGTAGTTTTGACTAATCATCCTCATGTACAGGTTTATATTTATTTCTTCAGGCTAGGTTAGAACAAAAACCAGGACCATAACCTAATTCTTGATCAGTGCTTTAGTCCTATTATGTAGCATAATATATAGTACTCAATTTGGTTTTTTAGTGGTTATGCTCATTTCAAATACTTGATTAAGGAGTTGTCTGCTAGGCCTTTCATTTGTGAGTTACTCTTTTCCATTTTGTGATTAATGAATGACTTGTAGGGTATTTGGGGACTCTGTGTCTTAATCATTATCGTGCTTTAAATTTACTCACATTTATTTTAATATAGACTTCTTGAAACTTATTTTATTCAGTGGGCTGTAATCCATTATTTCATTATTTAGATTTTCAAGTTGTGCCAGATATGATTAGTAGGAAATCTAAGTTAGCTTCTCAATTTGGGCCATTGTTTGAACACTTTACTTTCCTCTTTGTTTATTTTTTAAAGTATAAATTGGAAAATTTTAGTTGTATATATTTATGATGTATGAGGTGATGTTATAGTTTATATATACAGTGTGAAATAAGCTTACTAACATATACATCATCTTAAATACCAGAGTATTTTTGTGGTGAGAACATTTGAAATTTATTCTTTTAGTAATTTTGAAATGTATAGCATATTATTCTTTATTTACCATGGTGGGCAATAGTTCTCAAAAAACAGAAAATCTGTTCCTTCTGTCTGATTGAGATATTGTACACTTAGAGCATTTTCTTCCCATGTCTCCACAGCGTCTGGTAACACCATTCTACTCTATGCTTCTATTAATTTAATTATTTTTCATTTCACATGTAAATGAGAATATGTGGTATTTGCCTTTATGGAGTACTTTCTTTTGACAGTAGATATTTCAGGTTCAATGTACTCTTTATTGGCTGTTCAAACTCTGGTATTAGTTGTTTCTCTAAAAGCCCTGGTTTCTTTTAATGTGGGCCTAGCACTTAGAATCCTGAATCTGGGTTCTATATGAGTTCATTGCTGTTTGAGTGTCACTGCTCTGGCATATGTGTATGTAGGCACACATGCAAAAACTTATTTGTATATCATTTATATTTCAGTGTTTATTATTCATTTGTTCTGAAATGTTCATACAATGAAATGCATTTTAAGTCAAATGTTGTTGAATTTCAATAAATCATTATAATCTAAACTGCTTTCAAGATAAAGAATGTTAAACCACACCTGAGAAAGTTCCCTTGTGTCCCTTCTAATTGATTTTTTCAATGATGGGGGTTGAGGGAATGTGATGAGCTTCATTCAATGAGCTACTAACAGCTAACTTCCCATTACACTTCCCAGCTCAACGTTGCTAACACTTCCCAACATAAGTGATTTCCCCCTGTACTATTCCTTCTGCCCTTAGGCTCATACACAGAGAAGAAAGAGAAGGTGGGGGATTCTGGGGTCTATAAAAGAACAAGACACACACCCTCCAGCGGGCAACCAGCTCTGGGCTCACTTCTCTCCAGAGAAGTCTGCTACCTCTGTCCCTTTCTTAATTAAAACTTGCTTTCTATGCTTGCCTTGGCTTTTTTTGGGTGTTTAATCTTCTACACTGGGGGAATAAGGACCCATTCCTGATCTCCAAGATCAGTATCATTCCCACCACTCACATATGTCTGTCCTCTATCAGTAGGACTAAGAAGGATTATTTCTTCATTTGAATTTACTACAAACTGCATTTGCTTTGCTCTTATTTGTTTGTTTTGTATTTTCCTTGTAAACTTTATAACTATTGCCTGTTAAGTTCTGCATAAATCCCTAAACTTGAAGATGCTAACTAATAACTACAAAATAGATAAGGTTATTGATGAACTCCAAAAAAAAGTTAGCCTAAGAAGCATTCTTTTTTAAAAAATTTTTTAAAATTTTAATTTGTTATATATGACAGCGGAATGCATTACAATTCATATTACACATATAGAGCACAATTTTTCATATCTCTGGTTGTATACAAAGTATATTCACACTATTTGTGTCTTCATACATGTACTTTGGATAATGATGTCCATCTCATTCCACCATCATTTCTAACCCTATGCCCCCTCCTGTCCCTTCCCATCCCTTTTCCCTATCTAGAATTAAGAAGCATTCTTTTAAACCTTTTTTTGCTCATATTTGGCTAAATTCTTTTTTTCCTCTTTTTAAATTTTTCTTCTTTTTAAAATTTATATATGACAGTGGAATGCATTTCAATTCTTATTACACATATAGAGCACAGTTTTTCATACCTCTGGATGAATACAAAGTATATTCACACCAATTCATGTCTTTATACATGTACTTTATATAATAATGATCATCACATCTCCTCCAACATGGACAACTGGGATAAATTTGTCTCAGCAGTAACTGATAAAACAAACAAACAAACAAACTACTGAGTGGTTTTAGAAAAAAAATGTTCAGAGACAAGGGGAAAAATTGTGAAGACCAAAAGAAAATCTCCTGCCAACTTTTCCCAAAAGTAAGCATGGCTGGAGAGGTTTTTGGAATGGGAAGGGAAAGAGTCCTTTTGCATGATTGCCTAAAAGCAAAACTCCACTAGGTGGAGATATTGGATAGCCTCTGACTTTGGCTCTGTTTTGTATTGAGCTCTACAGTATGAAATGGTACTTCTTTTCTTTCAGGCTCAGGCATCTGGCTCCTTTTTACTTATTAAGGATATGAAAAACAACAACCCTCAGAGAGAAAGGAGGGCAATGTGTCCCCTGGACTGGGGTGGGGGGGTGTGAAAAAGGCAAACAATGGGATCTGGACTTTCACCATTTCCATTTCTGAGAGACTTTGAACTTTTACAACTAATAAGATGCTAACTAATAACTAATAACTGACTTGGGCTTTGAATTTGCACAACTCTTCCCCCTAACTTCCCAACAAATGCATTCTGCTATGATTTAAGTTTCACTTAAACCCTATAAAAATCAGACCCCTCTTGTAACCCGTTGCCATGTTCTCTCCTGAAAATGTGTCATTCTGCTGCTTAATAAAGAAAGCCTTGCTGATCCATTGAGGTCTGTCCCTGTTTCAGTT
Organism: Urocitellus parryii; assembly: GCF_045843805.1. NCBI lineage: Eukaryota > Metazoa > Chordata > Mammalia > Rodentia > Sciuridae > Urocitellus > Urocitellus parryii. The sequence continues at coordinate 121,393,495 of NC_135534.1, forward strand.
ATTTTTGCTTTCATTTATAGGTTTCAAAAGTCTTCTGTGCTATCTATGCACCAATCTAGCTATAAACAGCCAGGTAACATGGTGCTCCAGATCCTTCAGATTGAAGAATGGACAAGGGGGAATTGTAAAAGCAGTCTTCCCAGGGTAATGATTGCTTCTTTAAAATTGAAAGTTTGAAGGAGACCCAGCCATTGTTCTGCTAATTGTTCTTTAAGTTATTTCTCCTTCTAATCTCCAACCAGTAATCATATTCTGCTGAGAACAGAAACATAATAATAGAAACTGCCCCCAAGGCCCTGGTGCCTAGAACCAGAATGCAAATAGGACATGAATAACCAGACTTACAACATTCCTCTGGCTCACAAGCCTGACTAAATAAACATATGCATGTCTCTGAATGCCCTCCTCCCCCTTTGTTCTTCTTCTATTTAATCCTAATATTTCTTTGGATTGGAGAAAGGCAGGCAGAATAGATGTCTTCTTGTTTGGCCAAATTGTGAATAAACTTATTATATTCTTATATATTCTTAGTTTTTCTTTTACTCCAGATGCAGGTGACCAAATACAGCCCATGGGGAGCCATTATAACTCCCTTGCCCACCAAATATTCCAGTAACACCATCCTGTGATGACCTCTAAACTAGTGCATGAAGAAAATGTGTGTACAGGTTACTGCTCCAGTCAGCTTATTATCAGCTTCATGAAACAAAGTTTTAGAGTTAAGAAAACAATGAGGCTCAATTTTCTAAGAATTTATTTTAGGAGGAGAGTTTTCAACCTAGCAGTTTAGTGTGGTTGTCATTCGATGTCCCAGGATTAGCATGGAGTTAAGAGCTGCTTTCCTATCTAGGATAGCCTTGTCTGATAGCCTTCAGGCCCCAGGCCTCATTCAGAGCTGCTGGCTGCATGGGTTCTAGCAGTAATTAGCACACCTCCAAAATTGATCCATTTGTAATGAGCAAATGCATTACTAATGCAGAAGATCTACAGGCAGATAGAAATGGGGACCTTGGAAAAATGGGATCTACACTAGATTGAAACCCTGATGTTATAGGACCAGTGCTTTCTGGGAAACTGAGGCAGTATGGGGCCTCCCTTAAACCTTGCTTCTTGCAATCAAATCAGAAAGATTTAAGACATACCACTCGGAGTGTAACAGTGGTCCAATTCATGCTTTACTACAGCCACTAACGCTTATCTTTAAATGAGCCTGTTTTTTCCTCTTATCTCTCTCCCAAATTAACAAGTGAATCACAATCCCTCTACAAGGAACCTACCTGGAATGTAGCCTTTGTATATCTTCTTTAAAAACCCTCTGTTCTCCCTGATGGGCAGAATCATAGCTTCTGGGACATGAGTCCCCTGTTCTTCTCCTTTGCTAGCAAATAAATAAAACTTCTCTTTTCTTTTTTTCCTCATTATAGAATTAAAGCTGGGGACAAGGACTAAGCTTTCAGTAACAAATTGTCAACCTAGATTGTATTCAAGAGCAGCCCCATCTTTGGCTTTTTTGGGTACGTCTGGCACTTCAAGCAATACTACTTCCATGCTGGAGATTCAAGGTGGCTGGCAAACTTGTTGAGAGCCAACTACTAGAGAGTTAAGAGATTGGTGAGTGTGCCTTGGATTGAACCAGAAAAACTATTCCTATGAGGAAAGGGAGGGACTAAGGGACCATCCTAGTAGCTTATGAAACCTCTTTTGCTTTGGGGAACTCATGCTTTCTCTCCCAGAGATGTATAGATTGTTCCATCTTGGTCTATTTGGGGAAAAAGGAAGCTGAACTCAGTACAGTTACAACACCTTGGCCATCTTGTAACTCATAGTGTGCACACAGAGACACTTGTTTCTACAAATTTGGTTCCCTTTTGTAGGAACATCTGGTCCCTCTTTGGGATATTTTTAGTGCCACTTGTGTAAAAGCCACAGTTAAATGATAGTTGGGAATGTAAGGTCTGGTCTGTTTTAAAGTATCCCATCTGTTGGTCATGGTTTGGGGAATCCTTTCCTGTTGTCTGTGTTTTTGTTTCTGTTACTGTCCCTTTTAAGACATGGAAAATACTGCATTGATTCTGTAGGTATTCTCTTGGGAAGAAAGATCTTGGCTGAATGGGCAACCTATAGGTATAAGCTTAATGAAAAGATAATGTTTTACTGTAACAATCTGGCCTTTGAATGATTTTCTGAATTATTGTACAATCTTACAGTTGAAGTTCTTCTGTCAGAAATAAAATAAGTGAAAGAAATTCTGTATGTATAGGTGTTTATGCAGTTGCAGAATACGGAGTCTGAACAGTCAAAAATTAAGTTGAGAGTGAAAAAAGGCACACCCTCTTGTGTGAAAGAATAGAAGGACACTGGAAGAAAAGGTCAAAAAAATTAAATTCTTTCAATCCATTGCTGGCAGTCCCAGCACTGCTTCTCAGCCTGCCCCAGGTAGTGCAAATCATCCTGCTGTGGTTCAGGGACACCAGTTCTGAGCTGAGAGAAAAAATTCCAGGAAAGATGACTGGGCTGTAGAGAAATGGGCAAAGAGAACCTGGCTTCTGCCAGGGCTTCTAGTTCTTTTTTTGCACATGGGAACAAAACCAGTTTGAAAATGAAGCTCTTTTTGCAGCTTCTGCTAGTGGGTGGGGTCTCTTTGGGCTGAAAACCTCACTGATTTCTTTCTGAGTTCCTGAGTCCTATCTTATGGGTCTGAAGAATGAAACCCACAGACACTAGCAGTGAGCAAAAGTGAAAGAAATAAGATTTATTTGTACAAGAGGAGAAAAGATGGAGCTGTAAGGATGAGAAGGGGAATCTAGGGGAGGGTGTTTTCCATATGGGTATACTAGTCTGGGGACCTATAGCTTCTGGATAAAGACATTGATCAGAGTCCATGCTGAACAGATATTTAAAAATTGTTGGGCTAAGGTTGGAATCTATATTGTATGGGCATTGATGAAGCCAGACTTAAAGATAGGTAGTTAGTGTAGATAGGTAAATTGGGTCTAATATTGAGTAAAATAAAAAATGAAGGCCATGTTGAGAATGGAGCCTGGGAAAGCAGAGCAGCACTTGGGAAATTGAAATGTTAATGTTCCCAAGGCCCAGAGCCCATTCTAAAGAAATGTTAATGAAACAGCTCCCAGCAAACAGGGAGATGCTAATCAGAAGTGGCCCCAGACCCTTCCTGTCCAGATTACTCCTGTAGCCCATCTGCCCCTCACCTTTTGGGTCTCCCCACCTACATCCTATCACTTCAAGATAACAGAACAAAGGACAGGAACACCTGCAGAAATGTGGGAAGCTGAAAGAAGACCTTAGCTATAAAAAGGGGAAGACAGGGCTGGGGATATGGCCTAAGTGGTAGCGCACTCGCCTGGCATGCAGGCGAGTATGCCCTTCCCTTCTTCCTCCTGGAGATGAGGTAAGCACCTCTCCACGCACCCCACCTCTGTCTGAAGTGTATCTTTCTTTTTCTTTCTTTCTGGAGGGTGATATGGGCACCCGATAGCTACTTAAATGCAATAAGTGCAGCTGCCACTCTTCAAGACTCGGGTGAGAGGTTTCCTGGCCTAGTCAGCTCTCAATCAGAGAGCTCAATCAGAGAGTTCAATACAGAGCAGGTATGTTGGGTTCTGCCAAAGTCGCTTCCCACTTTTCTGTCTAGGCCTGGAGAGCAATTGGCATGAGTATAATTGTCCCTAATCCTCATCTGCCTCGGATGCATGGAGGTGGAGGAAGGAGTTTGGAACAACTGCGGAATTCATGTCTGGGCTAAACTCAGACATATTCCTAAGGTTCCTTTCTCTTGAACCCCCTCCCAACAGCCCTAAGGGGTATCTAGGGTGATCGGTAGATGAATGGCACTAAGGGAAAGCCCCAATTACATTTGCCTCTGTATGGGCTGTGCAACACTCCCAACCCCACATCCATTCCCTCCTGGATGCAGCCCTTCCTTCGTTGGTCAGAAATGTTAGCAGTTCAGGTTGTAGGACTGAGAGAAAGACATGGGATAATTAATAAAAGCTGCCCAGGTTCCCTAAGGTGCATAGGTAACTTTCACAAGTCTGTTTTACCGCTCTGATGTTTAAAATGTGCTGCGTTCTTTTTAAGCTGCTAGAGGGAGGCATTTTTAGAATCAACTCTTTCAGTAGTCTCTCCGATAGAAAGGGCTACCTTACAACCAGTAGATATCCCTTACCCTCAGGAGGTTCCTTTAGTCTACAGAGCAAAGGGCAACAAGAAGAGCACATGATTCTCTTTTGCTGTGGGTTTTTAGTGGCAGGAAGGAAAGCAGTAAGACCCTTAAGTCTGAATCCTCCCAGGGTCTCTGGCACAGGACAAACTGATACACTAGCACTTTGCCAAAGGAGAACAGAAACACCCTTGGCAAAGCAAGGTGAGAGATGGGTTTTCTGGACCATTTAGGAAGCTCAAGCTTAGGGAAATGTCCCTAATGAGAATAGTTTTCTCAGGCTCAGGCGCCTGAGTCCTGTTTTTTTTTCTCTTCTCACTCAGATGGGAGCTTCTCTCTCCAATATGCCAGATGCACCACTAACCTGCATATTGAAAAATTGGGATAGATTTGACCCTCAGATGCTCAAGAAAAAGAGCCTCATTTTCTTCTGCCACCAGGCCTGGCCTCAGTACAAACTCCCTGATGGAGAAACCTGGCCACCAGAGGGAAGTATCAATTTTAATACAATTTTACAGCTTGATAAATTTTGCAAAAAGGAAGGGAAATGGTGTGAGGTGCAGTATGTTCAGGTTTTCTTTGCCCTCAGGGAAAACCCTAAATTGTGCCAACAATGTAAAGTAGATTTAGCTATGATATCTGCCATGAAAGAGAAAATCTTAAGGACTCACCTACTGAGGAGAAAGAATCAGGAGGACCCACAAAATCTTCATCTGCTGTTGGTGTGCAACAGCAGCCCTCCTGTCCTCCATAACCTGGCCTCTCTGCATCTATCCCAATAGACAGATAAAATATATTACCTCTCCAGGAGATGCCAGGAGGAGAATTTGGACCAATCAAAGTATATACCTCCTTCTCCCTTTAAGACCTAAGGCAGATAAAAACAGACTTGGGGAGATTTTCGGAGGACCCAGATAAATATATTGAGATATTTTGAAACTTATGCCAGGTGTTTGACCTCACTTGGAAAGATATTATGCTATTACTCCACCAGAATTTGACTTTCAATGAGAAGGAAGTAGCCCTAAGAGCAGCTGATGAATTTGGGGATGACCTACACCTTGCTCTTGCCCAGCAGAACAGAGTAGGAGAAAACCCAATTACCCATCTGGAGCACAGGCAGTTTCCAGAAATGATCCTGAGTGGGACCCAAATGATGATCAAGATGCTTGGAAAATTAGCCATTTCCAAATGTTGGTCCTTGAGGCCCTCAGGAGAATCAAGCAAAAGCTCATTAACTATTCTAAGGTTTAGAAATTATTCAGGGACCCCAAGAAAGCTCTGCTATTTTCATGGAGAAACTCAGAGAGGCTATGAGAAAACACAGCACTGTAGATCTGGAATCCACAGAGGGCTGACTACTTTTAAAGGACAAATTTATCACTCAGTCAGCCCCAGACATTCAGAGGAAGTTACAAAAATTGGCATATGGCCCTTATCAATCTTTAGATAACATCCTCTGACTTTCTACTTCCATTTTTTATAATAGAGATCAAGAGGAAAAGAAGGAAAAAGAGCTCAGAGACAGAAAAAGAACTGAAGCACTGGTATTTGCTCTTAGAGAAGTAAGCTCCCAGGGTGAAAAAAGAGGAAGATGAATGCTCTTCAATCCACAAAAGGGACTTGTTTCCATTGTGGAGAGGAAGGACATTTCAAAAGGGATTGCCCAATAGCCAAGCAGCCACCTCAAAAGCCCTGCCCTAAATGTCAAGGCAATCACTGGAAGAATGACTGTCCTTAGGGGCATAGGTCCTTGAAGCCAGACTCCTCCACACAGGCCTGACAGGGCCCGGGCTCAATGCTGGCTCTTGTAACTCCTATCACTGCACGTGAGCCCTGGGTATGCTTCTCTGTAGGGAGCCAAGAGGTCAACTTCCTCTTAGATACTGGTGCCAGTTATTTTGTGCTCACCTCTTACCCCGGACCTCTTTCCTCTAATACTATAACCATACAAGGAGTGTCTGGATGGCTGATCACCAGAAAGTTTACTCCCCCACTGAGTTATGAGTGGGATGGGATGATGTTTTCTCATGCATTTCTGATAGTCCCAGAATGTCCTACCCTTTTATTGGGAAGGGACTTACTTTCAAAACTTCAGACATCCATTACAATGAATTTGGGACTGAGAGTGCCATTATGTTTGCCTTTATTAGAATGTAATATAAACCCTGAAGTGTGAGCTACTGAAGGCAAAATTGGATGGGCAAAAAGTGCAGTTCCAATCAAAATAGTCTTAAAAGACCCTTCTGTCTTTCTGCATCAGAGACAATATCCTCTATGCCCAGAGGCAAAAAAGGGCTTATTAAAGATCATTCAGAACCTCAAAAGACAGAAACTTTTAGTGCCCTGCAATAGCCCATGTAACACACCCATTTTAAGAATTCAAAAACCCAATGGGGAATGGTGACTAGTTCAGGACCTGAGAATAATTAATGAAGCAGTTGTTCCTCTCCACCCTATGGTTCCTAATCCATACACTCTGTTATCTGAGATTCCAGCAGCCACTGCTTGGTTTACTGTGTTAGATTTAAAGGATGCCTTTTTCTGTATAGCCTTAGACCTCCAATCACAATATCTGTTTGCCTTTGAGAAACCAGATAGCAGATCTCAACTAACTTGGACTGTATTGCCCCAAGGGTTTAGAGATAGCCCTCATTTGCTTGCCCAAACCCTAGCTAAAGATTTAACAGAGTTCAGAGATAAAACATCTCTGACTGTCCTACAATATGTGGATGAAAGACTTTTGTGTGCCTCTACTCAAAAAGAATGTCAGGAAGCTACTGAAGAACTTTTAAACTTCTTAGCTGATAAGGGTTATAAAGTCTCAAAGAAAAAAGCTCAATTGTGCCAAAAACAAGTTCAATATTTAGGACTACAGATGTCTCAAGGAACTCGCAAGCTAGGACCAGAAAAAATAACCCCTATAGGAAATATCCTTTATCTCAAACTATAAGACAAATTAGACGCTTCCTAGGGATAACTGGATACTGTAGGCTTTGGATCCCTGGGGATATGGGGAAATATCTAAGCCTCTCTATAGCCTCCTCAAAGAGACACTATGCCAAGGAACAACTTCCCTGATATAGGAACCAGAACAGATTAAAGCCTTTAAGACATTGAAAGGGCCTTACTCAAGCCCCTGCCCTCAGCTTACCAATTGAACAAAATTCAACCTATTTGTCACTGAGAGAGGAGGAATATCCCTAGGAATGGTCACACAAAGGAAAGGACCAGCTCAACAGCCAGTAGCTTATCTCAATAAGAACCTTGATCTAGTGTCTGGAGGATGGCCTCATTGTTTGAGGGTAGTAGCAGCAGTAGCCTGGGTAGTCCCTGGGGCAATTAAAATCACCCTGGGAAGAGACCTTATAGTCTACACCTCCCATGATCTCTCAGGAATTTTAAATACAAAAGAAGATTTATGGCTCACTCCCACTATTGGGCATTTAAACCAAGAAGCCTCAATCTGTTGGAACAACAAAACCATACCTATGACCATACATATGACACGTGGCCTAATGCTACCCATGGCCTAATGCTACTTGAGAATTAGGATGGATCCTGGAGTTGCTATGCCAACAAATTATAATTTTACAAGCCAACGATTGGTTTGGAACAGATTGGCTCTCTAGACCTAAAATTATTTGGCCAGCACCCAATGGGACTTAATGGATATGTGGAACTAATCTATGGCCCAGGCTTCCCCCAGGCTGGATAGGAAGATGTACTATTGGGTACCCCTGGATGCAGGGGAGATGGACCCCTGTTGGGAAAAGTGTAAACAGCAGCCGTACCCCAGAGAGAAACCCCAACATGGCGTCTAAGGACTTCTTCTTCCTACCTTCTTCTTCTCTGCAGTGGCGCAAAAAGTTCCCGCCCTTGTGAATTCTTCCGCCGGCGCTAATTTTAAACCTCGCTGGCGGGAACCTTAGCCCCAATGAGAACTAATTCCTGGGCGCGGGAACTGATATCTGGAAGAGCTTGCCAATAAACGGGTATCCTGCCATTTATCTAAGCCCTACCATCTCCCCTTTAGTTCTATATAAGCACACAGCTTTTTGCAATAAAATTGGAATTCTCCCGGCGAAGTGTCTTTGCGTGGGGATCCTTTCAACCCCAAATATAAAGCAGCCAGCAAACCTCCCCAATCTCAAACATAGATGGGGACAATCTTTGTTTCATTGGTATGATTATCTAGCTTCACTGTTTATCCCACAAACTGGTTTAGAAGATGTAACGTGGCATGTAGAGACTTTAAACAATTATACTCAAACTGCCCTCCATGATATTGAGGAAAGTATCTGTCTCCTTAACACTGAAGTAACACTTATGAGAAAGGCCATCTTACAAAACCGGAAGGCTTTAGATGTCCTCATTGCAGCTCAAGGCAGTACTTGTGCCATTATTAAAACTGAATGTTGTGTTTACATCCCTGACAATTCTGTCAATGTGATAAATATCCTTAAAGATTTACATGCTCAGACAGAAGCCATGTCCTTGCCAACCTTGTCATGGGAACAATATCTTAGCTCTTGGTTCTCTGGTACTTCCTGATGAAAAACATTGTTAGTCTCTGTCTTTGTCATCATACTCATTGGCATATTCCTATGCTGTGGCATTTATTGCTGCATTAATCTAGTTCCAGTACTAATATCTTTTTGTTTATCTTATAGACCACCCATCACTCAAATGGCCCTCCAGCCTGTTACTTCTCAATCGAACTTCTATCATGGACCACTCCATAGAGCCAATTTTTAAAAGGGGGACTCCAAAACTGCTTGCTCAACACCACCCCCTTTCAGCTTGAAGAATCCAGAACGGTCTTCGGCCCCTTTCCTTATAGCAATAAGCAGTTACCAAAATTAGATGGGGGAAGGAAGCCAGATTTAAAGATAGGTAGTTAGTGTAGATAGGTAAATTGGGTCTAATATTGAGTAAAGTAAAAAATGAAGGCCATGCCGAGAATGGAGCCTGGGAAAGCAGAGCAGCACTTGGGAAATTGAAATGTTAATGTTCCCAAGGCCCAGAGCCTATTCTAAAGAAATGTTAATGAAACAGCTCCCAGCAAACAGGGAGATGCTAATCAGAAGTGGCCCCAGGCCCTTCCTGCCCAGATTACTCATCTGGCCCATCTGCCCCTCACCTTTTGGGTCTCCCCACCTACATCCTATCACTTCAAGATAACAGAACAAAGGGCAGGAACACCTGCAGAAATGTGGGAAAGCTGAAAGAAGACCTTAGCTATAAAAAGGGGAAGACATGGCCCTTCCACGGATTCCACCTCTTGGGTCTCCTTCTTCCTCTGAGGAGAAGTCTTTTCTTCTGTCCTTATTAAAGCTTCTACTTTCCACTCTAAACTTGCCTCGGTGTGCTTCTCTGGTGTTATACTTCAGCATTGGGGAAGCAAGGACTCATTACTGGTAAACAGCAGTAACATTGAGAGTGTACCAAGGCTTGACCCAGGACTTTCTAATTGACTCTGCCCTTTCAGTCCTTGAGTCTGAGGTTTTCTGAAACCTCCATTTGGATACACCCCACTTCTTTTTTCACTCTGCTCTGGACAAAGGAGTTGAGTTGAATGTTTAACCTCACAGGATAGTCTTTATATTTGTAAAAAGTAAAAACCTAATAGGGGCCCATTACCCTGATTGCCTAACCCTGATTGCCTATCTTATTCAGGGTATGAAAGCTGCCAGTCACAAAGGACATGGCAATGAGTTCTGGTACTGTTAGATTATAACATAGGAACAAAATTATTTCCCCTTTTAAGATTTGATAGGATGCTCCATCTGGTCAGGTGACGTTTCTGGGTACAGCCCTTCCTGTTTCCAACAGAGCAAGGGGCTCCTAGAATCTGAGTGTATTCAGGTACCTGTATCTTGGACCTGCTGATTTCTGCAGAGAGGTTCCTAATAGTTTCTGTATTGACAACATGGCCTTCATTAGAAAGTGCCCTGAATAAAACAAACAAACAAAACATATCTGGGTACAATTCACAGTGGTGTAAGAAATACCAGGATGTTGCAAGGAATTAAACTCATGCTTGGATGTAGCTCAGTAAGGCAAATTTTATTTGTGTTGCTAACCAAAGGGTGGCAAGCAAGCACATTTGGATGGGCAATCCATCTGTTTTTATCCCTAATGAAGCACTGACCCTTTCTCTGATAGGAGCTTGGGGTTATAATTCACATGACTGGATCCTTTTAAAATTGGGGCAGGCAAAGGGAAGGGCTATAGTTAAAATGGCTACAATTGGATCTAAAAATGACTATGATTGTATGTTATATCCCAACTAAGATGTAATGCTGAGTTCTGAAAATGGACCACTTAACTCACCAATCCCCCCCTTTTCTTTTATGCCTTTTGGTCTCATTTTCATTTTTGTTCTTGTGCCCTTTGGTATTGCCATCCATCTTAGACATGCTAACTTTTTGAAGTGGAAATCACCCATAGCAATGAGTTCTACCCTTTTAAGCAATTCAGATAGCTGTGCTGGTGATTAGGACACTTAGTAACGTCCTTTTCAGCTTAGTTGAAGCGTGTCTTTTGTCCAGGTGTTGAAAATCAAGTTGTCAGGCTAGAAGTGATGAATTGCTAACTCCAGAAGAAATGAGAAGCAGCTCATAATAATCATATTAGGACCTCCCCCCACAAAAAATAGGTCTTAAATTGACTCAGAACAAACTTGTACTCTGACAGAGCTTTTTGTGATATTTATCAGGCACTTCTGTATAAAAACCCTTCCTTTATAACCTCTCAGTTTTACTTACTTTCAGGAAGATGGTCATGAATGTACATCTCAAGTAAAACAATTGTTTTATCTTTTAAATGTTCATGTATGACTGTGTTTTGTTTATACTCTTCTGCCATGTGTTTAAGACCAAATTGGTAAAAATTGACCTTTTTCCTATATCTGTTAAGAGTCAGCTGAGATTTGCCAGGTGTCACTCTTAGGAACATGTGAGAAGTCTTTTAGCTCCTTTAGTTTTTCCTCTATGAGTTGTGCTATCTTCCAGGATGGGTCAGAGTTTTGCTGACCACATGTGGCTTCCTTGGAAGCATCAGGGACAATTCCCTCTCCAATGATCCTTCTCTTTGCAGAATGTGCACTGGTTGGCTTCCTGTTCTCTAAGGTCCTCTCAATCCCCCTGATTAGGAAGTCAGGTGACTCACCGGAGTTGCAAGGGGTCCCATCATTCACTGGGCTCTGGATAAACTTAGAGAGCAAGGGCCAAAATATTGGCCGCTTTATCCTTGGCCATTTTACTTCTTTAAATTTGCTCTTCAAGTTTTGGGTTAAACCTCCAGACAGGTCAGTTTCACCAGTCTTGAAGTAGGACTACTGAGGTTTTATTTCAATGTTTATAATTTGATTGTTACCTCTTCCATTTAATTGGTTTCAGCTCTGTATCATAGCTATTGTCTCAAATTAACCCAGGTTGTTCTATTAGAAGCTGTACTTCTGCAAGACACTAACAGACAACAGTTACAAAGTTTTACAAGGAAAATACAAAATGAAGTTCACAAGAGCAAAAACATATTTACTTTGTATAATAGCTGTGAACCAAGAAACAATTTTTTTTGTAACCCCCAACCTTTAGTTATGTATTATAGCCCCTGTTTATTTTGAAATCAGTAATCCTTACAAAAACAACAACAACAAATCTATCTTTTGAGCATAAATTTAAAGGTGCTTAATTCTAGTCTACTTTGGAGCCATCCTAACATGGAATAGTGTGAGAACAGAGCCTTATCTCAGGTGAAGGGGAGCTCTTTGCAAACCTTAAAGTGATCTATTTCTGAAGCTGATCTTTGCATTTTTCTTAAATAGTATTAGACAAAGTTCTCATGCATTATTTCTGAATCTATCAGAATATCAGGTAATATAACATTATATCTGAAACATGAATAAAACAGAAGGGCCAAGAGAGCACTTAAACAAATCAAACTCTCATTACCTTCCAAAAATACATTTGAATTCCCATCCCAGTAATACTGGTCTTAGAGATCAGGAATGGTCATTGTTCTCCAGTCTTGATGATTAAATACCCAAAAAACACTGAGGCAAGCATAGAAAGCAAGTTTTATTTAACAAGGGGCAGAGACAGCAGACCTCTTCAAAGAGAAGGGGCCCCAGAGCTGGTAGTCCATGGTAGGGAATGTGTCTTGCTCTTTTATAGATCCCAGAATCCCTGTCTTTAGTTTTTGCCTTTTCTTTCTTTTCCCTGTAAGTGCCTAGGGGAAGGAAGGAGAAGGAGCATAGGAATTAATCATTAGCAACCAATGTGCAGGAAAATGTAATGTCCATGATTAACTGTTAGCAACCCATTGTATTTTCTTTGATAATTGGCTCTTATCCTCTTGATCCCCAAGATTCATTACCCACACTGACTACCAGGTCTTCTATGCACTGCCTCAGTTTGCTGAGGTATGTGACATATCCTCACTACTCAGGCCAGGCATGGCTGCAGACAGATTTTTTGGCAAACAAAGCATGGAGTCAGTAGAATGGACTCATTTTATAGAATTAGTCTTTTAACCTCATGTTCCCACCATTCTAATCTATCTGTACCCTTATACCAGTGTAAAAAAATGACACAAAATTCTATATATATCTTGTTGGTAAAGGTTACCTTTATCCAGTTATAGAACATTAAATGACATAAATACATCCCCAACTAAATTTGCTATTTTTAGATAAGTCCAAAAGAGATTGCCATTACAATTTTTTTTAAACAATTGTTCTTATTAATTATAAATGACAGCAGAATGCATTTTGATTCACTGAACACAAATGAAACACAACTTTTTATTTCTCTGGTTGTACACAATGTAGAATTGCACCATATGAGCAAGTCATACGTGTACCTAGGGTAATGATGTTCATCTCATTACACCATCTTTCCTGCCTACACATCTCTTTTCCTTCTCTCCCTCCTCTTTGTCCAATCAAAGTTCCTTCATTCCTCCCACCCTTGCACCCTTATGGATCAGCAGCCACTTATCAGAGAACATTTGGCCTTTGCTTTGGGGATTTGATTACTTCGCTTAGCATGACATTCTCCAACTCCATCCATTTACCTGCAAATGCCATAATTTTATTCTCTTTTAATGCTTATTAATATTCCATTCTGTATAGCCATTACAGACAATTTTAATTAGGAGAATACCACTTGGTAAATTGTTTTCCTAAGCTTTCAAATGTATACATATCTCTAGTCACATATATTTAGGGTCTTTGGGAAAGCTGACTCAGTTCATATTTTAAAATTTTTTCCAGAAGAAAATAAATCCACATTAATACCTCTCTTTTTAAGGGGGTAGTTTGTTTTTCTTCCTAAGGCAAGTTATTTCCTCCTACAACAAAATCTTGGTTACGATAACATTGATCACCTTTTTCAGGGTCCCTTTGGCTCAAGTGGCCTTACTCAGTTTTAGTAGACCTCAAGCAAAGCAGGTTTTGTTTTCTTTTCCTGAGAAGCACTTGCAAATGAAGTTGTTGCTCTTTAGGTGAGAATTTTATCTGTACATTTAATTTATACAACAAATTTTTATCTCAGGAGAGAATCTAACAATATGGCATATACAAACAAACAAACAAACAAACAAACAAAAATTCTCTGCCTTAATCTCCACTCTTTCCAGTTTGCATTTAAGGGTTTGGAGAACAGAATATCGTTGAACCTGATCTGCTTGGTTCAGAGGTGGCAACAGCCTCCAGACTCCAGCCTCAGCTTCAGCTCCCAGCCCATCCATTTTTGCCCCAATCAGTTCCATTTAGCATCCCAAGTCTTTTACACAGGCTGTTTTTATATGCAGGACAGACAAAGAAAGCACACTGCCAACAGGATATATCAGTGGGCACATGCTCACAAGCAAATGTTTATGACCTTAAGTGCATGCACTGAATCACAGTATTCTTAACTTGAATGCATACTGACCATAACATGCTGGACTCATGGCCTTGGTTCACACTAAAAACTTAACATAGCTCACAGGAAGCCTCCACAAGGGAGCATAACTATAGTCATTACCACTTAGCTTTATCACTAGCCCCAATAATACAGTCACTTACAATCTAGATGTTGGTCTCCATTATTTTCTTCTATCACTAAGGAGGTAAAACAACATTGTACAGTAGTTTATTTATTTATTTATTTTGTGTAGTGTTGGGGACTGAAGTCAAGGCCTAACATCCTAGACAAGCATTCTACCACAGAGCCACACCCTTGTCCTTTAAAAATTTTAAATAAATGCATTCTTACTATGTTGACCCAGGCTGACCTCTAACTCCTAGGCCTGTGGGAGCCTCCTGCTTCTGCTTCCCAAATAGCTGGGACTATATGCACATGTCAATGCATCTGGCTCTAGGGAAGTTTTAATTTTGATAAGATTTTTTTGTTTTTGGTGTGCATATTACTAGAGCCCAAATCAAGAAGTCCTAACAATCTAGGTCTGGCCACTTATCCCAAAAACCAAATAGAATAGGTCATAATGAAAAGCACGAAAAGAACTTTATATGGCCATATTGGGAAGGCAAAGTGAGATCCAGCATCTCAGCCCTGTCTTTGGGGCACTGACATTTTAATAGAAGAATTAGGGCAGGAGGAGAAAGGTGTGAGAAATAGAAATTTGGGTGGTTCATTTTCAGAATATAGAATTTAGAATTGGGATCTAAGAAAGGCAACCTATAGCCTATCTATCTAAATTCCTGGATCCAGTCTCTAAACGATGGCCTGACTATCCTCTTATAGCCATTCTGATCTTCCCCAACCTGTAACAAATCATAGCCAATTTTTCTATACAGCCCTTTCCTTTGCCTGCCCCAATTTTAAAATAACCAATCATGTTGATTGTAACCCCGAACTCCTCCTATCAGAGTAAGGGGTAGTGTTACATTAGGAATAAAACCAGGGAGACTGCATATCCAAGTGTGCTTGCTTACCAGCCTTTGTTCAGTAGAATGTCTTTTACAGAAGTAAATTTTGTCTTGTTGAGCTGCTTCTGACTACACATCTGATTCCTTGTGACAATACAGAATTTCTAACATAGGTGTGCATATTAAGCAGTTTTGGTCAAACTGTGGTCTGGTTGGTCATTTTCTCAGTTCTGCTTTTTTGAGGCTGCTTCTAAGAAGTGTTTGTCTCTTAAGGGGGCAATTTCCACTTGTTGTTTAGGGCATTTATCTATCAGACCTGTGATCCTGAAACTGGGTGATGATTGCACTTCTTGGCACCACTGCAGGGGTCTGTTGCTGTAATGTAATTCTAGGCATCACTCTAGAGGTCTGATGTTGAATGTCTCTGAAAATCTTATCTCAGTCTTGAAGGAGCATGAGATAGATTAGGTAACTTAGGGCTAATAAATCTTGTATTACTAGTTTTTAAATGAATAATCCTTAAATGGTTGTGTGTAGAATTGAGCTTGTGTGTAGAACTGAGCAGGAATCTGACCTTAAGTTGAAGGCAATAAAGGAGACAGATTCAAATGAAGTCAGAGAGGCTTATCCTGCTTTCAGTTACCCTTTGGGCATCTGCAGGCCTAAGAGTCACTAATTTTAGCATATGTAGCCTAATTCCCTGTTAGAGGAGGGTACATTAGAAAGGAAAAGATACAAAAAATCTTTTGCATTGGTTCACAGAAACATAATTTGAGAAGGATAAAAAGATGGGGGATGAAGAACTTTCAATTCCTGGGTGGCTGTGTGATCATACATGATATGGAGACACAGCTATACTGAGTTACTGTAGATAAAAGTTACCAATGGAATTCAGAAATGTATTCAGCTCCTGGGAGTTGGTTCACTGGGTGCAGAAAGAAATTCAAACTAATCAAAATATACAAGCCCTTAATAGCTAGAATGAAATTAAGAGTGGTGGGTCTCACCTTGAGGCTAGACCAAACCCAGATTTCAGTCACTCTGAGCTTTGGTCACCAGACTTGGAACCATTCCCCTCACCCAAGGAAAAGTTATACAGGGACAGCAAAAAGCATCTTTGAAGTTTGTGGCTACAAAGAAGAAAGTGAGTGCACAGGAAGAACAAAAACAATAAACTATTGGAATTAGAGGGCATAATGTAAATAAATGATTTAATTCATAGATCATATCATTAGTTCCCAAAGGAATTGTTCCTAAAATTGATTCTGAGAGTAATTTAGGAGAGGTATCTTTGGTTTTAAAGGCTACTATATGGAAAAGCATATTTGAATTGATGCAGAGACTGACAGCCTATTGTGGCACAATTGAATATGAGTGTATATGATTCAGACACATGGGAGGTTAATCCCAAGGAAATAATTACCTTCTGAGCCAATTAGGATTCCAGGGCTCCTCTTCTTTCTCCTCCTCCTGCTCTGTGTTGTTGGGCAGGCCAGTCCCTAGTGTGCCTTCTGGAAACCTATTTGGCCTACTTACAGCCTCCCTGTAGTCTTGCCTC
The DNA here is from genome assembly GCF_045843805.1 of Urocitellus parryii. Lineage (NCBI taxonomy): Eukaryota > Metazoa > Chordata > Mammalia > Rodentia > Sciuridae > Urocitellus > Urocitellus parryii. The sequence continues at coordinate 121,410,115 of NC_135534.1, forward strand.
AGACTACCCTACACTTTTTCAAACCAGACTTTGGGGTCAAAGTCAAATTAGAAGTGTCATCCTCATGTGGGCCCTGGTGTCAGAAGGGAATGCCAGTGCCCACACATGAAGAGGTTGAACAATACCTGATTTTTGTAATACTATTCCAATGGCAGCCACACAGAGACTCAGGTGGGCATTTATATCCTCAGCAATGGCAGAGGTGGAGCTCAACACCACTTCTGAGACTCTGAGTTGTTGGGAAAGTCTCAGATGAAGCAGCAGATTTATGGCTATGACAGCAAGTTTAGCATTTTGGGGAAGAATTTACTGATCAACTACACTATCTTTTTATGTGAGCATTTCTTCCTTGATTGGGAATGGTTAGTCAGTCTGTCTGGAAACAAATGTTACATCTTTCCTATTAATGCCACATCTTGTATAGTTATCTTTGCCTTGTGATAAGGACAAGTTGCTACATTTGAGAACACATATGTGGGAGAACAGGGGTGGGAAGTGGAAGAAAACACAAGCCATGGGAGTAACAAGTTTAGACCCCAGCAATTTGTAGTTCTTTGTGGTGATTTTTCAATGGTTTTGTTCTTTTATCTTTTGTTCGTGATATCCTTGAAGATATTAAGATGAAGCCATCCTGCTTCAATGATGCACCTGTTTTTTTTTGAGGTGGTAAGATTGCTTGAGAGAGGGAGGATATAAGGAAGAACACATATCACACTTCTTATTGGGTATCAGGAACTTAAGGGTTGGGGAGCAGAAAGAAACATGGCATACTTTGGGGGAGTGTACTGGAGATTGAACCCAAGGATGCTTAAACACTGACCTATATTCTCAGCCCTTTATTTATTATTATTTTTTAGGTGTCAATGGACCTTTATTTTATTTATTTATATGTGGTGCTGAGAATCAAACCCAGTGCCTCACACATGCTAGGCAAGCACTCTACCACTGAGCCACAACCCCAGCCCTCTATTTTATTTTCTATTTTGAGACAGGGTCTCATCAATTTGCTTAGGGCCTTGCTAAATTGCTGAGGCTGGCTTCAGACTTTTAATTCCCCTACCTTGGCCTTCCAAGTAGCTGGGATTACAGACATGTGCCACCGAACCCAGCTCATGGCATACATTTATTGGCTGACAGACTGTGAGTTAAGGTTCCAGTAGTGCATTTTCCCTTTTTCTGGGTGGGGGAGTGTCTGACTGTGGGAGGCTTCCAATGTCTTTCCAGGGCGTCCTTCTTCCTGTCCAGGAGGGTGTAAGCCACCAGAGAAAATAAGTCAGAAATAATTAGTGAAGAACAAAAGACATAAAGTCAGAATTATAGTTTTAAAGTAGATTGCTTGATAGATCCAGCACACCTAGGAGTTGGAGCTGGACAATTAAAAAATGGCTCCCATGGTTTATTTAAGGGAGTGCAGGGATAAGGTTTCAGGGGTGGAACCTTTACTGCCTGCCTTGCTGAATAAATCTTTGCTTCTGTCTCTTTTGTTGTGTCCTCAACTTCCTTTTTGTGGTGTAAATCAAGAACCTGACTGGGTTTAGATCTTCTTTTCCCTTCTGGGGAATCATCCCTCTAGTGACACAGTCATCTTTCTCTACACCTTAGACCCCACCCCTTTTTTCATTCCATAAATACCTCTAAATGATATCATCAGGCAGGCAACTTTGAGTTTGAGTATTCCCTGTCCTCATGCTTGACTGCTTTGTGAATTAAATCATTTTGCAAAACTCATTGCCTTAGGGTTGGGTACAGTGTGTGACAGGTGAAGGTAAGACTGGTTTAGTAACATATGCTAAAGAATGGAAACATGCTTTTATCTCTTTTATAAAATATAGAAAAGATAAATATATTTGGATATGTTAATATAAAATTGTGTTATGAAAATGCATGTTTCTAATTAAAAAAATGCTGATGTGAAATGGTTCAAAATTGCTCTTTAGAAATTGCTCATTAGAAATTAATGTTCTTAAAGGTTAAAATTTTTTAATTAATGATAATTAAAACTAGAGATAATAAGGAAAAGAAGAAAAGATGTGTTTTGGCAAGAAAAATTATAAGAAAGACTTGAAGATTTTTTTGTTGTTATGAAACAGTAACTTTGGTTTCATGGTTGTTTCTGAATGAAGGAAGGCAGGCAAGCCTAAGTTGATAAAACTGAAATTATAATATGCAATTTGAATAAACTCAATAAGATCAGTCCAAGTCAAATTACCTATAAATTATTTAATAAACAGGGCTTTGCAATTGAATTGTAGAAATAAAATTGGGTTTTGAAAGGATATAAACCCTGAGCCTCTTGCTTGCTAAGTGTGCTCTACCACCGAGCTATACCCTCAGCTCAATGGATTAATTTCTAAGTGCAATGAGGAGTTTGTTTATATAATTCATATGATAGGAATAGATTAAAATAACAAAATAAGAAGTGAGTAGATGGGTAAATAAATCAAAATCGGGTAAGTGATATAAAGAAAATACACAAAGAATTGGCCATGAAAGAAAGTGTCAGGTTTTTATTTAGACTTAGCATGCTCAAAGAAGGGCACTCTGAGGAGTAGATATGAAATGTCTTATTTAAAGTATGAAATAGAGTGCCACTCAAGGGAATGCACCATTCTTTCACTGTATTACATTTGCAAAGGCTTTGATGGGTAGTTCATAGTGAACAAAGGTAGGAGTGGCTAGCATACACATATAGAATCTCTAGATTTTTCTCCTGGTTATGCATCACACTTTCCTACTTTTTGTTTGCTGGTTAGTTTTGATTAGGTGCTAGACATCATGAATCTTATGCTATTTTTGCTGGGCTTTCTATAGTACACAGTATGCAGTCTGGAGGGGACAGAGGAAAGAATAATAGAATTAACAGAATCTGAAAGCACAGGGATTATAGACTTCATAAGCAAAAAAAAAAAAAAAAAACAGAAATGCAGACATCTGTGGGGAAAAATTACAAAAATATCTAATGCTCATACTGTTATAGTGAAAGAAGAGAGAAGAATGAAAGGGTGCAGAAAAAATATTTGATAAAATAACAGAAGTCCACTTGAGAGGATGGAGTAAATGCACTAACACAAAAACTTGTACTCAAATGTTCATAGCAGCATTTGTCATAATAAGCAAAAAGTGAAAGTATCACAAATGTACATTAACTGAGGAATGGATAAAAAAATAAGGAAGACTCATGCAATCACATATTATTTGGTCATAAAAAGGAATACATTGATATATTCTACAATGTGAATAAATCTTAAAAATATTATGCTTGGTGAAAGAAGCCAGGCACAATGAACCCAATGTCATATGATATTATGTTAGGAGCCACAGCAAAAATATTGATACAGGCACCTTTGGATTTTATTGACTGCCAGCCAGCAATTCACATTCATATGGTAATTGGACTCATGCTGTTCAGCTGGGCCCATTTCAAGACTCAGGTTACTCATGTCACTCTTGTAATGGGAGAGTTCCCATTGGTTGGGAAAGGATGGTAGGAGGGTGTTCCGGGGGAAGGGGAAACCCCCCCGGCTCAGGTAGAACACACACGTGGCGGACCCACCTGTTAGGGGACGCACACGGCCTCTCTCTAAATAAAACTTTGTCTCAGTTTGACTGGCTTGTGTTTTTGTGCCCAACCGGGTTGCAAGATTGCAAGCCCGTGTGCACTGACAGCTCAGCAGGGGATCGCTCAGCAGGGGTGCCGCAGGCAGTGCTCGGCAGCAGGAACGGGACTCAGCCGGCCCGGGGCCGGGCAGTTTGCGGCATTTTGGTGGCCCTGTACTGGGAACGCCCAAAACTTAAAGGTGAGTAATATCACTCGCCCCTAAGGAAAGGCGACAGAATGGGTATTTCTGTTTTGATTTATTCTGCTCTTATTTCAGGCTCTCTAGCCTTACAATTTTTCCAGACGAGTTGGGATAAATGGCTGACTCAAGGTTTGAAGTTATTCGGCCCTGAGAGAGAGAAAATTGACATAATCATTTTCCTCCTCTCCGTTTCTGTTTCATTCTGTTTTGGCTTTCTTCTATCCTATCTTATTGGGTTACGTTACCTTTATAGTAGATTAGAATCTAGTAAAAAACAAATAGAAAAACTGTTAAGTAAATTGTTAGAGGTCCAAGCCATGGCAGAAAACATATTAGGTCAAGCAAAACAAAAGGTCTCTCAAGCTAGTCAGATAGAAGAAAATTTGAACAAGGCAAGCTCAGGGAAAAAACGGTCGTCAGATAGGGAGGCTGCTACTAACTCCGTTCCACCACCAGAGGGCATAGTTCAACCAACAGCTTTACCTGCCTCCATAGATGATGAACGGAATCCTGAGGCGGGACCCCAAAAACTAGCATGCCCTGTAATTGAGCAGGGAGAAGAAAAAGAACGATTTTACCGTGCCTTAGATTTCAAAATAATAAAACAATTAAAGGAAGCTGTAGCAGCCTACGGCCCGGCCGCTCCCTTCACAGTCAGTATGGTCGAATCTATTACCGGCTGGAACTTAACACCAGCAGATTGGGCTAACGTGTGTAATTCTGTGCTAAATAGAGGACAGTATTTATTATGGAAAATTGCCAATGAGGAATTTTGCAAGGAGACAGCTAGGCAAAATGCAGAAGCAGGTTACCCTGAACGAGGCCTGAAGATGTTACTGGGAAAAGAGGAGTTTCAAGAACAGATGCAACAGCTCAGATATGATCCTGGCGTATACGCTCAAGTCGCTATAAATGCAATTAAGGCATGGAAAACTTTAAAGGGACAAGGGGATTTTCAAGGTCAACTATCTAAGATAATACAAGGAGTTAATGAGCCCTACGCTGACTTTGTAGCTAGACTTATTGAAGCAGCCTCTGAGACATTTGAAAATACAGAACAGGCAATGCCATTTATAAAACAGCTGGCTTACGATCAAGCAAATCGTTGCTGCAAAGAGGTCATTAGACCGTGGAAACAGGAAGATTTAAACACATATATTAAATTATGTAGAGACATTAATGAACAAGGACAAGTCATGGCAGCTGAAGTAAAACAGGCTTTAAGTACCAAGCCAAAAACATGCTATAATTGCAATCAAGAAGGGCATTTTAAAAGAAATTGCCCCATAGGAGGAGGGTTTAACAAAGCTAGGTATCAAAAGAGTAGAATCCCGGGTATTTGCCCACGATGCCATAGAGGGAGACATTGGGCTAATGAATGCCATTCTCAAACCACCATAGAGGGTATTCCGTTATCAAAAAATGGACAAAGACCAAGTGTCTACCCACGATATCGTGGAGAAAGGCATCAGGCCCCGTTGTCAAAAAACGAATTGGAGGGCCCAATGCCCCGGGGCCCAAAACCACAAATATACGGGGCAATGGAGGAACCCAGCAGCACCATCAAGGTGGTGCCCAGGACGCATTATCCATCAGATCCCTCATCAGACAGACTAGAGGGAGCGCAGGGTTGGACATCTGTGCCTCTGCCAGAGCAGTATTAACTCCAGAGATGGGAGTTCAAATCATTCCCACAGGAGTAAAAGGACCTCTTCCCCAGGGAACAGTAGGCTTATTATTAGGACGCAGTTCTTCTACACTTAAAGGACTTATGATAAGTCCTGGGGTAATTGATCCCGATTATGAGGGTGAAATAAAAATCATAGCTAGTTCTCCAAGAGGTATATCAGTAATTTCATCAGGAGATAGAATAGCACAGTTATTAATAATACCAAGCCTACATGATAAATTTTCCAGTTGTAATGTAGAAAGAGGTTCCAAGGGATTAGGCTCCACAGGTGTAGATTGGGCTATGCTATCTTTAAATTTAGATTCTCGCCCTATGCTAAAATTAAATATTCAAGGGCATGATTTTAATGGACTGCTGGACACAGGCGCTGACCTCAGCATCATATCTCGCCAGGAATGGCCTAAACATTGGCCATTACAGCAAGCGACCCAAACGCTTAGAGGCCTAGGAGTGGCAACTAATCCCCATAGAAGTGCAATGGTATTAGATTGGAGGGATCCTGAAGGATGTGAAGGAACTATACAGCCCTATGTATTGGACCATCTCCCCATAAATTTATGGGGACGAGACGTCCTAGATCAATTAGGATTGACATTAACAAATAACGTCAATCCTAACGCGCCCACTACTAGGGCAAAACAAGGCTTTAGAAAAGAAAAGAGATTAAGAGATCAAGAACAAGATATAACAGCACCAATTCAAGTAGATCAAGAGATAGATAAACATGGATTGGGTTTTCAAAAAGGGCCACTGAGACAATCAAAATTACTTGGAAATCAGAAAGACCAGTGTGGGTTCCTCAGTGGCCCCTAACTAAAGAAAAGATACAAGTAGCCCATGATCTGGTCAAACAGCAATTAGCGGAAGGACATATACAACCTTCCGTATCTCCCCATAATACTCCCATTTTTGTTATTAAAAAGAAATCTGGTAAATGGAGATTATTACAAGATTTAAGAGCCATTAATAATGAGATGGTTATTATGGGACCTGCTCAATCAGGGATTCCCCAACTGTCTGCTTTACCAAAAACGTGGCATGTTCTAGCTATAGATATTAAAGATTGTTTCTTCTCAATTCCAATTCACCCCGAGGATAGTCCACATTTTGCATTTACTATCCCTGCACTGAATCATGAAGGTCCTGATCAGAGATATGAATGGAAAGTACTCCCTCAAGGGATGGCTAACAGCCCAACTTTGTGCCAAATTTATGTTGATAAAGCAATCCAGCCACTTAGAATTCAAAACCCTGAACTACAGATATTTCACTATATGGATGATGTGTTAATGGCACATAAAGATAAAAACACATTGCTAGAATGTTATGCCACGCTTACAAACTTATTAAAAAATTATAATCTAGAGATAGCAATAGATAAAGTACAATTAAATCTTCCAATTAATTATTTAGGAGTTCTATTATCCTCAACCATGGTCCGTCCACCAAAAATTCAAATACGAGTAGATCAACTCAAATCACTTAATGACTTTCAAAAGTTATTGGGAGATATAAATTGGATAAGGCCTTATCTAGGCATACCAACAGGAGAATTAGGACCTTTATTTGATATTTTAAAAGGTCCATCAGATCCAAATTCACCCCGCATGTTAACGCCTGAAGCTAGAAAGGCATTAAAAATCATTGAAACATATATGGAAAATATGCATTTGGATAGAATTGATATAAGTTTGCCTTTATTATTTATTGTACTACCGACAAAAAATATTCCTACAGGGGTATTTTGGCAAGAAGGTCCATTATTATGGATACATTTGTCTTATTCTCCTAATACTATTCTTACTAGATATCCTGAGGCTGTAGGACAATTAATACTCAAAGGAATAAAGGCAGCAAAAGGAGTGTTTGGGATTTCTCCCAATAAAATTATTACTCCATATACTATGGATCAAATTGATGAGTTAGCTAATGAGTTAAATACTTGGGCAATAATCATGTGTAAATCTAGTGTTGCATTTGATAATCACTTGCCATCTAATCCTTTGTTGTCCTTTTGGTCTAAGCATCCTGTAGTTTTTCCAAAAATGACAAGAAAAACCCCTATCATAAATGCTCCAAATATATTCACTGATGGGTCAAATAATGGTACAGCAGCAGTAGTTACTCCTGATCAAACTTTTACATTTTTAGTACCCAAACAATCAGCTCAAAAGGTAGAGCTCAATGCAGTATTGCAAGCTTTTATGATGTTCAAAGATTCTACATTTAATTTATTTTCTGATAGTCAGTATGTAGTTAATGCTATCGTATCTCTTGAAGATGCTGGTAGGATTTCTCCTTCCTCTACTGTTTTCTCTTTGTTTTCTGCTATACAGAGTCTAATCTGGGATAGAAAGGATCCATTCTTTATAGGACATATCAGAGCACATACAGGATTGCCTGGAGCCCTTAGTTTGGGTAATGAACTAGCAGATAAATCTACACATGACATACATATTTTCTCCACAATAGAAGAAGCTATAAATTTTCATAAAAGGTTCCATGTCAATGCTAATACTTTACAAAAACGTTTTAAAATAACTAAAGAACAAGCCAGACATATAATAAAACAATGTCAAAATTGTGTGACATTTTTGCCACAAGTTAATCTTGGAGTCAATCCTAGAGGACTGATACCTAACCATATTTGGCAGATGGACGTCACCCACTTGCCAGAATTTGGAAAATTAAAATATTTACATGTTACAGTTGATACTTCTTCTGGATTTTTGATGGGCTCCCTTCATCCCGGAGAAAAAACTAAAGATGTTATAGCTCATTGCTTACAAAATTTTGCCACTGTGGGTGTTCCTAAACAGTTAAAAACCGATAACGGTCCTGGTTACATCTCCAAGTCTTTTAAACAATTTTGCTCATCATTTGGCATTACTCATATAACAGGAATCCCATACAACCCACAGGGACAAGGCATAGTTGAAAGAGCTCATCAAACTATAAAAATGTACTTATTAAAGCAAAGGGAGGGAATTAGTAAGGGGTATATATCCCCCAAAGATAAACTTAAAATAACCCTTTTTACTCTAAACTTTCTAAATTTGGATTCATCAGGACTTAGTGCTGCGGAAAGACATATGTATCCGAAAAATGTACATAAGCCTAAGGTACTTTGGAAAGATATTCTAACAGGACAATGGAAAGGTCCGGACCCAGTAATAGTCTGGAGTCGGGGCTCCGTCTGTGTTTTTCCACAGGAGGAACAGCAACCAATTTGAATTCCAGAGAGATTAACTAAAACAATTTCTACAGAAAAAGAAGATGATTTGACTCAAATCCATAACAGCTGATATCCAGAGTTCCAGCCTGGCTATTCTTGCATCTGCGACAGTGATTTACCACGGTGCCTTTTTCAATATCTATTTTATTATTTGCATTTTTCCCACATCATAAAGTTCTATTTTATTTTATTTTATTTTACCTTATTTTTTAAGCTCATACAAACCTAGGTTAATGTTTTTCTGATCAGTTTTATTTTTTTTGACTGTGTTTTATTTATTTATTTATTTTTTTAACTGTAAAGTTTTTAAACATTGCAATGGAGATTTCACCTAGCTATAGCTACAAGGCCTTTATTTACTATTGTCTTATATGTTCTATGTTATGTATGCTGTTTTGTGTTGTATGTCTCTATGTGTGTATGTCCATATTTCATTTATAAGGAGCGCTCATGTATATATAGATACAAGTATTCAAAAAAAAAAAAAAATTTAGTCACGTGACTTATATGGTTTAATTTACTTTAGGTAAACAGCTGTTATTAAGTTTTGTTTTTAAAGGTGGTTAACAGATATGTTTGTTTACTTTCACCTTTCCTTTTCATTATATTTCATAATTCTGTTCAGGATAATGTCTCTTTAGCAACATGGCCATAATTCCCATCTCCATCCCAGTGCCGGTGAAGACTAAGACCAAACTACAACTTTTATGATAGCTATCACTATAAACTGTATAAATTGATTCATCAATCAAAATAACTCAATAAGACTGCTCAATCAAGGACTTAATTTACTTTGGGAGGAAATGGACATATTGATAGACTCCTCCAATTTGAACTGCTCAATCAAGGACTTAATTTACCTTGGGAGGAAATGGACATATTGATAGACTCCTCCACTTTGAACTGCTTACACAACTTGTCTGGACTATGTATCACCTGTATACATTGTGTTCTATTTGTTGATACAGCGAACTGGTAGTGCTAAATATCTTAGCCGATGTGTCACCAGTGTTTCCAAAGGAGCCATCAATTGGCTTGGTGTCGTGGCAATTCTGCGTCTTTCTCCCTTCTGCTAGTGATGGTCTGATTTTGGGGGCCAACAGAGGTGAGGCAAGAACCTCACCCCCCCACTGGCACCAAGGTTAAATTTGGGGGCCAACAGAGGTGAGGCAAGAACCTCACCCCCCCACTGGTGCATAGGCCTATTACACAGGTATGGCTATATACTGGACCGGTAGTCAGTGACGGGTATGATTCGGTTACAGTGGTATCAACCTAAGCCAGGAGACTGACGCAATAAGGTCAGTTTTCCCATGACGGGTAAGAACCGTATGTGAATTGGACATACCTAACAGGCACGGTCCCTAGCCACATTTGCCTGTTGTTTATTTAAACAGTAGGGGGCAAATGTTAGGAGCCACAGCAAAAATATTGATACAGGCACCTTTGGATTTTATTGACTGCCAGCCAGCAATTCACATTCATATGGTAATTGGACTCATGCTGTTCAGCTGGGCCCATTTCAAGACTCAGGTTACTCATGTCACTCTTGTAATGGGAGAGTTCCCATTGGTTGGGAAAGGATGGTAGGAGGGTGTTCCGGGGGAAGGGGAAACCCCCCCGGCTCAGGTAGAACACACACGTGGCGGACCCACCTGTTAGGGGACGCACACGGCCTCTCTCTAAATAAAACTTTGTCTCAGTTTGACTGGCTTGTGTTTTTGTGCCCAACCGGGTTGCAAGATTGCAAGCCCGTGTGCACTGACAGCTCAGCAGGGGATCGCTCAGCAGGGGTGCCGCAGGCAGTGCTCGGCAGCAGGAACGGGACTCAGCCGGCCCGGGGCCGGGCAGTTTGCGGCAATATTATTTTAATAAAATGTCCTAAGTCTAAGTAGCACATCAATAGAGCCCAAAAAGTAGAATCATGGTTATTTTTAGTGCTGCAGAAAGGGAAAAATGGGGAGTGATGACTAATAGGTATGGGGATGCTTTTCTTTTTAGGGTGATTTGAATTTCTTGAACTTAGTGATGATGGTTGTATAACCTCATGAATATACCTCAGACCACTAAATTAAACACTTTTTAATGGCAAATTTTATAAATTTAAGTCTCATTTCAATTTAAGAAATAATAGATGGAAAATTCTTGAATTTGGTGAAAGAATCAAACCTCAAATTAATAAGCTATTCAAATTCAAATAGAAAAAAAAACCAAAGAAATATACAGGAAGCCTCACAATTAAACCAAACACTAAAAATAAAGAAATACTCTTGAAAGCAGCCAGACAAAATTGATTATCTCTAGGGGAACCCCCCCCCTGAAGTTTAAGCCAATTATGAGACATGGAATACAACCCTATTTAACAGAGGCCAGAGGAGATGGCACAATATTTTTCAAGTTCTGAAAGAAAATAACTCAAATGAAAATTGCTATTTATCCTAAACACACAAGAAACAGAAAGCAAAAACAGACAAATAAGAGTACATCAAATTAAAAATTTCTGCACAGAAGTGTACACACCAAGACAGTGAAGAGAAAAAGTACAGAGCAAGAGAAAATATTTGCAAAGTATTCATCTGAAAGGGGTTAATATCCAGAATACATAAAAACTAAAAACTCAATAAAAATAAGTTAATTAAAAATAGGCAATAGATCTAAACAGACATTTCTTAAAAGAAATATATGGCTAACAAGTATATGAAAAAATGTTCCACACTAAGTATCAGGGAAATACAAATCAAAACTGCAATAAGGTATCACTTCACTCCAGTTAGAATGCCTATTGTCAGGTGGGAGGTCAAGCCCGGTGGCCCAGATCCATCCACACTGGCCTGTTCGGGACCCAGGCTCAGAGTAGGCCCCATCCACCAATCCCCTTGTGGGGCAGACACCACCAGAGCCTAACCTCTGGCACAGGACCTTCCCTTCCAACCAGCAGACTAGCAGGGGAGCCGAGATCCAGGCCAAACTGCCCACACCAGCTCACAGGGGACTCAGGCTCACAGTAGGTCTGGTCCACCCTTCCACCAGTGGGCCAGACACCCCTCTGGAGACTATCCTCTAGTGTAGAACTGCCCTTTCTGAGGAGCAGACTACTGCAGGAGGTCAAGCCCAGAGGCCCAGATCCACCCACACCAACTTGTGCAGGACCCAGGTCCAGGATGCAGTAGCATACATTGAGGGACACCAGCAGGGTCTGGAAGCCCAACATCAAGGTGAGGTACAGACAATCTGCACAGGTAATACAAGAATATAGGGTAGAAACTGTAATGTCTCAGATCCACACTGCAAGAAAGGAAGACACATAGACAACATGAAAAAAAAAAAAAAAAAAAAAAAAAAAAACAAGGGAGGAAAGTGCCCCAAACAAACCAGGACACTATAATAACATAACCTATGGATAGTGAAGTTGATAAAATGTCAGAGAAGGAGTTCAGAAGGTTCAAATTAAAAGCTTCTGTGAACTAAAGAATGACCTAAATGAGCAAATACAGGCAAGAACTGATCACTCCAACAATGAGATAAAAGAGCAAATACAGGTAGCAAAAGATTACTTCAAGAGAGAGATAGAGACTTTGAAAAAAAAGAGCCAGTCAGAAACCCTTGAAATGAAAGATATAATAAATCAAATAAAAAACTCAATAGAAACCATAACCAACAGACTAGATCACTTGGAAGAAAGAACGTCAGATAATGAAGACAAAGTATACAATCTGGAAAATAAAGTTGACCACACAGTGAAGATAGTAAGAAAACATGAACAGAATATCCAAGATTTATGGGACAGCTTCAAAAGACCAAATCTAAGAATTATTGGGATAGAGGAAGGCACAGAGTTTCAAACCAAAGGAATGCACAACCTCTTCAATGAGATAATATCAGAAAATTTCCCAAGCATGAAGAATGAATTGGAAAACCCAATACAAGAGGTTTATAGGACACTAAATGTACAAAATTACAACTGATCTACAGCAAGGCACTGTATAATGAAAATGCCTAGCATACAGAATAAGAATAGAATTTTAAAAGCCGCAAGAGAGAGGAATCAAATCACATATAGGGGGAGACAAATTTGTATCTCAGCAGCTTTTTCAACCCAGACCCTCAAAGCCAGGAAACTGTGGAACAACATATACCAAGCTCTGAAAGAAAATGGATGCCAACCAAGAATTTTATGTCCAGCAAAACTAAGCTTTAGATTTGATGATGAAATAAAAACCTTCTATGATAAACAAAAGTTAAAAGAATTTACAACTAGAAAGCCTGCACTACAGAACATCCTCAGCAAAATATTCCAAGAAGAGGAAATGAAAAACAATGATGAAAATCAGCAGAGGGAAGTATTACACTAAAGGAACATCTAATCAGAAGAGAAACCAAGTCACCTTAAATACCAAAAATAAACAAAAATGGCTGGGAATACAAATCATGTCTCAATAATAACACTGAATGTTAATGGCCTAAACTCACCAATCAAAAAACATAGATAAGCAGATTGGATTTAAAAAATGTCTAACCAATATGCTGCCTCCAAGAGACTCATCTCATAGGGAAAGACATCCACAGACTGAAAATTAAGGGTTTGGAAAAATCATATCATTCACATGGATTGTGGAAGCTAGCAGGGGTTTCCTTCCTCATATCAAATTAAGTAGACTTCAAAGTAAAGTCAATCAGGATAAAGAAGGACACAACATACAGCTCAGGGGAACCATACACCAATAAGACATAACAATTATAAATATATATGCCCCAAACAATGGAGCATCTATGTTCATCAAACAAACTCTTCTCAAGTTCAAGAGTCAAATAGACCACAACACAATAATTTTGGGTGACTTTAACACACTTCTTTCATCACTAGATAGATCTTCCAAATGAAAGCTAAACAAAGAAACTATAGAGCTTAATAATACAATCAATAACTTAGACTTAACTGACATATATAGACTATTTCATCCTTCAATGAGAGAATACACTTTCTTCTCAGCAGTACATGGATTCTTCTCTAAAATAGACCATATAATATGCCACAAAGCAACTCTAAGCAAATATAAATAAGTAGAGATATGACCCTGCATTCTATCAGATCATAATGGAATGAAATTAAAAATCAATGATAAAATAAGAAATAAAATCCACTCCAGCACCTGGAGACTAAATAATATGCTACTGAATAAACAAAGGGTTGCAGAAAACATCAAGGAGGAGATTCAAAAATGTGAATGAGAACACAGATACAATATATTGAAATCTCTGGGACACTATGAAAACAGTTCTAAGAGGAAAGTTCATTGCATGGAGTTCACTCCTTAAAAGAAAAAAAAATCAACAAATAAATGAATTATTGTTACATCTCAAAGCCCTAGAAAAAGAAGAACAAATCAACACCCAAAGCAGCAGAAGACAGGAAATAATTAAAATCAGAGCTGAAGTCAATGAAATTGAAACAAAAGAAGCAACTGAAAAAATTGACAGAACAAAAAGTTGCTTCTTTGAAAAAATAAATAAAATTTACCAACCCTTAGTCATGCTAATGAAGAAAAGAAGAGAAAAAGCTCAAATCACTAACATACATAATGAAAAAGGAAATATCACACAGACACTACAGAAATACAGAAGATAATTAGAAGTTATTTTGAAAACTTGTACTGCAATAAAATAAAGAATATCAAAGATATCAACAAATTTCTAGAGTCATATAATTTGCCCAAATTGAATTAGGATGGTATACACAATTTAAACAGATCAATTTTAAGTGACAAATAGCAGATGACTTCAAAAGTCTACCAACCAAGAAAAGCCCAGTTCCGGATGGATACATAGCTGAGTTCTACAATTTCTTCTTAAAGAAGAACTAATACCAATACTCTTCAATTTATTTCAGGAAATAGAAAAAGAGGCAGCACTTCCAAACTCATTATATGAGGCCAAAATCACCCTGATCCTCAAACCAGGCAAAGACACATCAAAGAAAGAAAACTTTAGACCAATATCTCTAAAGAACATAGATGCAAAAATTCTCAATAAAATTCTAGCAAATAGAATTCAAAATTATATAAAAAAGATTGTGCATCAAGATCAAGTGGGCTTTATCCCAGGGATGCAAGGTTGGTTCAACATACAAAAATCAATAAATGTAATTCATCACATCAATAAACTCAAAGAAAAGAATCATATGATCATCTCAATATGACAAAGCATTTGACAAAATATAGCACCCTTTTATGTTCAAAACACTAGAAAAACTAGGGATAACAGAAGTATATCTCAACATCGTAAAGTCTATCTACACTAAGCCTCAGGCCAACATCATTCTAAGTGGAGAAAAAATAAAGTCATTCCCTCTAAAAACTAGAACAAGACAGGGATTCCCTCTTTCACCACTTCTATTCAACATAATTCTTGAAACACTGGCCAAAGCAATTAGACAAACAAAAGGGATACACATAAGAAAAGAAGAACTCAAATTGGCACTATTTGTTGACAATATGATTCTATACCTAGAAGACCCTAAAAGTTCTACCAGAAAACTTCTAGAACTGATAAATGAATTCAGCAAAGTAGCAGGATATAAAATCAACACCTATAAATCAAAGCCATTTCTGTATATCAGTGACAAATCCTCAGACAGGGAAATGAGGAAAACTACCCCATTTATAATGGCCTCAAAAATAAAATAAAATACTTGGGAATCAACTTAACAAAAAGATGTGAAAGACCTATACAATGAAAATTACAGAACTCTAAAGAAAGAAGTCAAAGAAGACCTTAGAAGGTGGAAAGATCTACCTTGTTCTTGGATAGGCAGAATTAATATTATCAAAATGACCATACTTCCAAAAGCACTATACAGATTATATGCAATTCCAACAAAAATCCCAATCATATTCCTCATAGAAATAGAAAAAGCATGAAATTCATCTGGAAAAATGAGCGACCCAGAATAGTTAAAGCAATCCTTAGCAGGAAGAGTGAAGCAGGTAGCATCACTATACTAGACCTTAAACTATACTACAGAGCAATAATAACAAAAACAGCATGGTATTGGCACCAAAATAGACTGGTAGACCAATGGTACAGAATAGAGGACTCAGAGACTAACCCACAAAATTACAATTATCTAATATTAGACAAAGGAGCCAAAAATATGCATTGGAGAAAAGATAGCCTCTTCAACAAATGATGCTAGGAAAACTGGAAATCCATATGTTACAAAATGAAATTAAACTCCTATCTCTCACCATGCACAAAACTCAACTCAAAGTGAATCAAGGACCTAGGAATTAAACCAGAGACCCTGCATCTAATAGAAGAAAAAGTAGGCCCTAATCTCTATCATGTGGGATTAGGCCCAACTTCCTAAATAAGACTCCTTTGGCTCAAGAATTAAAATCAAGAATCAAAAAATGGGATAGACTCAAACTAAAAGGTTTCTTCTCAGCAAAAGAAATAATCTGTGAGGTAAATAGAGAACCTACATCTTGGGAGCAAATCTTTACCCCTCACACATCAGATAGAGCTCCAATCTCTAGGGGATATCAAAAAGTTAAACACCAAAAAACAAAAAACAAAAACAAAAAAACCAATAAATGGGCCAAGGACCTGAACAGACACTTCTCAAAAGATGATATACAATCAATCAACAAATATATAAAAAATGTTCAACATCTCTAGCAATTAGAGAAATGCAAACCAAACCACTCTAAGATTTCATCTCACTCCAGTTAGAATGGCAGCTATTATGAATACAAACAACAAGAAGTCTTGGTGTGGATGTGGGGAAAAAGGTACACTCGTACATTGCTGGTGGGACTGCAAATTGGTGTAGCCAATATGGAAAGCAGTATGGAGATTCCTTGGAATCTGGGAATGGAACCACCATTTGATCCAGCTATCTTTTTCTTCGTTCTATACCTAAAGGACTTAAAATCAGCATACTACAGGGACACAGCCACATCAATGTTTATAGCAGCACAATTCACAATAGCTAAACTGTGAAACCAACCCAGACACTCTTCAAGATAAATGGATTTAAAAAATGTAACACACACACACACACACAGGAATATTATTCAGTAATCAAAGAGAATAAAATCATGGCATTTGCAGGTAAATGGATGGAGTTAGAGAAGATAATGCTAAGTGAAATTAGCCAATCCCCAAAAAACCAAATGCTGAATGTTTTCTTTGATATAAAGAGGCTGATTCATAGTGGGATAGGGAGAAGGAGCATGGAAAGAACAGAGTAACTCTATAGAGGGCAGAGGGGTTGGAGGGAAAGGGAGGGGGCATGGGGTTATAAATGATGGTTTAATGTGATGATCACTATTATCCAAAGTACATGTATGAAGACACGAATTGATGTGAATATACTTTGTATACAATCAGAGATATGAAAAATTGTTCTCTATTTGTGTAATAAGAATTGTAATAAGATTCCACTGTCATATATAAATAAAAGAGTAAAAATAAAGAATTTCTATTGTCAGAAAGACAAAAGAGGATAGTGAGGAAGTGGAGAAAAAGGAATCCTTCTATCCCACTGGAGGGGGTAGGGATATAAATTTGTAGAGCCATTATGGAAAGCAGTGTGGGAGGTCATCCTCGCATGTGTTTTGAGTTACCTCCCTGGCTGGGTGAGAGGCGTTTAGACACATCTTTGTGTCCAGAGCTTTCCCCACCCTTCTCAGGTCTGAGGGCTTGTCCATGTGGAGGTGTGTCTGGCCATACCCTGAAGACCCAATCATCGCACCTGACCTTGGGTTCTTTTTTTGTCTTTTTTGAAACTGGGGGTTGAACCCAGGGCTTTGCGAATGCAAGGCAGACGCTTTGCCACTGAGCTACATCCCAGCCCCGCACTTGACCTTGGGACACTGATCCCCCTAATCTTCACTGGATGGGATTTTCCCCAGAATTTTTTGTTCCCCAATAAATGTCCACTCCCTGACATGTTTCTCTCTCTCTCTCTCTCTCTCTCTCTCTCTCTCTCTCTCTCTCTCTCTCTCTCTCTCGCCTCTTCAGTAAACCTCGATACCATAATAGGTAGCTGGAGGCTGGAGCTAGGAGAAGCCGTCCTGGAGCTGGTTTAAAGGTAATCAGAGTCTATCTCTTTAATTCAAAACTCCCTAAGGATTTCTCACATACCGAACCTTCATTTATGAAGCCTGTACTGGTCGTGGCCTAAAAAAGCAGTATGTAGGTTTCTCAAAAAATTTAAAATAAAACCTGGTCTTCCATCACACCCTATTCAGTCTTTAAGCATTTACCCATCCTACAAAAATTCCCTAAACTGTGTTTAGAACTTCTTCATTTTAGTCTGAAGTGCTGCATCTGGAACCTAGTCAATGGGCACTGAATAAAATTGCTGAACCAGTGGAATCAGGACTTCTGGCTCTCCAGTACAAGGCAGCTAAGTTCTTTCCTCCCACTGATCTTCAGATTCTGTGCCAGCTGGTTGTTGACTCATAATTTAGGAAAGGCAAGCTCCAATGATAATACAAGGATCCTCCTGTTTTACTTCTCAGGGCTGAGCGGCATCTGTGTCAAGGACGGGAGGTCTGCTCACCCTGGGCTGCAGGCTCCTCTGTTCTTTGGTGCAGAGTCTGACAGACTTCCCCGGGCATTGTTTGACAGACTTTTGTGGTGTTAGGTCCAGGAATCCCTGTGCCAACTCCTCTGGATGGATTTCACTCCAGGTTTCAGGCTCAGAGCTCAGATTTGACCTCTGCCCCTGTTCTGCCTGGTGTTCTGCATCTGAGGCTACAGAGAGGGGCAGAAACAGTAAGGGATCTTGGATCACTGGCCTCACTGAGATGGGCTCCCTGCCCTACACCAGGTAACTCATCCCAGCTGCCTATGGGACTGTCCAAGTCTGTGGCCCAGCCTGCCCTTCCAGGAGCTGGGGCCTTTCCTCCTGCCTAGTGCTGCTTTCCCGTAACCCTGAGTGGTCTTAGTAGAGAGCCTCCTAGACCTTCCCCCACATCCATTCTATCAGTTATGCACAGCTATTCCTGGCCCCAGGCCCTGGGAGCGTTATGTGGACTTAGACGTCTTCCTGGTCCTTAAACATGCAGGAGACTCTTCTCATTAAGTCCCCTTTCAAGCTTCCTCCCTCCCAGCTCTTTCTTATGTAGAAAGCCCCCTTGTCCTGTGCTGCTGGGGGTCTTTACATTTAATTCAGTACAAGAAAATCCAGGGTTGTGGCTGTAGACAAGGTGCTCCAGTACTGCACCCTGTTTCCTTCCTGGACCCTCTGTATGGAGTGCCCCACCCGAGGTGAAGCCCCCTTTCTTCCCTGACTTTGCCTGACCCCCAGTGCTTAACCTTGTCCAGTTTCTGTCTGTCCCCAGCTTCAGTTCTGACTGAGGAGGACTGGGATAACTGGTGATGGGAAACCTGGGTGGAGCCAGGTGGGGCTGTAGCTCTCTTACCTTAGGCTCCCCTAAGAGAATCCCTGCTTGTGATGAGATTCCTGTAGAGGATCCTAGAGTAACCTTCTGGTCCTTACAGCTTGAGGAGGCCAACACCTTCATGTCGTTACTGTTATATTTTTTTCCCCACAGTTGCTGCCTAGCCTGGAAAGGAATCGTGGGCATCTTTTTTCTGCCAATTATCTTATCAGGTTTTGCTTCTTGCCCTAAACATGAAGATGGAAAAGTGACTTGGTCTTCATGCAGGTTTGCCTGAGTGGGGAACCTGAGTGGGTAACAAGGGAGCTTTCTCTGACTGGAGGAAGAAATATGCTTACCATGCACAGGGCAAGTCCTGCAAACAGGAACTTCATTTTCTTGAAGGTTGCAGCAGGCTCTCCTGTCTATCTTCCTTCTTCCTTCCTTCCCCTTTCCATGCAGGTCTAACTGGTCTCATCTGAACCCTCTCACACTGAAGAAACGATCTGAGGGACTTGTTGGAAGGTGTGCACACTTCACCTTGGAGGGTCATAAGTTCCTCATCTTCGGGGGCTCCATCCATTACTTCCGGATGCCCAGGGAGTACTGGAGGGACCGCTTGCTCAAGCTGAAGGCCTGTGGCTTCAACACTGTTACCACGTGAGAGCTGCCCCTCAGCCTCTATCACCAGCTTACCCCATGGGGCTCCTGGAATATGCATCCCGGCTTAGCGCAGTCTCTTGTTTTGGAGTGCAGAATCAGGAGCTGTTTCAAGAATAGACATTTAGAGCACATTCTTTTTATGCTTAAATGTCGAGCTGTCAGCTACCATACCATACTTTCCTCAGTGATCAAAGCTTTGGATAGGGGTTAACAGGACAAATGTAAGGGAGTAGATGATTTATCAAGAATTTGATAATTTATTTGATCCCTTGGGAGCACTCAGTTTAATGACATGCTGGATGCATACTTACAGATGAATATACACAGGCTCACAGATTTAAAAAATACCTTCCATTTATGTATGTGGATAAGAATACCTAGAGGAATAGCACCAGTATCACAAAATGAACAAGAAGAAAATACCAGCATCACTAAGTGAAGTTTAATGGCCTTAAGGGAAAAAACACTGCAGGGTAATGCCTGAGATGTAGGGATTTAGAGTCAGATACACATGGCCACCAGTGCAATTCTGCCTCCTACTAACCTTCCTATATCAGGCCCAGAACCCTCCACTGTAAAGACATAAGGTTGTCTCATAAGATTGTATTTATGATTAAAGGAGATAAAACCTTTATCTTATTTATACAGAAAAAGCCTATCACAATGCTTGGCATGCACATGTCTTCATCAATGGTGGCAGAAAGAAATGCAAATCCAGTTAGAAGTCAGTTAGAAGAACTGGAATATAAATGAGCATGAATTCACCATTATTAAACATAGTGACAAAAGGCAGCTTGCGTTTGGTGTGTGCTGATGAGGAGGCACTTTCTATCATACTCATAATCACATGGTCTTCAGGACTGTCCTGAGAGGTGGATAGTACAACTCCCACTGTTCAGGGGAACAGGCTGGTCACATTGGGATTAATTAGCTCACTCAGTTTGCTGTGGAATGGTTAGTGCAGGCAGTGTGGGCGGAGCCCACCTTCCATATCATGGATAGGTTCCTCCCCAGCATGTCCTGTGGGTGTGCCGAGGTAACTTTTGAGTATGTATACCCCCTGAAGTTGTACCTGGAGTTCTGCCTGTGCACAGATAACCAGTCAAATGAAAACCACCCAAACAAAAATCACATTGAATTAACAGACCTATTTCCACCAAATTGTGAAACTCTTAGGTCAGGAGTCAATCATGGAGGGTGAAGAGTGTCCCAAAGAGAAACTTCTCCAGAAGACTGCATTGTTCAGTTTGCATATGTTAGACAGGGTATATGTTAGTTATGTTAGTTACTTCAAGAGAACCAGCTCCTGGGGTCAGAGGGAAGGCAGGGAAGACCACGATTAGGATCATGATTCTGCTGTTTCCAGAAAACTGAATTGCTAATTTCAATAGGGCTGACGCTATCAATTAGGATGACCAATTTTAGTTATACTTATGGAGTATTTATACACAGCCAGGCATGCTCTAAACCCTGGACAACATTAATTTACTCTGCACAATAGCAATCATCTATGGTGAGTGGTGGTATTTGTAGATAAGAAAAATCTGGCCAAGGGAGGTTGAGTCACTTTCCCAAAATCACAGTGACTGAGGCACAGATAGTCTTAGCAGAGCTATGCTTTACCTCACTCAAACTGCAAGGACAATGGCTACACCATTTGGCTGCCTCTCATAGTCACAGACTTATTTTTTATTTTTTTGGGGGGTACTGGGGAATGAACTCAGGGGCACTCAACCTCTGAGCCACATCCCCAGCCCTATTTTGTATTTCATTTTATTATTTTTATTTTGTATTTTATTTAGAGACATAGACTTTTAGATATTGAAGATTCCACTGTAGAATGTTTATTCCATGTTGTAAAATTTAAATGTTCTTCAAAGGGCATTTTATGATGCACAATACACTTTTCTGTTTCTTGATCAACTTTTTGTCATCAACTTCAAAGATTTGTTGTTTGCATGGTTAAGTCATGGAGCTTCTATCAGTTAATATAAGGAAAAAATAAAGGCAGTTTTTTTGTTTTTGTTTTTTACGTGCTAGGATTGAACATAGGACCTTATACATGTTAGATAAGCACTCTGCTCTCCACCCAAAGGCAGTCCTGAGAATCTCACACTTAGTAAATTGAAAGAGAAAAACCAAAAATGCATTAGCAAAATGCTCTGGGGCATATAAAGTCATATTTGTATCAGAATTATATTAATTATGTTAATACCAAAATACATAATGCTAGACTGACTTCCTGGATTAATTCTGCATTGACTATTATGGGTTATACTCATGATCTAACAATATTTTAAAAGAGATGGTACTGAGTTGTCTTCACATATCTATGCCACTGATCAGCTAGAGTTGGTACTAGAGGGAGAATTTGAAATTGATAGGCTGCAAATTGATAAGTCGTATATCTACTGTGCAAGAAACATCATGAGAAATAATTATTGAGCTTCACTGAGATCTGCTACTGCATCTATCAATTTAGTTTTGTGTACTCATCTTTTCAAGCAGTGACATTGACAGTTTTTCTAAAATTCAATATAACTTACAGTCCTGGGATGAATTTGATTTACTCATGTTTACCTATAATTGTAAGAGAAATTGATTTGAAATTTTATTTTAGTTAGTGTTCTTGTTCAGTTTTGATATCAATCCTATAATTAAGCTCATAAAATGAGTAAATCTTTTTCTACTCATTGATAATATTTTCAAAAGAATTATCTTTGTTCTGAGTGTTTCTTAAAATTCACATATAAAACTCTGTGATCACTATCTTTTATTGTTGTGAGGATGAGATTCATAGGATCTTGAATTTTTATTAAGTTATTTTCTCTTATTTCTTCTAAGTATATCCTATTTTTCTTAATAAGTGTTTTGCTTTCTTTTTTTCTTGGGAGACTTTCTTCTTTCTGACTGGGACTTTGAAAAATCTTCCTTTTTTCCCTGTACTTGCTGCATTGTGTACTTGGGCTATTTAGCAACCTCATTGGGAGCTGGCTGTCCTTTTGATAATAATCCTATCTAATTTTTAATTTATTTTCAAATAACTGGCAAGTAGTTTTGTTAATCATCCCTGTTTTTTTTTTTTTGGATTTCTATTCCACAATTTCTGAGTTCTGTGTAATTTCTTCTCTCCTACCTAATTTGATTTGGTTCTTTCTCCTCATTGTTTTCCTCTCCTTGGCTCACCTTCTCTGTTAATTAATTGTTTCTCTCTTCACCTCTCCTTTTTACTTTTCTTCCTCTTCTTATTCTTTTCTGACTTGAATATTTAATTCTTTTTCCTTCTAGGACTTCTTGTTTTTATAATGGGGCCATTTAGAGATATGAATGCTTTTCCTAAGTATTGCTTTAGTTATATATAAAGTATATAAAGTACAGTATAACAAGACTGGCCAAGTCTTGTTATACTGTACTTTCAAAATCATTTAGTTAAAATATTCATAAGTTTTGTTGAATTTCCCTCCTTGACCCATAAACAATTTGGGAATGTGATTTCTGCTTTTTTTTTTTTTTCATTGTGGTACTAGGGATTGAACCCAGAGACTTGTGCATGCAAGACAAGCACATTACCAACTGAGCTATATCCCCAGCCATGCTTTCTGTTTTATTTGTTTGTCATACTTTTTATTATTATTTTAAACTGTCATTTTTATAATTTAGTTACCTTTGTCTTGAGATCATAAACTATGTGACATACACTTCGGGAATTTGGAATCTGTTGACTATTAGGTTTTAAAATATATTTATAAATTCCACATTTTAATCATGTTGTTGAAATCAATATCCTTATAATTTTTCTACATATTTTCTTTATTTCTTAGAGAGGTATTTTAATCCTTTCACTATGACTGTGAAATCAACTTATCCATTTCCTCTCTAATTCAGTCAGCTTCTCCTTTAGTAGAGGCTACTTCATTAAGGGCATAGAAGGTTGAATAGCACATTTTGTGGATGGAATTATTTTTATTTAAGGCCACGCACCTTATCTGTCTGCCACTATTGCCTTAAAACCATTTGCATACTATCAGTTTTATTAGTGTAATTTTACCTTATACATCTTTCTTCATCTTTCAGTTTTTCAGCAATTTTCCTTAAATCACTTGTAAGTAGCTTTTTGCAATTTTTATTCTATTCTCACAATAGAGCTATATGCATATAAAAAACAGAGTCAACACAAATTTTACACATGTCCTTTGACTCTGCAGGCAGCCCTCTGAGGAAGGACCTTGGCAGAGGACCTTCTTGCTGAGGTCTAAAGATTGAACCCTACTGAATTGCATTTCCCTTGTCCTCATAGAAACTTTTCATATCTTCTTACTTTGTTTAATTCTTAGCAAGACTATATCAGGCAGATATGCACATTTTTGTTGTGTTTTTTCTTTTTCTTTATATTTTTAATGGGTATTATAAAGAATGGGGTGGTAAGTGAAATTATATGTAAATCTAAGGAACCTAGAATCCAAGGATAATTGATACCTTGGACCACAATTGAGCAATAGAAAAAGGAATTGTTGAAGATAGTCATTGTTCTTGTGATAGAGGTTATTTTCCATCAGAAACTTAAACTCACTGAACTATTGCAGGGTTTGACTTCGTTTGGGGATGATGTAACAACTGGAAAATATAAATAAGATGCTTATTGTACTTTCCTATTCCTTTCCCAGTTACATTCCATGGAACTTGCATGAGCCAGAAAGAGGCCAATTCTACTTCTCTGGGAACCTGGACATGGAGTATGTATTGCTACTGTTTCTGTGACCTGGCTTGGGGCAACTTGGGGTTGATTTGGAACTCTAGGGGTATCTTCACTTATCTTTGAGAACAAAAGAGGTCCTGAGGTCTGAACCCCTGGTCTCAGGATGCTGTGAGAGGCTCAGCACCCAGGGCTCAAATGCTCCCCAGAAATGACTATTACCCAGGGACTTGTGGCTATTGGGATCTAGTCCCACTTCTCCACTACAGCTAAGAGGGGCCAAGACCCCTGGCGCTGCCCAACTCTGCAATGGTGTTTAGCAACTTCGTTTGGGAGCTGGCTGTCCTTTCGATCATCATATCCATTATTGGAGACAGACCCTCTGTACCATATAGGATGACATTTTTTTCTTAGATCCCATGAGGCTGGGTAGATGGTCCTGATGCCCACAGCTAATGCGAACCCAGCTCCCAGGGCCTCTGGCCTCCCACCTGGTGGACTAATTTCCTGCTTTGCTGGGCTGAACTGGGCTAACTCTTTCTCACTCCAGTGTCCCTAGTTGAGAACAAGTGGAAGAGTGGGCAACTTGTTATGTGTATGGGCTTCTACCCAGGCAGCCTCCTCTCTGCACTGCCATGAGAGGATCTGACTTTGTTTACCTTCCTAGAGCCTTTGTCCTGTTGGCTGCAAAGATTGGGCTGTGGGTGATTCTGCGTCCAGGACCCTACATCTGTGCAGAGGTTGACCTTGGGGGCTTGCCCAGGTGAGCAGGACTCTAAGTCCATGAGCTATAATTTAATAATGTGTTTTAATTCATGAAAAATAACACTTCAGTCAGATGATAATGAAATTCACCTTCATTGACCGAGCAAGTGTTTTTTTTTTTTTTTAATTTTTCACTGTGCCATGTACTTCATATCCTGTCCTGTGAAGCCTGCAGTGGTGTGGGGGAGTTGTGGGCACTACTGTCATCCCATTTCACAGGTGAAGCAGATATGGGTCCTGGTAATAGACAATAAGAGGTAAGAGGGAGCAGCAGTTCTTGGGATTCTAATCCCACAGAGGAGGAGCTGAGGCCACCTCTGTTCTTCTTATTGGATGGGAGGGAAGGGACCAGAAAGAACAGAGAAAGTTCTGACAACCGCTGAGCTTCTTCTGGCAAACTCAGATCTTAACTCTCTTTTGTTGAGGTCAGGCCACCTTCTCCAACCATAAAGAACTCAGCCTATTTACCAGCCTTTTCTATTTTCTTGGCTTTTATTGTTGAGATGCTGACTCTCTGCCCAGATTGCTCAGTCTCAGAGTAAGAATCCAGGAATCCTCTTCTGTAATCCCTCTGAACTGACAGGTCCCAGTCCCATCTTGGATCTGTCTTTGGTTGATCAGTTAGTTATTTCCCAGGTGAGATAAAGGCTTTGTTTTATCCCAGATGAATACCTTCCTTTCAATGCAGGAGAAGCATCCTTCTTTTCTTTCTATGGGTGTACTGTAGTTATACATAACAGAATTTATTGCTCTGTATTCATTGTTACGTATTCATCATTAGGTCAGTTTTATTCTTTAATACCTTCCTTTTCCTCTCCTCCTCCCTTCCCCAGTCTCTCTTTATTCTATTTGTCTCATTTCTATTTTCATGAGATACTCCTTATAAGTGTATAGCCTCGACAATGTATATTATTGTTTGTAATCTTGATGACTACCATTCTAACCGGAGTAAGATGAAATCTCAGTTTTAATTTTGATGTGTATTTGCCCTATTGCTTAAGATGTTGAACATTTTTTCATATGATTGTTAACCATTTGTGTTTCTTCTTTTGAGAAATGTCTGTTTACTTCTTTTGCCTAAATTATTGGTTGGGTTATTTGCTTTTTTGGCATTGAGTGTTTCTGAGTTCTTTACCTATTCTGGATATTAATCCCCTGTCTGAGGAGTAGCTGGCAAAGATTTTTCCCCCATTTTGTAGGCTGCTATAACTTCACGCTTTTAATAATTTTTTTTTTTGCTGTGCAGAATCTTTTGAATTTATGGCATCTCACTTATTGATTCTTGGTTTTACTTCTTGAACTGTAGGGATCTTGTTGAGGAAGTTGGTGCCTGCACCTATATGGATGGAATGTTGACCCTATGTTTTCTTCCAGCAGTTGCAAGATTTCTGGTATAATTCGTAACCTCTTTGATCCATTTTGATTGACTTTTGTGTAGGGTGAAACATTGGAACTATTTTCATTCTCCTACATATGGATATCCAGTTTTTTTCTATGCCATTTGTTTAAAGGGCTGTCTTTTTTCCATGATATATTTTGGGCATCTTTGGCTATTATCAGATGACTATATCTGTGTGGGTTTGTATGTATGTCTTCTATTCCATTGGTCTTTTTTTTTTTTTTTTTTTGGCCAGTATTATACTGCTTTTGTAAGTATAGCTCTGTAGAATAATTTAAAATCAGATATAATGCCTTCAATATTGCTTTTTTTAATACTTAGAATTACTTTTGCTATTTGGGTATTTTATTCTTCTATATGCATATTAAGAATGTTTTTTTCTTGTCCAGTGAAAAAGGCCATTGAACATTCTTGCTCTGTCTTCCACTTGAGCTTTTGGGGGATATCTCATATCTAAACCATAACATGGAGGTTTTGAACCTTAGAAATATAGGATTATATCATCAGTAAACAGTGAAAATTTGACTTCTTTCTTTCCTATTTTTGTTCCTTTTATTTTATTCTCTTGCTTAATTGCTCTGGCTAAAATTTTATTACTATGTTGAATAGGAGAGAGGACATCCTTCTATTGTGCCCGATTTTAGGGATAATGCTTTCAGTTTTTCCCTATGCATTGTTATGTTAGCTTTGAGTTTGCCATATATAGCTTTTATGATGTTGAGGTAAATTCCTTTTATCCCTAGTTTCTTCAATGTTTTTATTATGAATGAGAGCTAAATTTTGTGGAAGACTGTTTTTGCATTTATTGAGATGATTATGTAATTTTTGTAAGGGTAGTTTGACATATGAAAATCATTAAAGTAAGTGGGAATTTCAGGGAAACAATTACTCCCATTATAGGTCAGATGGTAGGCTGGCCCTGTCTTCTGTAACCTGTAGTGGGGTTTTCCTGGCTTCATGGTTCTACTGTGTTCTTCAAGTATCAGGTTGTTGTAGGGGACAGATGAGGCAAGGCACTGAAGATAGCAGGAAATAGTTTTATTTGTCTGCAGCCAGGCTCAGAGGATATAGCTTCTACTGTAATCAATTAATCCCCTGAACCCCGAGTTCAGGTAGTTTCAGAATTTTATACCCAGTGTGTGAGGGGAGGGGCTTAGAAGTTCACAGTTTGCAGAAGTTCACATAAAAGCAGATTTTTCTTTCACTGTTTTGGGGCAAGTTAACCCTTCAAGGACAGCTCCTGAGAAGGGGAGAGCTTCTTCTCCCCTTTCTTTCCTTCCCCTGCCAGCTGTTACCATAGAGCCCAACTGGTAACTTCTCTTATCTTAGAAATGTAGACTTCTCTGTGAAGATCCAGCTCAAGGCCAGAGGCCTTGTTAAAGTATTTGTCTTTTTATTATCACAGTTTGCATTTGAAAACACGTTTCTACAAACTATCTATACTTGATAAATGTTTGTGAAAAACTAGTAAAGGGGTGTCAGCACCTGGGGTGCTGATTTCTTCTAGGCCAGTGGCCAAGTAATAGAGCAACAGGAAAATAAGTTTACGTACATTGAACTCTTTTGTAAAGACTCTTTATGTTGATAGTCCTATAATTAACTAAGGTGAAGATTTCTGGAGAAGCTTAGTTAAGATTTTTTGTGGAGGAGGGGGTGCCACTAGAAGATCTCAGCTGTGACCTTGTGCCTGAGGAGCAGATGCTGTGCTCAATGTTCTCAGCGTACTGAAATAGAATAGAGAAGATTCAAGGAATTCTTTAAAACAATCAAACTCATAGGACGTGGGTGTAGAAGTCTGGGTAGGCTCAGTCCCTTCGTCTGATGAAATGGAGGACAAAGCACTTCCAAGGTCTAGAGTGCCTTGGGAAGTGTGTAGTGTGTTTCCTTCTCATCCTTACAAATCTGGCGCATGGTGTGAAAAGTTCACAGATTCCTCTGACCTTCCTGTCTCATACTAACCTGTCCCTTCTTGTCCCCAGCTGGCTTCTGCAAGACCCCAACATGCAACTGAGAACAACAGACAAAGGCTTTGTTGAAGCAGTTGATAAGTATTTTGATCACCTGATTCCCAGAGTGATTCCTCTCCAGGTAAAGCCCCTGACCTTTACTTCTGACACTGACTTTGGGGAAAGAGTGTTTTGGCTCAGTCACCAGCCAAATAGGTCATGTCCAGCCTCTATGAGAAATACAGGTGACTTTCTTATAACTTTGACTTTTGTACCCTCATGTCAAGCATAGAAATTTTGACTTGTCTTGTTAGACCAGGATGTAAAGAAAAGACCACTGACTCCAATTAAAATCAAATTAAAGCAAGCTTATTATTTCAACAGGCTGGTCTTCCTCTCCCAACAAAAACCGCCAGAGCCAAACACAGCCTCGAAGCTTTTTAGAAGAGCAGCCTTATAGCCCAGAAAGTTACACAAAGGGGAGTTACAGATAACAAAACTCTGAGGAGCATAACACAAAGGCTAGTTTATATTTTTGCTGGCCCCGACATCAGAATTTTTGAAGGTCATTAGAGCCTCAGAGAGGGTTGTTATCTGGTCAGGGAAAGCCAGGCATGGGTGAGTTCAAGGCATGGCAGGCATTCCAAGTAAGTTCAGAATTTTCAGTAATTTATAGTAAAGCCAAAATTAGCTTTTTATGTCTTTGTGGTGAGATGGCTCCCAATTTTAAGAGGGAATCAGACTGGGTTTATCAGTCTTTGTGGCTTTGTCCAGAGCTTCCAAAAAGACCTCCATGACAGAAGACAGGGACCCCAAAAAGGATTGTCATAGTTGTATCGGTGAGCTCAATATTCACTAAGCTTACTGATCTGAATTTCCTATTTCTACTCTTTTGTTTGCAATTGTCAGTATAAACAGTTGGTAAAAAATCCTCAAAGGGTACAAAATAACTATGATAAATAAAATTCTCCCCCTCCAACATGTCCAAAAGCCATTTAGTATTTTTCCAGAGATTTTCAATGCATGCAGAAAAAAAATGCGCATATACAGAGATGTGTCTATGTATATCCTTTTCTTTACATAAAAATATAGTTTCCAGTGGATAGTTTTCCTTTATCACTTAAATTACCTCCCCTGCCTCCCACTCCCATACTGGGGATCAAACCACAAGCAAGGCCAGTGCTCTACTACTGAACTGCATCCATAGTATTTTCATTTCATTTTGAAAGAAGGTCTTTCTAAGTTATCCAGGTTAGCCTCAATTTGTGATTTTGTTGCCTCAGCCTCCTGAGTAGCTGGAATTGCAAGTGTGAACCACCTTGCCTGACTAAAATAATGTTTTTGAAATCTGTCATTCTTTTTTTTTTTTTCGCTTTTGTAGTGTTGGGAATTGAACCTAGGGCCTCACATATGCTAGACAAGGGTCCAACCCCAGCCTACTGTCTTTATTTTAAATAGCTCTATAGTTCTCCATAGCAGAATATGCCATAATTCATTTAGTTAGTGCCCTACTCATGGATATTATAATCTTCCCAGTTTATATGATAATAAATAAATTGGTTTAGATATTGTTTTGTATTTGTATAATATAGCTACTATTGCCAACATTCAAGTTTGATTTAGTTACAGAAGTGAGAAAAACAATGTCATTTTTCCTTCAACATGTGGTACCTTGTCCTGATGCACCAGCAAGAAATGCTCATTCTCAGAACGTTACTTTATAGCTCAGAGACTAGTCCATGACAAAAAAAGTGCTGTATACTATGCAGTCTGCAGTACAGCAATTGTTTGATTTTTGTGGTTTCATAAGTAAAATACATCTGCATTTTCAGAAGATGTGAATAACTATAAATCTTAGTTTCAGAGATCATCTTTTGATGTAACCCAAGATGGTATAACCACCAGGATTCTCAGGTAGTAGACTGAATTATATTAGACTCTTCTGTTTGGGGGAAACGACACAGGGCTATAGATCCAGCCCTATGTAATTAATTCTGAATCATGGATTGTGAGTTATTCTGAATAAGGTATTTATGGAGAGAAGAGTCAAAAGTTTATAAAGGAAAGGAATAGGACAGGTACACTGGGAATGAGATTTTTGCAATAAAGCATTAGGAGAGATGGCAATCCTGAGGGGAAGGAACCCTGTCTTTAGGGGTGAACTCTGACTCTAGTGGTAGGGGTCTTCTTTTGTAAGAAGGCCTGTTTGTGATGGTTTTCACATGTTTCTGATGGTTTCATTCCTGCAATCTAGGGAAGATCAGTGACAATCTTTGTCTTCAAATTAGAAAGACTTTGACTATTTGGATGGGAGTATAAGTACAATGCCACTTAGTGTTTGTATGTATTCATCAAGCAGAACAAATTTGGGATAAATATCCCATTGAAATTATGAGAGTAGAAAATCCTACTAGGAAATTGATGGGAATCAAGGAATTCTTAAATGAATTCTAAAACGAAATGCCTAAGGCTTTATTTACATTGCTTAATTATTTGTATTTTAAAATTGTTGTATTTAATTGATTGGTTTCATTATTTTAATTATTATATCAATAGCTTCTTGAGTACATTTACTGATTTACTTATGACTTTTTTAAAGTTTTTTTTAAAAATTTTATGAAGTTAAGGTGGATTCTCTTACAATGGAATTTTTAGAAATCTCATGGTTTCAGCTGGGGAGAAGGTATTATTCGATAATGAGAATAATTGTTCTGTATTTCTTAGTTCAGAATATTTACGCCTCTTAAGTACTGAGCATCAAGGCGCCCTGTGGTTTTTTGGGAGGTTGCCAGGTCCTGAGCAGGAGCCATGGTTTTAGTCCACAGTGGGAAGACATTGTCCCTGCCCTTTGGAGATTACAGTCCTAAAACAAGACAAATAGGCAACACAATAAGGATTATAGTGGCGATGTGAAGGAGGCACAGGAACCCCCTAACAGGCAGGGCGTACTAGCAAGGTCTTTCTGAAAAAGGGAGGTTCAGAGCATGTTTTCCTGAACAATTTATATTTGAATAGTGACCTGCAAAATGAAAGCCATCAGCCTGGCCAGGACAATGGTCCTGAGACCCCATAGTGTATGGATGGCAGGAATAGAAAGAGGAATATGAAGAACTATAAGTGTTTGGGGCAGTGTGAGGAGGGAACAAGGCCAAAGCAGTCCATCAAGGAACCTACCAAGTATGTTCATTCTCTCTTGTGCCCACTAGGAGCAGCATCCTCATGTCTTACATTTACTGTGTGGGCAATAGAGACTACGATGTTCCTTTTCACTGGGAGTGAAGACATTATATGTTTTTTCTCCAGAGCTTGCTTTGTTTTCAGTGTGGGCAAGATCAAAAAGAAGAAAATGCAGCTGAGTTTGGAAAGACAGTAAATAGTAAAATCCTGAAAAGTGCTTTGATGTAACATGACTAGGTCAATATTTAGGTGACATAATGGGCTAAAAGCTTTATTGGGGTGGTTTGAGGACCAAGCTAAAATTGAGAAGCAGAGAAGGTGAGTGTTGGCATCTAGGGACCGTTTCAGGATGTGTGGCTCTTAAAGAGCAAAAAGTGAGAGAACTGGTTGGAGGGGACCATTCCTATACCCTCTCTATCTATCTGATGTGGAGGTCCTAAACAGGTTTCTATGATGATTGAGGTCAGTTAGTTTGTAAGTAAAAGTGGGAGGTCACAAGGGAGAGGGAGTTATGCCATAAGGTAACATTCCAAAGCAGGTGGTAGATGGGAGTGGGATGCACACATAAAGCATTAGGAGAGATGGCAATCCTGAGGGGAAGGAACGCTGTCTTTAGGGGTGAACTCTGAGTCTAGTGGGAGGGGTCTTCTTTTGTAAGAAGGCCTGTTAGGACAGGAAGAAGGAGGGTTGCCTTTCTCATATCAGATAGGAAAATAGATGTGGTATATATAGAAATAGGTGATGTAGATTTGACAGTTAATATTCAAGTAGCATATTAATATGGGAAATAGAGGGTAACTATGGCTTGCTCATCTCCAAAGCACTAGGGCAGGTAGGACTCCTGAAATATCCCAACTTAAGCTCTGGGAAGGAGAGAGCCACATGCAAAGAATCCTAACTCCCAACATGCTGATCAGCTGAGTGGTCATCAGCAGCAAACCAGACTCCAGGCTTTTGCCCCAGTAGCCTCACTTTTCAACTTGTCTCCTAGTACCACCGTGGAGGCCCTGTCATTGCAGTGCAAGTAGAGAATGAATATGGTTCATTTAATAAGGACAAAGACTACATGTCTTATGTAAAGGAGGTAAGACACTTGGTTATCTCCATATTACTTGTCTCCTTGCTCAATCTGTGTCTTCTCCAGCATGCAAGTCTTATTCCCTGCTGCATGGGTCACTGCTAGGCTCTGTCCATTATGAGCACATGTTAAGTTCAGGTTCAAATTCTCTGTGAATATTCAGTATTCTTAAGGCAATCAAGATGAACTTAAGTAACTTTGTGATGAAACCAGTCACCATGGTTTGAAGGTAATTCCTTTCTGTTTACAATCTCTATGACCCTATTGAAAGCTGGAGGCTGGTAAACTTACATTCATAGTAAATCAAATTTCAAGAACTTGGTGATAATGGCTATCAACTTGCAGTTTTCTGGCCCTTCTTCTGTTCTTTTTGCTCCCCCATGGGTAGATTTCTCAGGCAGTGATGAACTGAAGTCCTGTCTGGTGTCTTTTCGGTTGCCTCAGGCCCCTCCTATCCCTGGATTCCTACATTCAAGAAGCTGATAAGGGTCACTCTAAATTGGACTCTGTCCTCAGGGTGCCAAACAGGATGTAGGGCCACATGATGTAAGCTGACCCATCCAGACTAGTTCCTCCTGGTTATCTCTGTCCACCAGAGACATTGTGTGAATGGCCTGGAGATGATAGGAATTGTTTGCTAGCCTGGGAAGGGGAGGAGAGGAGGGCAGGACTTCTTCTACCTTATCTCAGACCCAGAGCTATGGAGTTGGCTTACCATGGACTGAACCTCTGAAACTATAAGCCAAAATATTTTTTTCTTTTCTAAATTGTTCTTGTCAGATTTTTTTTGGCCACAGCAACAAAAAAGCAGACAAAAATAGGATCTGTGAATAATTACATTTCCTAAGTTGCAGATAGACTCTGAAGTTAAACACTTTTTTTTACATTTTTATTGGTGTATTATAGTGGTACTGATGGAATTTGTCATTACATATTTGTACATGCACACAATATCCAATATAATAATATAATTTGGCTAGTATCACTCCCCAGTACTTTCCCCCCTTTTCCCTATGCCCCACAGCTTGGTGCCTTTCCTCTATTGATCTCCCTTTGATTTTTATAAGATCCATCCTCATCTTTCTTTTCCTTTTCCTTGTTAGCTTCCACATATTAAAGAAAGTATATAATCTTTATGAAGTCAAAATACTTTAAAATTTGCCAGCTTTCTGTTACTGTAAATGAATGAATACTTGAGATAATCAACTTACAAGCAAAAAGGGTTTATTTTGGCTCATAGTTTTGGAGGTTTTAGTTCATGATTTGTTGACCCCATTGCTATTGAACCTGTTTTCAGGCAGCACATCATAGTGGAGTGTATGCCAGAAAAAAACACTCATCTCACAATTTCTTTGGGGGCTGCACCCCAAGTGTTGTAAAAATCTCTCATTAAGCCCTGCCTATTAAATTTCTCACCATCTCTCAATTGCTTCTTCTGTGGACCAAGACTTTACACATAGCCTTTGGGGGACACTCCAGATCCAAAAGATGGCACTTTTTTGTAGGTCATACTCTTCCCATTTGAGTACAATTGCCTTTATTTCCTAATTTCCTTATATATCCTAACCATAGGAGTGCGGGAAGTGGGTTCATTTTGTTCATTTTTGTCTCAACAGGCCTTGCTGAAAAGAGGGATTGTTGAGCTGCTCTTGACCTCTGATAACGAGAAGGAAATTGAGCAAGGTTCTGTCGATGGAGGTATAAATTTAGAGTTATTTCAAGGTAGAACTCAGAGATGCTTAACAGCCAATGTAAATTGTCAACTAGCCTCAGAAAGAACCAAGTGTATCTTTGGTGCCTCTTTTTTCCCATATTCATTGAGACTGATCCCAGAGATTTGATTACAAATGTGGTTTCTTTAAACAGCAGTAATGAAATTCCTCATCATGAGGGCACTTTGCTATTTTTCGTGACTTCTGTGCTAGGAATCTGGGTTGATATAACTCAGCATCCAGGACATCCCCATCAAGATGTAAAATTGGTGGGGAACCAAAGGATGGGTGTGTATGGAACCTGGCATAGACAAAAGTTCCAGTTCTGAGAGTCTATATCTTCAGATTTAGTTTAGAAACTTAGCCGATCCCAGAGAATGAACTACCAGGACAATTCAAAGCAAAATCACAAGGTTACAATAGTGAGGGGAATGGCCAATTTATGAGCAAGTAGGTAGGTTCAGGGAACATCTGTCAGATGATCTTTAAAGCAGACTTGCAGCTGTTGTGAACTGCTATCTTCTTTTTAGTGGCTCTTCCCACTTTATTATGGTGCCCTGGAAAGTATGCTGAGCCTGAGACCAGATAGGCTGCGTTCAGTTTTTAGATCAAGTTTTTAATCTTGGTTTGTGTCTTCACACAAATGTGGCTAAGTTTAACTGTTCTTCTTTGTAATGATGTTTATCATTACCAATGGTCATGATAGCACTTTGTGATTTGCAAAGTGAACTACAGCAATGTCTCATAATCCTTTCTACTCAGTTTGACTCTTGCCATGTGCAAGGTGGACCTCCATCCCTTCCCTCAGGGCTCTTGTCACAATGCCTCAGTGGTCTATCTCTTCTCTCTACAGCACTGACCACTGTCAATATGGATTCGTTTAAGGAGAAGTTCTTTTCTAGGTTTCGTCAAATGCAGGTAAGACAGCCTATAGATGAATTTAACCCTTTCTCTTGCTATAACCTCTTGAACCTGTGCAACTGGTGATCAGTGAACAGGTGATCAAGGGGGTTTGATAAGAAGACTGCCTGTCTTTACTCTGAGCACTGGTAGCATTCAAAGCCATGTTGGGAGCATGTTTGCCTTCCAGGATAGGGAACGAGGAAGAAACCATGCTTGTATCACTTCTGTTCATAGAACATGTTCATGGAGATGACTCTGAGAAGGATGAGGGGCTTATACCAGGAATCACCTAAGTAAGGATCAGCGGGAGCTGATATTCTCTTTCTTATATGAGTAAAGATCATGGAAATGGGCTATATGTATTTCTTATGAAGAACACATGATTTTTTTTCGTGGGTTTAGGCTTTTTCAGCTAACCAATACAAATTATGGAACAGAGTGAGAATTTTATGCAAATATTTAATAAACACAGAGTAAGCAGGTCTTATCCTCCCAGAGTAGGTAACCTCCTGTGACAGTTACTTAGGTAGACAGAGCACAGTTCATGCCTCCAAGTCCTTTCTCAGTACCACTAGGGTGGTTTGTCATAACCAAGCATGGTTGTGGTCCCTGCATAATTGGCTTCCCTGATTTTCCTTTCTCCATTCCCG
Organism: Urocitellus parryii; assembly: GCF_045843805.1. Classification (NCBI taxonomy): domain Eukaryota; kingdom Metazoa; phylum Chordata; class Mammalia; order Rodentia; family Sciuridae; genus Urocitellus; species Urocitellus parryii. The sequence continues at coordinate 121,446,217 of NC_135534.1, forward strand.
TATGGTGGCCTGCAAGACCTGGTATGATGTTACCCTCTCCTCCTTTCTATCCCCTGTCCACTCTTCTGGCCCTGAGGTAGGAAGTCCTCACTACCATTTCTGCTCATTGGTCTCCCATAGCATTGGCTTGAGGGCCCTCTCTCCAGTACTAGTCTCTTCTCCACAAGTAGTCATTCTTGCAATTAAAGAACCAATCAAATTTCCTTTTCTCATCAATTTTCACACAGTTCTCCATAACAAAGTTTAATCATCAAATCAGAATAATTCGAGTTTCATCTCCTTATCATTTCTTTGTGTTTGGGGAATTCAAACTCCTGTCTTGTAGTTTTTATAAAGGAGTATTATAAACTGCATTAAACCTACCATGCCATGGAACATTAGAACTCATTCTTCTTATCTAACTGGATTTTGGTACCTGTAATTCAGCCTTCTCCTAGCTCCTTATGCCCTACTTTTCCTACCCTCTAAAAATCACTATTCTATTCTTTGAGATCAACAATTTTTAGCAATAAGGCATTTTTAAAATTGAGACATATTATTTGTACATTTTAATGAGATTTATTATGATAATTCAATGCATGTGTATAATATGTAATGAACAAATCAGGGCAATAAGAACTTTTATCTTCTGGAATGTTAATCATGTTTAGGTTTTAGAAATTTTGTACTCTTCTAGTTATTTTGAAATATATTATAGGTTGTCATAACCAATAGTTACTACACTGTGCCAAAGAAAAACCAGAACTAATTCCTCCCCTCTGTGTTTTGGTGCCCATTCCTTTCCATCTTCCTTTCTCCCTGCCATCCCAGTCTCTAGTGTCCTCTATTCTATTCTGTTCTTCTATGAGATCCACTTTCTAGTTTCCACAAACTAGTGAGAAGATGTGGTATTTCTTTCTGTGTCTGGCTTTTCACTTGATATGCTAGATCCAATTCCACCCATGCCGGAACTTCCATACTGTTTTACTAATTTACATTCCTGCTAACATTGTATATGAATTCCTCTTTTGTCTTCATCCTCACTAGCACTTGTTCTTTTTTTTTTTTTTTTTGATCATTTTGAATAGTCATTCTAACTATGGTAATATGCTATGTCATTATAGTTTTGATTTGCATTTCTCTGGTATTTAGTGATATTCAATATTTTTCATATACTTGTTTACTATTAGTATATCTTGAGAAATGTCTATTTAGATATTTATTTATGCCCCGTTTTTAATAGAATTATTTATTTGTTTACTTTTGTATCACTTTTGAGTTGTGAATTTTTTATATATTCTGGAAATTAGACCCTTGTTGGATGAGTTTGAAAATATTTTATCTCATTTGGCAGGTATTGATTGTTTCCATTGCTATGCAAAAGCTTCTCAATTTGATAAAATTTCATTTGTCTATTTTGATTTTGTTGCCTGTGCTTTTGAGGTTTTATTTTTAAAATGTCCTTGCCTACACTGGTTTCTTGAAGTATTTCCCTAGGTATTTTTTTTAATAGTTTTATAATTTCAGTTCTTAAGTTTTTGGGGTGTTGCCAGTTGAGTTTTGCATATGGTGAAGACAGAGGAGTCTAATTTCATTCTTTTGCATATTGAATATACAGTTTTCCCAGCATCATTTATTGAAAGACTATCCTTTCTAAATATGTGTTTGTGGCAATTTATTGAAGGTCAGTTGGTTGTAGATATGTGAATTTATTTATGCCTCCTCTTTTATGTTCCATATGGAACAGTGTCAGTGTTTTAGTCTCTATGCTTGTTAACTGGTTATCATAGTTTTGTGGTATGTTTCAAAGCCAGGTATTGTGCTTCCTCCAATTTTGTTCTTTGGCTCAATATTGCTTTTATACTAGTAAAAGGTCTTTTGTAGTCCCATATGGATATTAAGATTTCTTCATGTGAAGAATGTCATTAATATCTTTCTGGGAATTTGATGGAATCTGTAGGTTGTTTTGTATAACGTGGACATCTTAACTACTAATTCTTCTAATTCATGAACATGGGATCTGTTCATTTCTATGTGACCTCTTCAATGTCTTTCATCAGTGTTTTATAATTTTCATTATAGAGTTTATTCACTCCCTCCATTAAATTTATTTCGAAGTATTTTTATTTTATTGTTTTTTTTTGTAGCAATTATGACTGGATTTGCTTTCTTGATCTTTTGTCAGCCATTTTGTTATTGTGTATAAGTGGTACTAATTTTTGTATATTAATTTTGGGTCAACTTTAGTAAATTTTTAACTGCTTTACCAGTTTTCATGTGGTTTATATAGATGTAAAATTATATTGTCAGTAAACAGGAATAATCTGACTTCCTCCATCCCATCTGAAATATCCTTTATTTCTATATGTTGCCAAATTGCTCTAAGTCAGTATAGTGTTTAATACAAATAGTGAAGGTAGACATCTCTTTCTTTTCTTTTCTAGGATCTTAGATGACACACTTGCAAATTTTGCTGTTCAGTATAACATTAGCTGTGTATTTATCATATATAGTCTTGATTGTGTTGTGACACAAAAACAGAAGTTTTGAGAAATGTACTATTTTAGTGTGTTTTCTTCTAGTTTTGGGTAGCCAATCATTTGCAATCTATAGGCAGCTTAGTGTAATGGGTAAGAGAATGTTTCTGAAGTTGAACTGGCAAATTCAAATTCCAGTTGAGTGAACTTTGACAGGTTAATTAACCTCAATTTCTTCATTTGTAAAATGGGGACTGAACACATCTCGTTTTGGGGGTTATTACACAGGAAAAAAGAAATAAATTACTTTAGTCAGTGTGTACCACATAGTAAAAGTTCAATAATTACTATTGTATTGTGGTAATTATTTTACATAAATAAAGAGTATAATCCATAGAGATGTGCAAACATTTATGAATTCCTTTTTATATTTATTTATTTATTCAATACTGGGGTTTGGACCCAGGATATTGAGCATGCTAAGTAAATGCTCTAACGCAGAGCTACATTCCTAGCCCTTAAAAAAAAAATTGTGATAGGTGTTGCTTGCAAAGGCTGATCTCAACTTGCAATCCTCCTGCCTCAGCCTTCCAGAGTACCGAGGATTACATATGTGATCCGTTATGCTCAGCTCATTTATGAATTCTCGTATACTGAATTGTTTGTTGGCATAAACATACAAAATATAAACTATTAGAAATTAAGTAATAAAGAGAACTATGGCACAGGCCTATAATCCCAGCTACTTAAGAGGTTGAGGTAGGAGGCTTGTGAGCTTGAGGCTCAACAACTTAGCAAGACTCTGTCTCAAAGTAAAGAATAAAAAGATTTAGGATATAGCTCAGTGGTAGAGCATCCCTGGGTTAAATCCCCTATGCCAAACACACACACACCAAAAGTATGAGGATGAGCCTAATAACAATGGACACTTCCACCCAAGAGTGGTATGGATTGAAATAAGGGCAAAGAGAAAGTGAAAATGCAGACAGGATAATTTAGTTCTGGTGGTTAAGGTTAGAGCCAGAGTTAAATGGTGTCTCTAAGAGCTGTGTGATCTCTAAGCCTCAGTTTCAGACAGTCAGTAATTGCATTCAGATCCTTGTGTATCTAAAATAAATTCTCTGAGTACCAGCTTTGCATAAGACCAGGTTGACTTTACTGATGCTACCTAGGAACAGCAGGGAGGCACATGGAACTAGAGGAAGCCAAGAGACCCTGGGCACTTAGGAAGAGTGGAGGATCTATAGCTGTGGAGGATGAAAGTATAATGTGTAAGGGGTAATGAAGTTTGGATCACAAAGGGAGCTCTGACTTGGGAAAAAAGTGTAAACACAACATCCTCAAGTTCTCATCTATCGTATGCAGGTTTTTTGGCCATTCTTGTTTTGTTTTTTATCAGACTTAGTATTTGCCTTGGTTTGTTCCTAGAAAAATAAGCCCATTCTGGTTATGGAATATTGGACTGGCTGGTTCGACAGTTGGGGAAGGAAACATCATGTTAAAAGTGCGGATGGTAAGTGTTTTGCAGTTTTTAACTCCAAGTTCAGATGGCCTTGAGTCATGGATAATGATATTATTCTCTGCTAATCTAGAACTGTTACCAGAGGTGGTATTGGGAATCTGGAGGCTGCAATGTGTTTCTTGCCTCTTGTGTTCTTGTAGGGGAAAATTTCAGGCAAGATATGAAATGTAATAAAAATATAGCAGAATTAATTAGGAAAGAAATCATTCTCTAGAGGGAGGGAAAGAGAGGTGGGTTGTCTCTACTAAAATGAGAGTGATGTTGTGCCCACTTTGTTCCCCAGTTTTATCGAGTCTTTGGAAAGTTTCTGAATTGTCCCACCCAGTCACCACCTCTCAATTTTTCTTTTTCTTTTTTTTTTTTTCAGCCTCAGCAATTTATTTTTTATTTTTTTTTAATGGTCATTCATAACATTACATAGTTCTTAATACATCATATTACACGGTTTGATTCACGTGGATTATGAACTCCCCCTTTTACCCCGTATACAAATTGCTGTATCACATCAGTTTCCCTTCCATTGATTGACATATTGCCTTTCTAGTGTCTGATGTATTCTGATGTCTGTCCTATTCTCTACTATCCCCCCTCCCCTCCCCTCCCCTCCCCTCCCCTCCCCTTTTCTCTCTCTACCCCTTCTACTGTAAATCATTTCTTCCATTTGTATTATCTTGTCTTACCCCTCCTTTCCTCTTATATGACATTTTGTATATCCCTGAGGATCGCCTTCCATTTCCATGCAATTTCCCTTCTCACTCCCTTTCTCTCCCACCTCTCATCCCTGTTTAATGTAAATCTTCTTCTCAAGCTCTTCGTCCCTACCCTGTCCTTGTTTACTCCCCTTATATCAAAGGAGTCATTTGGTATTTGTTTTTTAAAGATTGACTAGCTTCACTTAGCATAATCTGCTCTAATGCCATCCATTTCCCTCCAAATTCTATGATTTTGTCATTTTTTAATGCAGAATAATACTCCATAGTATATAAATGCCACATTTTTTTTTATCCATTCATCTATTGAAGGGCATCAATATTATCAGATTTTTAAGTCCCCAGAGCACATGGTTTTACCCATAGGTACCTAAGCAAAACCCACTTGTGGGGTGGGGGGTGGGGCAGGTGGCAGGAATAATGACCTGCTAAAGATCTAAAGGCAACTTTTGGTTTCCTTGGCCCATGCTGACCAGTTCTAACTGGCACTTGTTCTTACAGATTCTGTGGTCATGGGCTTTTCTTTTAAATTATTCTTTTTTTCTGGGTCTTGGAATCTTTGGTCTGTATAAAGGTCACATACCCGCCTGGCCAAGGTAATTTGCATTCTTACCAGCAGGGAGGATCTTAAATTCCTCAGTCCAGAGAATAGCCCTAAGGAAAACAGGTTGTTTGTCAAAGGATATAACATCCTATTGACTTAAGCCAGAGTAGAGCCAAAATGGCCTTAGGTAAATTACACTTTGGGTAAATTGCTTTTTGAAAGAAAGTCTTTGGATCTTTGTATAGACTCAGTTTATAGAATTATCCCCTTAATTTCATGTTTCTACTGATCATGTCTATATTATACCTATCCAAGTTTATGTGTGTATATATATATATATATATTTCCATGTGAAAATTATAAAAATATATTTATGTTTTTAAGTGCTATAATCAATCACCTACTACTTTTCTCTAAAGAATAGAGCTCTAAAATACATTATTTTCTTCAAAAGTTACCATATATGTTATATTTCTTGCTCAATTTAAGTTTTTATATGTGTCTCACATATGGGAAGATGGGACTTAAAGGGTTAACCTGCTCATTTAGTCACATAAAATCATTGAACTTCTACCATGTATAAACACTTATCCAGCCTCTGAAGATACATTGTTGAAAAAATTACATGATTTCTACCCTGCAATAAGCCTATAATTTAGTGGAATCAGCAGATCATTAGAAAGCAAATCAATATATAGGTCCACATTCAGCAGGTACTCTAAAACAAACGAATGTGCAATATTACTGTGTTTCTATTCAGTGCCTCCAGAGACACTATCCTAGAGGGAGGGAATGAAGGCACACTAATTTTTTGTAAAATTAAAAAATGAAAAGAATAAAAAGTAGGTACTTATGTACCTTAAGGGTTTTTGATACTTCTGTAAATTAGAGTCAAATTATGTCAGTGCTGTGGGGTAAAAATTTTCAAAACTGCTCTTGGTCCTGGCAGGATTTAGTTTCTTAAATTAGTTTTGACTGATTCTATCACTTCCTGGTTGGAATTTTAGTGGAGATTTGATGAAAAAATAATTAACTGATTGTGTTTGGAGATAATAGTTTTTACCCAAGACAACTTTCTTTCTTTAATTACTAATTTTCTGTATGTTTTTCACTTCTCCCTTTACAGAAGTTGAACAAACTGTGTCTGAACTTATCAACCGTGAGATCTCCTTCAACGCATATATGTTCCATGGTGGAACCAACTTTGGTTTCATTAATGGAGCTGTATATTTTGGGATGCACAGAGGCGTTGTGACTAGCTATGGCAGGTGTTGGTGGGTGTGGTCACCTTCCCAGTTAGAGTATTGTTGGAGCTTTAGGGAGGAGACTCTAGAATCATATTTTAACATCACGGGGTTTTGACCTATAATCTCTGCTGAGCATTTATTTTCTTATCTGCTTTCTTTTCTTCTGTGATGTTTTTAATTCTCCAGCAGGCTGTCATTTCAGGAGACAGGGCTTCCTGGCACTTTGAGCTCTGCCTCATTTGTGTAGTCCACTGACTCTGTGACCAGAACCTCTAGGAGAGACAGGACACAAACTATGATTGCTATCAAGCACAGCTGGACACAGCTGGAAAAATCCAGATTGAGGAGTGAACAGAGTCTCCATCAGAAAGTAAAATGCCCAGGGTGGGCTCAGTGTTATGGGAGATACAAGTCCCCAGGAAGGGTGTGAGGAGTGTTCTTACATTTTATGCTCATGTACTAGCCTGTGATGGAGCATTCTGGAGGCAGTTAATATATTTTCCTTCTCTCTTACTCTCAGAGGCCCTGACCTATCCCATGTTCTAGTGCTAAAACAGGGCCTGATGTGGAGGGCTGCATGGCCTGTGACCCTGCCTTGGGTGTCTTGCAGATTATGATGCTGTGCTGACAGAGGCCGGAGATTACACAGAAAAATATTTCAAGCTTCGCAAACTCTTTGCATCTATTTCAGGTACTCAACACCCATTTGGTGGAAGGATGGCCACCCTATGGAAGAGTGAGGATAGGGAACAGTCTCTTCTATAAACATCAGTTTAATGAAGTTCCTTAGGTTCCAATTCTGGCTTTCCCACTTAAAAGCTGGGTGGTTTTGTATAAGCTTTTCTAAGTCTTTTAGCTGAAAAATTAAGATAGTGACATGCGTTTCCTATGATGATGGTGAAGACGAAGTTCCTATTTGTAAAATTCTTAGTACTGTGTATGACTTAGGAACCCCATAAATAAAAAGGAAAAAACCCTCATTCTGTTTAATTTTATTTCACTAAATAAAGTCAGTTAGCCATCTACTAAGGCCTAGAAACTAGGCCTAACATTGTAGAAGGTATAAGACAGAGTTCCTATGCCCTAGTAGCCCTCTCTCCTATGGTTCTGTGTCTACCAGTTATGTGTGTTTGCAAAATGGCTTCAACTTAGTTCTTGCCTATTTAGCATCACTTTTGGAGAAGCACATGCATATCCTAGCATAGATCTCATTTCTCTTGCTTACTGAGGGATACAAGGAATCAGGAATAAGGGTGGGGAGGCTAAGAGAAGGCAGTGGTCATTATAGGCATTTCTTGCCCTGTGACTCATTTTCTTTGTAGAAAAGCCCCTGCCCCTCTCACCTCAACATACTTTGAAGACTGTGTACCCTTCTGTGAGACCATCTCACTTCTTACCACTGTGGGAGGTTCTTCAGTACTTAAATGAGGTGAGTCCTGCTTTGGTACCAGCCTAAGATTGACCATTACAGAGATGGGGGGAAAGGACTGAGACCGGGGTGTAGAGATCCCTTCAAGGCTTACTTCACTTAGCATTATCTTCTCTAACTCCATCTATTTACCTGCAAATGCCATGATTTTATTCTCTTTTATTGATGAGTAAAATTCCATGTGTATATATGCCACATTTTGTTTTTATCCATTCACCTATTGAAGGGCATCTAGTTTGCTACCACAGTTTAGCTGTTGTGAATTGTGCTGCTATAAACATTGATGTGGCTGTGTCCCAGTAGTATGCTGTTTTTAAGTTCTTTGGGTATAAACTGAGGAGAGGGATAGCTGGATCAAATGGTGGTTCCATTCCCAGTTTTCCAAGGAATCTCCATACCGCTTTCCATATTGGTTGCACCAATTTGCAGTCCCACCAGCTAAGTGAAGTTAGCCAATCCTAAAAAAAAAAAAAACAAATGCCAAATGTTTTCTTTGTTATATAGTGACTGCCTCATAGTTGGGTAGAGAGGGGGAGCATAGGAGGAATAGACAAACTCTAGATAGGGCAGAGGGATGAGAGGGGAAAGAGGGGACAGGGGGTTAGCAATGATGGTAGAATGTGATGGACATCATTATCCAAAGTACATGTATGAAGACATGAATTGGTGTGAGCATACTTTATATAAAAACAGAGATATGAAAAATTATGCTCAATATGTGTAATAAGAATTTTAATGCATAAAAACAATAAAGAACACTTCTATTACTCCTTAAAAAAGATATTTCTTCAAGGAACTTTTATTGTGAAGTATAAAAATTAATCCTTGGCATTATGTCTAAACATAGAGCCATGGAATAAGACCCACCAGTTCCTTTTGGGAGAACTGTGAAGAGGTTTAAACTTGAAGAATAAATGTTGGTGGAGGTGAATATCAGGATTATAGAGGACATTGTGTTTGGTGAATACTGTGATAGCATCCATAAAGGACTAGATCAGAGCTGGGAACCCATGTAACTGAGCTGCTGTCTTGATTCACCGTCAACTAGTCTAGTCACTGAACTAGTACGGATCTCCGTTGCCCCTTTGCAATTACAGTATATACCCTATTTTGAAGAAAATTCGAAAAATTTTCAAAAACAAAGTCATGTGGTTTTTTACCTCTCATTTCACTATTTTAGATAAAAAGTAGTGACAAGCACATGCTAAGTAAATATTACTTAGTGTATACATCATCTCTTGACTTCAATTATTTAGAATGTAATTTGTTTACTAAGTTGATCGATTCTTAACGATTACAGAAAGTATGCTCTCTTCACCAGCACCTGAATTTCCTAGTCGGTAGAGACCTAACTTATAAGAGCATGGTCACATAGCATTTGTTCTATTATTTTCTATTCAGTGAACTCTTGAGGACCAATAAGTGGTTTAACAGTGATGAGGGTCTCAGACAGCAAGATCCTGACTTCTCAGTCCTTTGGCTTCTGTCCCTGTCTTGTCTTCCTCATAGCCAGTGAAGTCACATATTCCAGTCAACATGGAGAATCTTCCGATAAACAATGGCAGTGGTCAGTCCTTTGGATTTGTCCTTTATGAGACTTCAATCTGCTCTGGAGGCCGCCTGCATGCTGAAGTTCATGATATTGGACAGGTAGCTATCAATAGGTATCCCAAGTGGTGAGCCTGGTGTTTAACTCTGTAATTGAAGAAGCAAATTAGTTGCTGATCTGCTTTACTATATGGTAGTGTTTAAAGCACCTACTATGGGGGAGGCACTGAGATTATAAAGTCAAATAAAACAGACTTCCATTTTACTTTAACACAAATTATTTTGGGAATTCCCATTGGGCTTCTAAACATTTGTTAGTCCCTGCCCTCATATTGACCTCCTTCTGCCTCAACCACAGCCTGTCTTCTCCTTTTCTTCAGGTGGCTCAGTCTTATGCTGTTTCTTTTTTGTAGGTGTTTTTGAATTACACAATTTTAGGAGTTCTGAATGAGAAAGTTCAGGACCTGTTCATTCCTAATTTCACGGTATGTAGTTCTAGAATCCAGGTGATGCCCTTGAACCACTGCTAACAGGTAAATATGTCTGGTTCCTGAGATCCCTCCTTCTCCTCCACTATGCTTTGGTGTATCTTCTCATATAGAGCTGCTGCAGGATTGTGCAAGGGTATAAGGTATATCCCAAGCCCTGGTGCTTCGAACCTACAGCCCAGAAGCTCTAGTGAGAGTGGACTTTCTCCTCTAGGCAAGAGTCATTCCCAGCCTCTGTTTAGGTCTCGGATCAAAGGCATAAGTAAGCCTCTATCTTTCTAATAAGATCAGCAGAAGAAAAGGGCAGATGTAATATGTAATAGAAGCACACCCATCTCTTTACTGGAGAGGGAGCACTGCTGGGCTGTGGGGCATCCTTTATCCCTTTTGCTTTTGTTTCCTTCTGGGACTTGGAGGAAATAATGAGTTCTAGAATATGAGTCCTAACTGGCTATACAGTTAGTTAATGGATTAACTATTCTGCCCCAAACAGGAATGTCAACTTCTCAGAATCCTGGTGGAGAATCAAGGACGAGTAAATTTTTCATGGAAAATTCAAGATGAGAGGAAAGGTGATATCAGGGCCTGAGAAGCAGGCAGTGGTTTCACTTTAGTTACTTGGAATGAATAGTTGGGGCTGTGTTGGGGTTGGGAGAACAACAGTGGACCCCTCAGCATGGGATACTGAGGATCTAGGACCAAAGACGACAACTCTTTTTCTTGCCCTCTCCTGCCTTTTCCACTTCTACAGGGCAGGAAAGTAGAACGGTTATTGGGTGCTGGTTTGTCCAAGAGCAGGACCCAGTCTTCTTTTGGGAATTTTAAGAAATGTTCCAATACTAAGTGGGAACTTTCTCGATAGTTTAAGTATACAAGCAGAAACCTCATTCACAGCTGTCACATAAATAAATGTCCTCCTGACTGTGCCCCCGTCACAAGGCCTACATATGTCTTCATGTCTTTGTCCCAGATCCTGAAGAATATCAAGTCCTTGTTTCTATTCTCTTTACTGCCTCCCCTCTGCAGGATTAATTGGCCCTGTTAAAATCAATAATGTTTCTCTGGAGGGTTTTACCATCTATTCTTTGGAGATGAAGATGAGCTTCTTCCAGAGGTATGTTCCTCTCTATCTCCAAAGACAACAATGAGTGATCAGCTGCCTTGGTTATTTTTCTGTTGGTATTAAAAAAAATTCTAAGGCTGGGAAATTTGAGAACAAAAAATGTTTATTTACTTCACAGTTCTGTCATTCTGAGGGCATGGTGCTGGCACCTGGTCTGCTCTGTTGTGGGCTCATAGGGTGGGTGGCTTTCCACCATAGGAGTGTTTGCAGGAGGGCCAATCCTGTGGGGTGTCCTCTCTATAATAAGCCATTCTCATACATACTAAGCCACTCTGAAACCAGTATTAATACCTTCTGAAATTGGTGACCCTGTGATCTAGTCATCTCTTGGTCCTCCCAATTCTTGAAGTTTTCACCATCACAATACCACCACTCTGGGGACCAAGCTTCCAAGATGTGCCTCTCTGGGGTACAAACTCCAACTACATCCAAACCATAGCATCTTTGAGATTTCGAACTGATCAGTTTGTATGTGAACAGCCCAATATTCAGAGAACTATGGAATTTACTCTATATTACCAAGTCCTTTGAATCAGGACTAGAACCCTAGAGCAAGTCTCCTGGTTCTCTTTTTAATACATGCATCCTCATAATCTCACTGAAACAGAATCCTGTGAGGGAAACCTGGGGTCAATATTGGGATGAGAGCTGGGAACCATTTTCCTCTTCCTTATGGTTTGATCCATTTTTTTTTAGGCTGCGTTCTGCCAACTGGAGGCCTGTATCAGTGAGATATTTGGGCCCTGCCTTCTACCTGGGGACCTTGAAGGCTGGCTCTTTCCCCAGGGACACCTTCCTGAGGCTACCAGTAAGTGAGCCTCCCTCTTCTACTCTGTTCTTCCTACTTTTAAAAATAATACCTAAGTGAGAATATTCCTGAGAGGAATGCTTGCCTTTCCTCCTCTTCCTCCTTTAGCCAAGCATTCTAATATTTCTTAGTTGCCCTACTTATCACTTGTTAGAAAATGTATAAAACACAATTTAAAATTCAAATGATGGTAAGAAAATGAATTGTAGGAGTTCTTCTTAAATCCTATTGCTATTCCAATTCATTTGTGCATTTGAAAGCTCAGCACTGCCAAAATTTGTTTTTATACTTTACTTCACCCACACACACACACACACACACACACACACACAATTACTTTTTTACACTAATGAGATCATATCATAAATTATATTCTGCATTGATTTTGAGGGAGGCCTAAACTGGCCTCCCCTCAAAGTTTTTTATTTATGAACATAAATATATGAGTGTACAAAATATTAATATGTAGATTGACAAATTAGTATAAAATAAACACCCATTAATCATCATTGTGATGAAGAAGTAAATTGTTAGCACAACTCTACAGTTGCTGATGGTTTTTCCTTAAAGGTAGCTACTACATTAAATTCTAACACTCTAATTTAGTATTTCTTATAATGAATTCATATAAATTGAATCGTGTGACATGCATTCCTTTTATTTTTTGGTGTGGAATTAGGGATTGAATTCCCATCCTTGTACAGGTGAAGCAGGTACTTTACTACTGGGCACCTAAGGCAGGTGCTTCACCACTTGGCCTTTTGTCAACATTGCTTGCGACATTCAACCATTCACTGATGTTGCATTGATTTGTTCATTTTCACTGTCATTTAGGATTACATTAGCAAATATATGACACTATATTTAACCCTTCTCTTGTTACTGGATATGTATGAAAGTGTTCCCTTACTTTCAGTTTTTAGAATAACTTAATAAGAATTGATAGTTTTTCTTTAAAAGTTTGGTAAATTCAGCAGTGAAGCCATCTTTCCCTATATTGTTCTTTGATGAGGCATTTCTAAATTTGAATTAATCTTGTATGTTCAAGTTTTATATGGTAGGTTATATGTGTTCAGAAATTTCTTTCTTTCTTTTAGATTTTCCAATGTTAGTATATAATTGTTCACAATAGTTCCTAATGTTATATCTGTGGTAGAAGTTATAATGTCTACTTTTATCTGATTTTATTTATTTGGATCTTTTGTCATTTTTGTTTATTCAAAAGATTGTCAATTTGATTATCTTTTCAAAAAACTAGTCTTGATTCCATTGATCCCATGTATTATTTTTATTAGTCTCCATTTAATTATTTTTTATTTCTCTGATTTTTTTCTTTTCATTTCATTTTTAAAAATTTAATTAGTTATACATGGCAGTGGATGTGTTGTAGAATGCACTTTAATACATCATATATAATAAAATATAATTTCTCATTCTTCTGGTTATACATGATGTAGAATCCCACCATATAATTATATAGGTACATAGGGTAATAATGTCTGATTCATTCTACTGTCCTTCCTACCCCATACTGCCTCCTCTCCATTCACTCCCCTCTACCTAATCTAAAATAACTCTATTTTTCCCTAGCCTACTGCTCTCTGATCTTTTTTTTTATTTGTTTTCTACTACTATTTTTGGGTTTGGGTTTATTCCCCTAGCTTTGCAAGTTGTACTATGAGGTTGTTTGAAATATCTGAACATTATTTTTGCAGTGCTGGGTATTGAACCCTTGTACATGTGAGGCATGCACTCTAACAATTGAGCTATGTCCCCAGCCTGAACTTTTTTGATATAGGATCTCATTGCTATAAACATCCCTCTTTGTGTTTCTTTTACTGCATCCCACAGGTTTTGGTATGTTATATTTCCATTTTCATTTGTTTCCAGAAATTTAAATACCTCCCCTTTAATTTCTTCATTGACATGTGGTCATTCAAGAATATGTTGTTTAATTTCCATGTATTTATACAACATCCAAAACTCCTTGTTGATTTCTAGTTTTCTTCCATTGTGGTCAGAGAAGATATGATTTCGGTTTTTTCTAAATTTGTTGAAAGTTGTTTTGTGGGCTAATATTTGATCCATCTTGGAGAATGTTCCATGTGCCAGTGAGTAGAATGTGTGTTTTGCAGCTATTGGATAAAATGCTCTACAAATCCCCCTCAGGTATATTTGTTCTATAGGGCAGTTTTCTGGTTTTATTTTGTGTGATGGTGGTGGTGGTGGTGGTGGTGGTGGTGTGTGTGTGTGTGTGTGTGTGTGTGTGATCTGTTCATTGATGCAAGTGAAATCTTTAAGTCTTCAAATATTATTGTATTGGAATGCATCTTACCCTTTAGATCTAATAATGTTTGCCTCATAACATTATGTCTTCTAGAGTTAGGTGCATGTATATCTGTAAGTTGTTATTTCCCCTTGTTGAATTGATCTCTTTGTAGTTATATAGTGACTCTTTTTGTCTCTTTACAGTTTTTGACTTAGAGTGTACTTTATCTGATGTAGGTACTGCCACTCTAGCTCACTTTGGTTTCTGTTTGTGTGAAACATCTTTTTTCATCCTTTCACTTTTAGTCTCTGTGTGTCCCTGGCAAGGTGAGTTTCTTATAGGCAGCCTATCATTGGGTCTTTTAAAACAAATCTTTTCAGCTAGTTAAATCCATTTTTTTTCTCATGGTCCAGGTATATACTAGTTTGCCCCACTTGGCACTAAGTAACTCTGTGGTCCCCTGGGTAGTTAAATCCATTTATTGGGGAGTGTTTTAGTCAACTTTTTGTTGCTATGACCAAAAGACCCAACAGGAACAATGTGGAGTTACACTCTTCATGTATTCATATATGAATGATCACAGGAGAGTTATGTTTAATTCATTCTGCTATCTTTCCTATTCCCATTCCACTGATCTCTAATAATATTTCTTGTCTGTTTTTCTGATATTTTCACAGCTATAGAAATTTCCTTTTGATTAAGATTTACATGTTTTATCATTTACCTGTTTTGTTTTTCTTTTTTAAAATTTTTTTTAATCAATATCTTTATGTTTTCATCGATTCTCTCTCTGGTAGCACATAACTTTTTCACTTAAAATTCAGTCCAGCAATCTTTGTGTTTCAATTTAAAGCATTTGAAAGATTCCAGTTTTAAAATTTATTAGGCTAATTTGGTATATCCATTTTGATTCTTTCTCCTTCTGTTCTCCCTATTCTTTTGTCCTCTGATTTTATTTTTGGAAAATTTCTTCTTATTATTCAGTTTACTTTCTTCTCTGCTATGTTTAATATGCTACTCAAAACACCATTAAATATTAATTATCATGTTTTTCATTGCTGTGACTTAAATACCTGACAAAAACAACTTAGAGGAGGGAAAGTTTATTTTGGCTCCTGAGTTTAGAGGTTCAGTCCATCATTGGCCAACTCCATTGCTGTGGGTCTCAGGTTAGGCAGAACACCACTGCAGAAGGGCATGGTGTAGGAAAGCTGTCAGCTCATAACAGTGGGAATGCAGAAAGAGTGGTCCTCCAGGGACAAGATATAAACTCCAAAGGAACATCCCCCAGTGACCTCCTTATTCCAGGCACAACCTACCTGTCTAAAGTGATCATTCAGTATCAATCTATTAAATAGATTATTACAATTATTAGGTAATAGCTCTAATAATCTAATCAATTTATCTTGGAACCCTCCTGCATTGTCTATTATTTAAGGTTATTGGGGAACAACTCATATATCCAAACAATGACACTGTATTTTATAGTTCTTTAAATATTTTAATTTGATGCCAGATTTCTTAGTCTTGGTTTATACTTTTGAACATATTAATTTATTTAGCACGATTATTTCCAAACCTGTATCTTGAAATTCTGTTATCTGGGTCACCTGTGCATTTACTTCTACTGCCTGTTGTTCCTCTTGGTTTTTATTATACTGTCCTTTCCCTTATATTCCCTTATCTGCTTGCTTATTTTTTTCATTGAGCATTAGACAGATATCTGGAAAATACTACACACACACACACACACACACACACACATATGTATTTATATTTCTATGTCTAGGATGATGTCATTTTCCTCCAGTGAGGATTTATATCTCTCTTGAGGTGATAGGGTCACTAAGAAGCATATTGCTCTAGTTACAAGGATGGAAATGATTTGAAGTGAGGCTTCCAATGAATAGACTATTTCTAGTTCACTTTTTTCCTATGTTGAATATCCTCTGGGAGCTCTCAACCAAAGTGTACTTTGTTTAGTAAAGCTTGCTGGCATCCAGTTTTTGTGTCCTTATCCTTATAAAGGTATGAAAGGTTCCATTCAGCTCCTTAGAAGTACTCTTTGAGGAAGTAAATGTTTCTAGAGAAAAAAACTACCTGGATTGCTCCCCCTTTTCATTATCTTATTTTAGATCTTGGTGCTATAGTTTTTCATTGTATCAGAAGCAGATTAAAAAAGATTATGTAGCTTTTACAGCTGTTGCCACCAGTAGTATTCATCTCTACCACCTAATACTTATTTTCAGAAGCAAAGAGACTCCTTTAGCCTCAATGGTTAAGCACCTCTGGGTTCAATCAATCCCAGATACCAAAAAGAAAAAAATATATGTCACATTATGCATTATAGGGATAGGGCAGGAGGAACAGAAACATCATAGTACAGGGCTGGTTCCAGTCCTGTTTTCCTCTCTGATTCCTAGACATCAGGGTTGAAGTTCTCAGACTTATTTTTTTCTGCCTGGCCCGGTGGCACACGCTTGTAATGTCAGCAGCTTGGGAGGCTGAGACAGGAGAATCGAAAGTTCAAAGCCAGCCTCAACAATGGTGAGGCACTAAACAACTCAGTGAGATCCTGTCTCAAAATAAAATATAAAATATGGCTGGGGATGTGGCTCAGTAGTTGAGTGCCATGAGTTTAATACTTGGTACCCCCCTCCAAAAAAAAAAAAGATATACTACTTTCTAAACTTTACTTTCACCTTCAGTGTTATAGGTACCTTGCTCTCATTCCCCAAGTGCTTTAAGTTTCACTTGCTGGTGTGAATCTCTTCCTGTATCTCAAGCCTCATCCTTTTCAGGGATGGGTTTCTGGATTTGTGTTCATCAATGGACATAACCTTGGACGATACTGGAACATTGGGCCTCAGGAAACACTTTACCTTCCCGGAGTCTGGCTTCATCCAGGGGACAATGAAGTAAGTCAGCCCAAATCTTTCCTTGATATCTGATAAACCTTCAGACTATCATTCATCCTCAGAAAAAAAAAAGTCTTTATCTTTTTTACTATTGATTTTCCTTTCCTCCCAGATCATCCTGTTTGAGAAGATATCAAGTGGCTCACACATCTATTCTACAGGCTTACCCAAGCTGTGACACTGTATTTACACGGTTTTTTTTTTGGATTGTTGGAGTTTGTTTTTAAGTTTTTTTTTTTTTTCATGAAGAAGATTAATGTTAAGAAGATGCCACCCAGTGTTGCCTCCAACAGCAAAAATACAAAGACAACCTATAAAATCAACAAGGCATTGTTACATGTTTTAGAGTATATGGGACTAATTTTTAGGTTTAAACAAGTCTTCAAAATCTTCAATGTCTTTTTTATCTAGATAAACACTTAATACTTAGCAGGTTCTTATTCTCTACTCAAATGCACCTGTGGCCATAGGCAGATATAAATAAAATAGAAATAATTTGTGCTTCTTTCTCCCTGTACTCAATTGGGAGGATGGGAAGGGTCTATAACCTAGGAAAGAGTAAAAATACTGTGCATCCCATACAGAGAGAATATTGAATTTATGACTGGCAAATGCATGGTGTGTGTGTGTGTGTGTGTAGAAGGATGGGGTAGCAGAGGGCAATGAATAATGTCTTTAATCATTTTGTTGTAGGGGACAGATGAGGCAGGACATCTGATAGGAAACAGGAAGCAGTTTTATTTGGCTATAGCCAGGTTTAGAGGGCACAGCTTTCACTGAATCAATTAATTCCCCTGAACCTTGAGTTCATGCTATTTCAGAACTTTATACACAGTGTGTAAGGGAAGGGCTCAGAAGTTCACACAAAAACAGCTTTTTCTTTCACTGTTCTAGGCAAGTTAACTCTCCAAGGACAGCTCCTGAGAAGGGGAGAGCTTCTTCTCCCCTTTTTTTCCCTCCCCCTGCCAGCTTCTCTTATCTTTGAAATATAAACATCTCTGTGAAGCTCTCACCCAAAGCCAGAAGCTTCATTACAGGATCTGTCTTTCTTATCACACTTTGCATTTGCAGAAACACTTCCCTTGAAAACTTTTACAAATTGCCACATATATATGTACAGTAGATAGTCCATAAGTGTTTGTGAAAAACTAGTAAAGAGGTGCTGATCTCTTTTGGGCCTGTGGACAAATTTTATTATTGTAAGATAGAGCAACAGGAGATAGAAAGCTTAACTACATTTAATTTCTCTGTAGATATTCTTTTGCTGATAGTCCTAAGGTCAATTATGGTGAATATTTCTAGAGAAGCTCAATTAAGATTTTCTGTGGAGGAGGGGGTACCACTACAATTTCCTTGAAGCTGTGTGTCTCCAAGGTGACCTGATGAGTCACACCCAGTCAGAGACTGGATAGCAATTTCTTTGTTTGGTTCAGACACATGTCACAGCAAAGGTCAGTATAGTCTTTTGTGTCTTATTCCTCCTTGGCTGTATAGTTGAGGCTCTTATTGATAGTGGACAGGTATTTGTGAAATTAACACACACAGACGTTAATAATCCAACTAATCTCAAGTGGGTACCATTGGAAGCCAATTACATCCTTCCACACAAAACAGCTCCTGACCTAAATCAAATCATTGCACTGTGATAAAATAGTCTCACTTTATTCAATATTGTGACTAGGGACTTTAAGAAATATAGAAGATAAACTTGTGTTCCAAGCGAGGAAGGAGCCTCCCTGTTTGAAATGAAGAGAAAGGAGTCAGATTATCATCCCATCCACAAATTTAATGAGTCTCACTGAAAGGGAATCACGTATCTACATAATTCCTGTATAGATCTTTATTCCATGGGGCTCAAGACTCACACCTATGAACTCTATGGCTACTGTAGAGTAAGGGAGGAAAGCAGGAGTGACAATCCTGATGACCAATAACATATTATGTTATGGTTCAGATGCAACTTCTGAATCATCTACACACAACAGCAACTGTCATCACATTCCATTCCTGCCAACACAATAGGAAGGTTCCAGTATCTCCATGTCCTTACCAATACTAGTTGTTTTAGTCAGCTATTCTGCTGCTGTGACTAAAAGATCTGACCAGAAAAATTATAGAGGAGGAAAAATTTATTTGTGGGCTCACTGTTTCAGAGGTCTTATTCCATAGAAGGTCGGCTCCATTCCTAAAGGCTGGATGTGACGTAGAACATCATGGTGGAAGACTGATGGAGGGAAACAGATTTCATGGTATTCAAGAAGGAGAGAGAAAGAGAGAGAGAGAGAGAGAGAGAGAGAGAGAGAGAGAGAGAGAGAGAGAGACTGACTTTGCTTTCCAGATACAAAATATATGCCCCATAGCCATGTGCTAATTCTTACCTCCTTCAGCCATACCCTACCACTTCAATTAATCCCACTAGGGATTAATTCACCAATTGAGTTAAGACTCTTACAACCCAATTGTTTCTCCTCTGAACCTTCTTGGACTGTCTCACATGTGAGTTTTTCAGGGACACCTCACATCCAAACCATAACACTTTTTAAAAATTTATTTATTTATATTTTATTTCTTACATGCATGATAATAGTGGAATGCCTTACATTCATAATTATCCATTCTCAGCACAATTTTTTGTAACTCTGTATATAAAGTATGTTCACACCAAATTATGCCATTTATATATGAACTCTCTTTTTTCGCATTACAATTCTTAATATACCTTTATACCACAATTTATCATATCTCTGTTTGTATATAAGGTATGTTGACACCAAATTCACATCTTCATACATGTATTTTGTATAATGATAACCATCACCTTCCACCATCCTTGCTATTCCCCTTCCCCCTCCCTTTTCCTCCCATCCTCTATCTAGAGGTAATCTTCCTCCCATGCTCTCCCTCCCTACCCCACTTTGACTCACCCCCCTTATATCAGAGAAAACATTCGGATTTATTTTTGGGGATTGGCTGACTTCATTTAGCATAATCTTATCTAATGCCATCCATTTCCCTGAAAATGTCATGATCTTATTATTTTTTGGTGCTGAGTAATATTCCATTGTGTATAAATGCCACTTTTTTTTATCCATTCATCCACTGAAGGACATCTAGGTTGGCTCCACAGTTTAGCTATTGTGAATTGTGCTGCTATAAACATTGATGTGGCTATGTCCCTGTAGTATGCTGATTTTAGGTCCTTTGGTATAGTCTGAGAAGAGGAATAGCTGGATCAAATGGTGGTTCCATTTCCAGCTTTCCAAGGAATCTCCATACTGCTTTCCAAATTGGCTGCACTAATTTGCAGTCCCACCAGCAGTGTATCCATGTACCTTTTTCCTCACATCCTCGCCAACACTTATTGTTTGTCTTCATAATGGCTGCCATTCTTCCTGGGGTGAGATGATAGTTTAGAGTAGTTTTGATTTGCATTTCTCTAATTGCTAGAAATGGTGAGAATTTTTTCATATATTTGTTGATTGATTGTACATCCTCTTCTGAGATGTGTCTGTTCAGGTCCTTGGCCCATTTATTGATTGAATTATTTGGCATTTTTTTTGATGCTTATCTTTTTGAGTTCTTTATGTACCCTAGAGATTAGAGCTCTATCTGATGTGTGAGGGGTAAAAATTTATTCCTGGGATGTAGGCTCTCTATTCACCTCACAGATTATTTCTTTTGCTGAGAAAAAAAAAATTTTAGTTTGAATCCATCCCATTTGTTGATTCTTGGTTTTAATTCTTGTGCTATAGACATCTTATTAAGGAAGTTGGGGCCTAATCCCACATGATGAAGATTAGGGCCTACTTTTTCTTCTATTAGACACAGAGTCTCTGGTTTAATTCCTAGGTCCTTGATCCATTTTGAGTTAACTTTTGTGCATGGTGAGAGATAAGCATTCAGTTTCATTTTGTTGCATATGGATTTCCAGTTTTCCCAGCACCATTTGTTGAAGATGCTATCCTTTTTCCAGTGCATGCTTTTGGCACCTTTGTCTAATATAAGGTAGTTATAATTTTATAATCTCTGTGTCCTCTATTCTGTACCATTGGTCTACCAGCCTGTTTTGGTGCCAGTACCATGCTGCTTTTGTTACTATTGCTTTGTAGTATAGTTTAAGGTCTGGTATAGCGACCTTATATATGTTTCACTCTTCCTACTTAGAATTGCTTTAGCTATTCTGTGTCTCTTATTCTTCCAGATGATTTTCATGATTGCTTTTTCTATTTCTATGAGGAATGCCTTTGAGATTTTGATTGGAATTGCATTGAATCTGTATAGTGCTTTTGGTAGTATGGTCATTTTAATAATATTAACTCTGACTATCCATGAGCAAGGTAGATCTTTCCATCTTCTAAGGTCTTCTTCTATTTCTCTCTTTAGGGTTCTGTAGTTTTCATTACATAGATCTTTCACTTCTTTTGTTAAGTTGATTCCCAAGTATTTTATTTTTTTGAGGATATTGTGACTGGGGTAGTTTTTCTCAATTCCTTTTCAGAGGATTTGTCACTGATATACAGAAATGCCTTTTATTTATGGGTGTTGATTTTATATCCTGCCACTTTGCTGAATTCATTTACTAGTTCTGGTGGAGTTTTTTGGGTCTTCTAGGTATAGAATCATATCATCAGCAAGTAGTGCTAGTTTAAGTTCTTCTTTTCCTATAGTTATTCCTTTAATTTCTTTCATCCGTCTAATTGCTCTGGCCAGTGTTTCAAGAACTATGTTGAATAGAAGTGGTGCAAGAGGGTATCCCTGTCTTGTTCCAAATTTTAGAGGGAATGCCTTTAGTTTTTTTCAGTTTAGAATGATGTTGACCTGAGGCTTAACGTAGATAGCCTTTACAATGTTGATATTCCTGTTATCCCTAGTTTTTCTAGTGTTTTGAACATAAAGGGGGTGCTGTATTTTGTCAAATTTCTGCGTCTATGAAGAGATCATATGGTTCTTATCATTAATTCTTTTGATGTGATGAATTACATTTATTGATTTTTGTTGTTGTTGAACCAACTTTGTATCCCTGGGATGAATCCCACTTGATCATGGTGCACAATTTTTTTTATATGTTTTTGTATTCAATTTGCCAGAATTTTATTGAGGATTTTTACATCTATATTCATTAGAGATATTGGTCTGAAGTTTTTTTTTTTCTTTAAAATGTCTTTGGTTTTAGAATCAGAGTGATATTGGCCTCATAGAATAAATTTGGAAGTACTCCCTTTTTTTATATTTCCTAAAATAGATTGAAGAGTATTGGCATTCGTTCTTCTTTAAAGGTCTTATAAAACTCAGCTGTATATCCATCCGGTCCTGTGCTTTTTTGGGTTGGTAATCTTTTATGGCTTCTTCTATTTCCTCACTTGATATTTGTCTGTTTTAAGTTGTGTATATCTTCCTGACTCTATCTTGGCAGTCATATGACTTTAGGAATTTATCGATGACTTCACTATCTTTTATTTTATTAGAGTATAAGGTTTTAAAATAATTTCTAATTATCTTCTGTATTTTTGTAGTGTCTGTTGTGATATTGCCTTTTTTATCACATATGCTAGAAATTTGAGTTCTCACTCTTCTTCTCTTCATTAGCATGGCTAAGGGTCTGTCAATCTTATTTTTTTTCTTCTTTTCCCCCCAAACCTGTTAAATATCAGCTTTATTTTAAAATGTACAAAATATTCTTGACATGTAGAACTTAAGCTTGTTGGATTTTTTAAACTCCACACAGAACTGAAACACCCAAGAAATCCATACCAAATTAAACACTCACAGACTGCCAATTCCATCCACTAATTTAACAGTATTCAGAATAAATTAAAGGATTTAATATTATCAACACTTGAAAAAACAGTCATTTGTAACATGCTGTTATAATTAGAACAATCAGTTTTGGGGTTACTGATACAAGGAATTTCAACACCGAACTTAAAGCTTCCTTAAAACATAAAAATTGAGACAGAGAATTAATGCAAACCGTAACTACATCTGAGAAAAATACTCTTCCTCTGAATGTTAATACTCAGCTAAATATAATCACTGGAAATGTGACTTAGGCCAGACTTTTAAATATGGATTAAGCCAACTAGGAGGAAGGCTTCCAATGGAGGAAGGAATGGGACTCAAAGTTGGGATAACTTGAAATTCCAGGGACAAGGAAGAGACCTGTTTTGGGGGAGCAGATTTACATATCAGAACAACAGGAAAATATTTTAAAAATTAAAATATATGTTTCAAAGCATATGCATCAACACCTCATGGTGAGTTGAAACTTCTTTAACAAGGCCCAGTCTGAAAAATGCATATAAATAAGATTTGGGAGCCAAGACATGCCTTAGTCTTGCTGGAGTGCAAGGGTACGGCTTTGCATTTTGTTCAGGGTCTCTACTAAATTGTAGGGACTTCAGAAATAATAGTCTCTTTTAAAAAAGATATTGCTTATTTATAATAAATGATTTTAATTAAAAGATTTGACCAGGTAAAAGTTCATGAGCAGTACACTGGCTTTCAGGTTTTACCTCTCAAATATTCCTGAGAAAACGGTAAGAAAAAAGCAGCTTTCTTCACTTTCTAAAAACTCTTTTTCAGAGTTTTTTCAAACTTTTCTAGATGAAATACATAGGCAATATTGCAGCTTATGGGAAAACTGAGGGACTGATTCCCACTTAAACCAAACGGGAAGAAAACTTAGAACTATTTGCTATAAACCACAAGGCAAAATGCAGCTCAAAACTGAATGGAGCAGGGGCCCTTTGCTAAGTGGAGAATGAAGTGTATGACCCACTTGAAGTTCCCGTTACATCATGAGTGCAGTTCAGTTTGGGGAAAATAGTTTAATGTATCTCCCAGAAAAAAAAGTTTATACTTTGCATCACAAAAACAAACAAACAAACAAACAAACAAAACAGTAGTTATGATGTTGAGCACCACCAAGCAACTTTCATTCTGTTCCACACTGCTAAAAGCAAATGTAAGGCAGGGCAGAAGTCCAGGATGGTGAACTTGTAGTCCTTGTTGACTTCACTATCATAGTAATAATCTATTACATATCTAACTTCCGTGCCGTGCCACAATGGTTGATGATCCAATCGTTCCTGTCGAAATGCAGCTCATACCTCATCCAGGAACGAATTCTTGCTCTTGGTGAATATTGTTTTGCTTTCCCTCCAAATCGGATCAAGGATTGACCACAAGGGCACTCCACAGCATGAATAACTTCCCACTTCAATGTCTCCTTCCAGGCCTGTTCATTGTTCTGACTGTGAATTTTAATGATATTATACATAGCTTTCTGACTAATATCCTCATCCTTCCACTTCCACCCTTTCCTTAACATTGCATTCCAGAACATCTATTTGGAAGAATAAACCCACTTTTTCTCTGAATCTGCCCATGGAATGGATGACTCCTCTCTGATGGTAGACAATGCAAAGGGCTTACCTGGAGCTGGTTTTTGAATAGGTGGTGGCATCAGATTTGAAGGATCCAGGTTCTCCTTAACAGCAGTGCCTGTAACAGGACACTCCACATACTCATAGGCACGATCTTGGAGGGCAGGCACAGAGTGTTTTGCTTTCACAGGTTGGACTAGAGGGTTCTGCATTCATTGGACAGCTTTTCATTTTTCCTTCATGCATTGGGCATCCTGAGGCAGTGATGCTGTCTGATGATCTGAAGCACTTGAAGTCTGAACTGGAACAGCAGGAGTAGAGGCTGACAAACCCATGGATGGAATCAGTGTTGACTCCAAACAATTTTAAATGTATACCTCCAGGGCATGGTACCCAGGACTCACTGGCTGTAGCCAGCATTATCTTCCACACCTGATTCCTCCCCCAGCTGTTGCCCCTGCATCTAACCTCCAACCCAAACCCTGAGGACCACAACCTGCTATCGTCCCCACCTTCTTCTCACTGGGTCACCACTGTCACAGTGGTCACAGCTGCTTATTTATTTTTTCAAAGAACCAACTTTTAGTTTTGTTATTTTTTGAATTGTTTCTTTTGTTTCAATTTCATTGATTTCAGCTCTGATTTTAATTATTTCTTGCCTTCTACTGCTTTTGCTGCTGATTTGTTCTTCTTTTTCTAGGGCTTTGAGATATAATGTGAGGTCATTTATTTGTTGGCTTTTTCTTCTTTTAAGGAATGAACTCCATGCAATGAATTTTCCTCTTAGTACTGCTTTTATAGTGTCCCAGAGATTTTGATATGTTGTGTCTGTGTTCTCATTTACCTCTAAGAATTTTTTAATTTCCTCCTTGATGTCTTCTGTAACCCATTGTTCATTCAGTAGCAAATTGTTCAGTCTCCATGTGATGTAAGGATTTTTCTTCCTTATTTTATCATTGACTTCCAATTTCATTCTATTATAATCAGATAAAATGCAAGGTAGTAATTCTACTCCTTTGTATTTGCTACTAGTTGCCTTGTGGCATAATATATGGTCTATTTTTGAAAAAGAATCCATGTGCTGCTGAGAAGAAAGTGTATTCGCTCATTGAAGGATGAAATATCCTATATATGTCATTAAGTCTAAGTTATTGATTGTGTTATTGAGTTCTATAATTTCTTTATTTGACTTTTGTTTGGAAGATTTGTCCAGTGGTGAGCGAGGTGTGTTAAAATCACCTATGATTATTGTGTTGTGATCTATTTGACTCTTGAACTTGAGAGCAGTTTGTTGGATGAACATAGATGCACCATTGTTTGGGGCATATATGTAAATGATTGCTATGTCTTGTTGGTGTATGGTTCCCTTGAGTAGTATGTAATGTCCTTCTTTATTCCTTTTGATTAACTTTGGCTTGAAGTCTACTTTATTTGATATGAGTATGGACACCACTGCTTGCTTCTGAGGTCCATGTGAGTGTTATGATTTTTCCCAACCTTTCACCTTCATTCTGTGTATGTCCCTTCCTATCAGATAAGTCTCCTGTAGGCAGCATATTGTTGGATCTTTTTTAAAAATCCAGTCTACTAGCCTATGTCTTTTGATTGGTGTTTTAAGCCATTAACATTTAGGGTTACTATTGAGATAATGGTTTGTATTTCCAGCCATATTTGTTTATTTTTGTTATTTAAGTTGATTTGTTTTTCCCCTTTGATTAGTTTTTCTTCACTGTACTACCTCCCACTGTGGTTTTCATTGTTATTTTTCATTTCCCCTTCATGAAATGTTTTTCCAAGGATGTTTTGAAGTGCTGGTTTTCTAGCTACAATTTCTTTTAACTTTTGTTTATCATGGAAGGTTTTTATTTCATCTTCAAACCTGAAGTTGGAACCCATTATCTTTCAGCATTTGAAGTATGTTGTTCCAGGATCTTCTATCTTTCAGGGTCTTGTTGAAAGATCAGCCATTAACCTAATTGATTTGCCCC
This sequence comes from Urocitellus parryii, assembly GCF_045843805.1. NCBI lineage: Eukaryota > Metazoa > Chordata > Mammalia > Rodentia > Sciuridae > Urocitellus > Urocitellus parryii. The sequence continues at coordinate 121,472,652 of NC_135534.1, forward strand.
TATATGTAATCTGCTTCCTTTCTCTTGTGGCTTTTAAAATTCTCTCCTTGCTCTGTATGTTGGGCATTTTCATTATAATGTGTCTTGGTGCGGATCTTTTGTGATATTGCACATTCTGCTTCTAGATTTGGATTTCCATTTTATTCTTCATGTCTGGAAAGTTTTCTGATATTATTTCATTGAACAGATTGTTCATTCGTTTGGTTTGGATATCTCTGTACCTTCATCTATCCCAATAATTCTTAAGTTTGGCCTCTTTATGTTATCCTATATTTCTTGGATATTCTGCTCATGGTTTCTTATGAGTCTCACTGTGCTGTCTACGTTCTTTTCAAGATGATATATTTTGTCTTTGTTGTCTGATGTCCTATCTTCTAAGTGTTCTTCTCTGCTGGTGACACTCTCATTTGAGTTTTTTATTTGGTTTATCATTTCTTTTAGTTCTAGGATTTCTGTTTGTTTGTTTTTTTTTTTTTTGTATAATCTCTATCTCCCTGTAGAGGTGATCTTTTTCTTCTTGGATTTGTTTATGTAATTCATTGTCAAAGTGATCTTTCATTGTCTGTATTTGTTGTATAATGTCTTCCTTGATACTCCAGAACATCTGGACCATGTATATCCTGAAATCTTTATCTGACATTCTTTCTGCTGTAATGTTACTTCTTCTAATGATGTATTGTCTTACATTGTTTGTGGTCCTTTCTTTCCTTGTCTTTTCATGTTGCTCACATTTCTTTCCAGTTCTGTGAGACTATTGTGTCATTGTTTTTCCCTATAGATTTATATTGCTCTTATATAGTTCTGAGATCTCTCTTTTGTGGGGAAGGACAATGTTAACAGTTCCTAATATCAATAATACATCATCTATGAGCAAGTTTTTGTTATTAATACATTTGTAGTCAGTCACTATGTCTAGAAATATTGGATTCAATTATTATTTAAAATATAGTCATTATTTCATAAAAGGCATACAGTTTCTGGTGGCATATAGAGAAGTGAGGGTTGGGCATAGGACATTATGTTATGGGGGAAATATGTGAGGGTATGGGGTTAATATATCTTAGCAACTTTGGAGGAGAACTCTAATGAAGGAGGTTATTAGCAGGAGAATAGACAGGAGGTATTTTAGGGTAGACAAGTACATGGGAGGACAATAAGAAGCATAGAAACAAACACCTATTTGCATTTAGTAAATTACATGTAGTAGAACTAGTAACACTTGGGAGGTTGAGAGAGGAAGGGAAGGAGGAAGAAAAATAAAAAGAAAAGAAGAAAAAAGGGGAAAAAGAGATAGAGAGAAATGAATGAAAAGAAAAAGAAAGGAAAAAAAGAAGAAAAAGAAAAAATGAAAAAGAAAGAAAGAAAGAAAGAAAAATGCACTCTTAGAATTCTGTTTTCTTCTCTTCCAGTAGGTGGCATTGTGTATTCCAGGTTAAGTCTCTGCCCTCAGGGTGGTGGAAGCAATCTTTGTGAGGTGGCTCTCCCTTACCTGCCGGGTGCCTCTCCAATCCTGGTCTCTTTGGGTTGCTCCCTGTCTCTATCCACTTCCCCTCTCTGGCCCACCAGGCCCCAATTGATGGATCTCTTGTCCACAGCCTGGGTTCACTCTGGGCAGGTGGTGCCCTGGCCGCCCCACACTCCTGATTAACTGAGTGCTATCTCTGTGTTGGGTAGTCACCATGTCATCACAGCTGGGGAGAGGGGGAGTTGGAAACTGGCAACCTGGTCAGTCATATTCCCTCTGATTGCCACACCCACTGAAAGCTGGTGAGAAAGGTTTTGAGTTATCACAGGTAGGGAGAAAGGGGGCTGGGAACCACACACCTGTTCAGACACCCATCCAGTGCTGTCAGCCACACCCACCAAAACTTGACAAGATAGATTTTCCAAGATGGAGACCATGTGTTTTCCCGCCCTGGGTGTCCGGTGAGGTGGAGGGAGCTGGGCTGTTCCTTAGCTACAACCAGAACAAAAGAGGTGAAAGGCTATATAATGAAAATTACTGAACCCTAAAGAAAGAAGTCAAAGAAGACCTTAGAAGATGGAAAGATCTACCTTGCTCTTGGATAGGCAGAATTAATTTAATCAAAATGACTATACTTCCAAAAGCACTATACAGATTTAATGCAATTCCAATCAAAATCCCAATGATATTCCTCATAGAAATAGAAAAAGCAATCATGAAATTCATCTGGAAAAATAAGAGACCCAGAATAGCTAAAGCAATCCTTAGCAGGAAGAGTGAAGCAGGTGGCATCACCATACCAGACCTTAAACTATACTACAGAGCAATAATAACAAAAACAGCATGGTATTGGCACCAAAACAGACTGGTAGGCCAATATACAGAATAGAGGACTCAGAGACTATCCCACAAAATTCCAATTTCTTATATTAGACAGAGGCGCCAAAAACATACATTGGAGAAAAGATAGTCTCTTCAACAAATGGTACTAAGAAAAATGAAAATCCATATGCAACAAAATGAAATTAAACCCCTATCTCTCACCATGCACAAAACTCAACTCCAAATGGATCCAGGACTTAGGAATACATCCAGAGACCCTGTGTCTTTTAGATGAATCTCCATCATGTGAGATTAGGCCCCAACTTTCTTAATAAGACTCCTTTGGTGCAAGAATTAAAATCAAGAATCAATAAATGGGATGGACTCAAATAAAAAGTTTCTTCTCAAAAGAAACAATCTGTGAGGTGAATAGAGAACCTACATCTTGGGAGCACTAATCTCTAGGGTATATAAAGATCTCAAAAAGTTAAACACCAAAAAAACCCAAACAATAAAATGGACCAAGGACATGAACAGACACTTCTCAGAAGGTGATATACAATCAATCAATCAACAAATATATAAAAAATGTTCATCATCACTAGCAATTAGAGAAATTCAAATCAAAACCACTCTAAGATTTCTTCTCACTCCAGTCCGAATGGCAGATATGATGAATACAAAAAACAATAAGTGGGCTGGGGATGTGGCTCAAGCGGTAGCGCGCTCGCCTGGCATGCGTGTGGCCCGGGTTCGATCCTCAGCACCACATACCAACAAAGATGTTGTGTCTGCCGAGAACTAAAAAATAAATATTAAAAATTCTCTCTCTCTCTCCTCTCTCCTCTCTCACTCTCTCTTTAAAAAAACAAACAAACAATAAGTGTTGGGGAGGATGTGGGGAAAAGTTACACTCATACACTGCTGGTATTACTGCAAGTTGTTGCAGCCAATATGAAAAGCAGTATGGAGATTTCTTGGAAAATTGGGAATGGAACCACAATTTGACCAGCTATTCCTCTCTTTGGTCTATACCCAAAGGACCTAAAATCAGCATACTACAGGGATACAGCCACATCAATATTTATAGCAGCACAATTCACAATAGCTAAACTGTGGAACAAAACTAGATGCCCTTCAATAGGTAAATGAGTAAAAAAAAAAAAAACCCAAAGTGTGGCATATATGCACAATGGAATATTACTCAGCAATAAAAGAGAATAAAATCATGGCATTTGCAGGTAAATGGATGTAGTTAGAGAAGATAATGCTAAGTGAAGTTAGCCAGTCCCCAAAAAAACAAATGCCAAATGTTTTCTCTGATATAAAGAGGCTGATTCATAGTGGAATAGGAAGGGGGAGCATCGGAGGAATAGAGGAACTTAGGGCAGAGAACTTTGAAGGTAAGAGAAATAACAGGGAATTCAAAATAATGGTGGGATGTGATGGTCATTATTATCCAAAGTACATGTATGAAGACATGAATTGGTGTGAATATACTTTGTATACAACCAGAGATATGAAAAATTGTGCTCTATATGTGTAGTAAGAATTGTAATGCATTCTGCTGTCATATATAAATAAAAAAGTATACATCTTTTTTCTTTAGCTAAACACCATCTTTTTGAGGAATTGTTCAAGATCTTATTTGCCACTGTATTTTCATTTTCTTGCATAGTAACTGATACACAACAGACAAATGACAAATGGAGCTAAATTTAACCATGAGGAAGAAACTTCTCAGTGAACTTGAAAGTAATGCATTTATTGAGTCGAACTGGACAAAGAATTCTTTTTTTCTGGTTCATTTGAAAGTGTAGCATAGATCATGGGTGGCTTCTTTGTCTCATGAATTTGGAGAACAAAATCCACAAACATAAGGGTGAAGGCAAAGTAACAGAAGTTATTAGAGTAATAGAAGGTAAATCTTCTGAAGATGGAGGGATCTCAAGAGAGAGATATTAAAAAGTGACTATTGTCTAGGGGTTTATATAGATCTATAAGTTTAGGCAAGTAAGCCCCATGCCTGACCTAGGTAAGGTGCTCAGTGCCTGTGATGTAATTCATGTAGCCTTTATCCAGTCTTTAGTCCAATTAAAACATGGATCAGACATTTTTCCTTCTTTGGAGAAACATGGATTCCAGTCACATAGGTCCTGATTTAAAAATAGCATTTTTGTAAGTTTCTCAGTAAGTATCTGCAGGTGCTGTTTGTGCTCTATTATTCAGGAAGTTACCTAAGGGCCCATTTCCTTATCTGCACAGCCTTTATCTCTCCATCCTGATTTCATTGCCCTCTGAAGAGGTAATCCTAACTGCTTTTAGGGAATTTGAGCGATGACAACTATAAATTCTACAGGCTGAAAAGGGGTGTTAAGAGAATAGCAGTCGGGTCCTCCTATAGGGTCCTATTTAATGGACTCTTATAAAAGTCAGACAGTACTTCCAAAGTAGATAATATCTCTATGTCCTTATTGAACTTAATGGACCCTGCAGGCATCTTAAGCCTCAGGGCAGTACAGAAGTCTATGGTAGCAGTTGGCAAATAACTGAACAAATTGTACATAAGGTAAGAATCATGCTAGTACAATAATAAACAAGAAAAAAAGTGTCATTTTCTGCAAACCACTAGTACACACACACACACACACACACACACACACACACTCACACACACATCAGTGTTACCAGCCAGCCTATGAACACCATAAAGTTAGATGTGTGGTCTGACATGTCATTTGTGGAGAGCAAATGATCCTGGTTTTGGGCTGATCCTACAGTGTAGGCAAAAGCCAAGCCTGGGAAACATTCCTTGCCAGAAGGCAAGGATGTTTACAGTCTTGATATTCAGCTCTGGTGCCAATAGTTATCAGGCATTCTAGTACAAAGGGTTTTCTGGGTACAGTGGGATAGTCACAGGATGTTCTTAACACTATCACAGCAAGATAGCTACAAAAATTTTCTAGCTCTGTTAACTCTTCAGTGCACAAAGAAACCTCTTGATAACAAAAAAAGCCTTGAACAATTTACAAAGCTTCTTTAGCTAAATTTCCTGATTATGAGAACCAATAAAAATAAACATGGTGAGCTATTTCTGAATCACTGTTCCTCCACTATAGGGCAATGTCCCACATGGCTCCAGCTTTGCTTAAAAATATCTGTTTTTCTTTATTTCTATGTTTTTCTTAATCTTCTTTCATCCCTATTTGAGATATTTGTTGTTACTCAGAAGGTCATGGCAGTCATTTATTTGTGAGTGGAGGCCATTTAAGACTGTAGAAACATCAGCAGAATTGCACAATTTTAATTTGTATAATGGCACAGGTTTCCTGTTGAGCTGTGGAATATCATCTGATTTCTGTAAAATAGTTTTCTCAGTGGGCCTGCCTCTGTGTTAGCAAAAGAATCTCTTTAGCTGGGTCACTTATGATTTTTTGGTAAAGTCAGTTAGGGCTTTCATATGCCACATTACATCTTTTAGACCAATCCAGGGGATAAATATCAAAGCTAAATAATCATACCAGCAAAAAACAGATTGAGTTTACCTATGTTGGAGGTTGGGAAAATTTGTAGATCTCAAATTGACTTAGAACAAACTTGTCACTCTGGTAGTATCTATTGTAACCCCTTTAAAATAATTTCCCAGTTTTACTTAACCCTTGGATAGACTGACACAAGTGAACATCTTATGTTTAAAAAGTCTTAGCTTTTTGAAATGCCCCCATATGACTATTTTTGGTTATACTTTCCTGCCAGGTGTTTAAGACCAAGTTGGTAAAAAATTGACCCTGTTCTTGTCTAGTGTTTAGAGTCAGCAGAGATTTGTCAGGGATCACTCTTGGGAACTTCTGAGAAAACTCTTGGCTCCTTTAGCTTTCCCTCTATCTATCAGAATGGATCAAAGTCTTGCTGACCACCTGTTGTTTCCTTCAGAAATTTCAGGGACTATTCCCTTTCCAGTGACTCCTCTCTTTGCAGAATGTGCACTGGTTGGATTCCTGTGCTCTAGGGTCTTCATAATCTTCTTGATTAGGAGATTGGGTGATTCACCAGAGGCATAGGGCCCTAACAAAAGTCCCATAATTCCCTAGTTCTGGATGACCTTAGAGGGCAAGGGCCAAAATATTGGCTGCTTTTTCTTAGCCCTTTTACTTCTTTAACTTTGGTCTACAAATCTTGGTTTCACTGTGGGGTTTCTGTGTTTGGGATTGGGGTCTCTGATGACTTCATGGCTGTGGCATGCTTGGTGCCTGGGAAAGTTTCTGTGCAAAGGCATAGGATGCCTGGTGCTATGGCAATACCTTCCATGCTAGAGTCTTATCAGCTTCAACTTTGATCTTAGGCACATAACTCCTGGGAATAAAGGTGTAGGAGGCCGTCATGTCATGTGACCAGTGTTTTTCTCCTCCCTGACCAGTTAGAAGCTTCTAACATTACATATTGTAACTATAAAATGTATTTACAGAATAAGCAACCTTACTGATACTCTAAACAATAATGTAGTTATAGTACTAATGACCTAATGTAACCTGTTGATATAAATGAAGCTTGGCAACTTGGTCTCTCAGCCACTCTGTCACCTTCCCTGTCCCTGAACCTTGTCTCTGTCTCCTCTTCTTTATTATTTCGTTACAACAGACTTTGGTCTCCCAATTTTGGTTTCACCATTCTTGAAGTAGGAGTACTGGGATTTAACTTTAATGTATATAATTATATAGTTATAGTTAGACCAAAGTCTGTTGGGTCCATATTAAGACTGAAAGTCAGCATTATATCCTATCTATAGTTTATTGTCCTAAATTGACTTAGATTTTTCTGTTAGAAGTAGTTTTGCAAAATACTAACAACAAGAGTTGTAAAGTTTTACAAGGATTTATTTTGTTTAATAGTTCCAAGCCAAGAAACATAGTATCGATAATTTCACTAAGGAATATTTGGTATCTATTTAGCCTCTACAAAGACTCACTGATTTATCAACTCATCACATAGGAAATCCTATACAAACTTTGTTTTCTTTCAAAACTCTCTTAAAACTTAAATAACTTTTACAATTCACTCAGACTTTTTCTTAGTTTTGTATTATATCCCTTGCTTATTTTTAGATCACACTAATCTTTACAGCAAAAATGTATCTTTTGAATATAACTTTAAATAAGTTTAATTCTGGCCTACTTCAGAGACATCCTAACATGAAATGAGGTAAGAGGCAGACACTTACTTTCCTCAGGTGAGGTATCAGAAATAGACTTATTACCTGATGTATGAATGCATCTCATTTATATGACCATGCAACACTTATTTAGTTAAAGCAAACAATATAAGGCAGGTTTTCTTCAATAGCAGTATAACAATTTTATGTCAGATAGAACCTATAAAAAGAGACTTTATTGGTTACCATGGCTGTATTAAATCTACATAGTTCATTTTACAATGTTTTACATAAAACTTAAACCTTGGACAAACATAATTAGTTTTCCTTTGGAAACATATCTCTATACACAAATTTTGGTTGTTAACTATATGGTAATATCCTAAAATAGCAGCTCTTTATTTATCCAGAGCTATACAACAATAATTTGAAAGACTTTGACTTAGTTTCCATAAGTAATAAACCCTAATAAACATAAGAAATTCTCCACAAATAATTTCAGATCAATATTAACAAAATATTGTCATTTTAAAGCACAGAACATTAGACTTTCTTTATATCAGTGTATTAGCAGTTGACCTTAGAAAACTCCTTAAATAGAGGGCACAGACACCCCATGTTCAGTTGGAATAGTGGGGGCTAAGTGTTGAGTGATCCCAAGATTCAACCCATTATTGATGCTCAAATAATTTGTTCATTTTTGCTGTTGTGTAGAATTGCCTTAGTAAATATATTATCATATATCCAAACATTATACGTTGATTGACATATGGATTTTTCCATGTGTTTGGCTATTCTAAATAATTGTTTTGTTGTGTTTATATTCATGACAGATATGTGTTACTTTTTAGAATTAAAATTAGTGGTTCTTGTAAATAATTTGAAAAGTAAAATTTGTGTAGGTGCACCTTTGCTTCTTAAAACTTTAATAGATTTCATTAATAAAACCATAGAAATCTGGTATTTATTTTGTCTGGAAAAGTATGCATGCGTAGATTCAATTATTTCAAGAGTAAGTTCTTATTCAGATTTTCTCTTGCTTTTAATATTAATCTTGATATTTTTTTCTGAGTATTTTCCAAGTTCATAAAAGTTTTCAAGTGTGTTGCTTTTGATATTTTTTTAGATCATCTATAAAAATCCCCCTTTTCATTTTTGTTATATGTTGCTGGTGCATCCATTAGGTACTTCTTTCCTAATTCTATAATTTCTGCCATTACCTTATTGTTATTTTTTATTATACTCTTTGTATCAGGAATAATTTAGTTTATTATATTTGCTTGAGGGAGATACATGAATAACTGTTGTTTAGAACTTATTCTTTTTTATAATATGTGAATTTAGAATATTACTACTAATCATTGTTGAGAGCCACAGCCAAGTCAGAATGATGCCAGGCATATTGCCAGAAGGAATGGTTGAAAGGTGACACCAGTGAACCATTGAGATGATGATTTGAGTTAAGCTGTATATAATTGCTGTGATGCTGGATTGATTGAGTTGTATATGGCGGCTCCGGGAATCTGCCCACCACTTTGGAGTTCCTGTGCAGTTCTCGAGGGGGTTCTGGGAGATTGGGCGCCTGGAGCCCTGTGGAAGGAGGGTGTTCCCGAGTAGTGTGTGTGCAGTGCCAGTGAGAGATGGGGAATAAAGAATTGCTGTTTGAACCTACAAGGCTATGTGGCAGCTCAGTTATTTGTGCCTAGCCAGACTGCAGCATTTGGTGGCCCGTGTGGAGAATGCCTGAAGCTTGGAGGTAAGTGAAATTGCTCGACCCTGAGGAAGAACGAGAGAATGGGTAACCACTTCAAAAAACAATGTGTTCTTGTTTTGATTTATTTTGTTTTTATTTCAAGTTGCCTGTCCCTAGAACTTTCTCAGGCAAACTGGGGAAAATGGTTGGCTCAAGGTTTGAAGTTGTTCGCCCCTGAGGTAGAGATAGAAATAGACCATGAATATACATTTCAAGAAAATAGGAAATTTGATACAATGCATTTTTGTTCCATTTTGGTTTCATTCTGTTTTGGTTTTGTTTTGTGTTATCTTTATAGTAGAAATACGGGATCAGAAATTAATAAAAAACAAATCAAAAGAGTGTTAAGTAAATTATTAGAGATTCAGACTATGATAGAAAACATGTTAGATCAAGCAAAATAGAAGGTGTCTTGAGCTAGTCAGACAGAGGAAGAAAATTTAAGGGAGGAAAGCTTAGAGGAGAAACAGCTATCAGGGGGAAGCTACAACAGGAGGCTGCTACTAACACAAGAGGGTGTAATTCAACCAACAGCTCCATCTATGGAGACAGCTGAGTGGCCCTCAACCCCTGTAGTTGATAGATGGGATCCTGAGACAGGACCTCAAAGATTAGCATGCCCTGTACTTGATCAGGCAGGAGGGCAGCGAATTCACCATGCTCTAGATTTCAAAACAGTGAAGCAGTTAAAGGAGGCTGTAACAACCTATGGCCCTCAAGCACCCTTCACTGTAAGCATGGTGGAATCCATTACCAACTGGGACATGACGCCAGCAGATTGGGCTAGCATGTGTAAATCTGTGCTAAATGGAGGGCAATATTTGTTATGGAAGGTTGCCAATGAGGAATTTTCTACAAAGATGGATAGGCGAAATGCAGCAGCCGGTTATCCTCAGAGAAATCTAGATATGTTGTTAGGAAAAGGACCTTATGAGGGTCAGCTGCAACAAATTACATATGATCCTGCCATATATTCACAAATTGCTGCAGATGCAGTTAGGGCATGGAAGACTTTACAAGGACATGGATACTTATAAGGTCAATTATCTAAGGTAATACAAGGAGCTAATGAACCTTAGGATGAATTTGTAGATAGGCTTATTCAAATAGCTACCAGAGTTTGGGGGGATACATAACAAGCAATGCCACTACAAAAACAACTGGCTTATGAGCAAGCAAATTGTTTCTGCAAGCAGGCCATTAGACCATGGAAACATGAAGATTTAAACACATATATTAAATTATGTAGAGACATTAATGAACAAGGGCAAGTCTTGGCAGCTACAGTACAACAGGCTTTAAATGCCAGGCTGAAAACATGCTACAATTATGAACAAACAGGACATTTTAAAAGGAGTTGCCCCATAGGAGGAGGGTTTAACACAGCTATGTATTAAAGGAGTAGAATACCGGGTATTTGCCCACGATGCCGTAGAGGGAGACATTGGGCTAATGAATGCTGTTCTCAAACCACCATAGAGAATACTCTGTTATCAAAAAACGAACAAGGACCAGGTGTTTACCCATGATATCGTGGAGAAAAGCATCGGGCTCCATTGCCAAAAAACGGATGGGGGGCCCAATGCTCTGGGGCCCACGACCACAAATATACGGTGCACTGGAGGAACCCAGCAACACCATCAGGGTAGTGCCCAGGACACATTGTCCATTAGATCTCTCATCAGACAAACCAGAGGGAGCACAGGGTTGGACATCTGCACCTCCACCAGAGCAGTAATAACTCCAGAGATGGAGTTCAAATCATTCCCACTGGGGTAAAAGGACCTCTTCCCCCCAAAACAGTAGGTATATTATTGGGATGCAGTTCTTCTACTCTAAAAGGACTTATGATAAGTCCTGGGGTAATTGATCCCGATTATGAAGGTGAAATAAAAATTATAGCTAGTTCTCCAAGAGGTATATCAGTAATTTCACCAGGAGATAGAATAGCACAGTTATTAATAATACCCAGCCTGCATGATAAATTTTCCAGTAGTACTATAGAAAGAGGTTCCAGGGGATTAGGCTCCACAGGTGTAGATTGGGCTATGCTGTCTTTAAATTTAGATTCTCGCCCAATGCTAAAACTAAATATTCAAGGATATGAATTTAATGGGCTACTGGATACAGGTGCATACCTTAGCAGAATATCTCGTTAAGAATGGCTGAAACATTGGCCATTACAACAGGCCACTCAAACGCTTCGAGGCTTAGGAGTGGCAACTAATCCCCATAGAAGTGCAAAGGTATTAGATTGGAAGGATCCAGAAGGATGTGAAAGAACTATACAGCCATATGTATTGGATCATCTTCCTATAAATTTATGGGGACAAGATGTCCTAGATCAATTAGGTTTGACATTAACAAATAACATCAATCCAAATGCGCCCACTATTAGGGGTAGACAAGGTTTTAGGAAAGAAAAAAGATTAGGAGAACAAGAACAAGGTATAGCAGCACCAATTCAAATAGATCAAGGAATAAATAGACATGGATTGGGTTTTCAGAAGGGGTCACTGAGACAATAAAAATTACTTGGAAATCAGAAAGACCAGTATGGGTTCCTCAGTGGCCCCTGACTAAAGAAAAGATACAAGTAGCCCATGACCTGGTCAAACAACAATTAGTGGAGGGACATATACAACCTTCCATATCTCCCCATAATACTCCCATTTTTGTCATTAAAAAGAAATCTGGTAAATGGAGATTATTGCAAGATTTAAGAGCCATTAATAATGAGATGATTATTATGGGACCTGTTCAATCAAGGATTCCCTAGTTGTCTGCTTTGCCAAAACTCTGGTATGTTTTAGCTGTAGATATTAAAGATTTTTTTTTTCAATTGCAATTCATCCTGAGGATAGTCCACGTTTTGCATTTACTATCCCTGCACTGAATCATGAAGGTCCTGATCAGAGATATGAATGGAAAGTACTCCCTCAAGGGATGGCTAATAGCCCAACTATGTGTCAAATTTATGTTAACAAAATAATCCAGCCACTTAGAAATCAAAATCCTGAACTACAAATATTTCACTATATGGATCATGTATTATTAGCACACAAAGATAAAAACACATTGCTAGAATGTTATGCCACACTTACAAATTTATTAAAAAATTATAATCTAGAGATAGCAATAGATAAAGTACAATTAAATTTTCCAATTAATTATTTAGGAGTTCTATTATCCTCAACCATGGTCCGTCCACCAAAAATTCAAATACGAGTCCATCAACTCAAATCACTTAACGACTTTTAAAAGTTATTAGGAGACATAAATTGGATAAGGCCTTATCTAGACATACCAACAGGAGAGTTGGGACCTTTATTTGATATCCTAAAAGGTCCATCAGATCCAAATTCACCCCGAATGTTAATGCCTGAAGCAAGAAAGGCATTAAAAATCATTGAAACATATATGGAAAACATGCATTTGGATATAATTGATATAAGTTTGCCTTTATGATTTATTGTAATACCAACAAAAAATATTCCTACAGGAGTATTTTGGCAAGAAGGTCCATTATTGTGAATACATTTATCTTATTCTCCTAACACTATTCTTACTAGGTATCCTGAGGCTGTAGGATAATTAATACTCAAAGGAATAAAGGCAGCAAAGGGAGTGTTTGGAATTTCTCCCAATAAAATTATTACTCCATATACTATGGATCAAATTGATGAGTTAGCTAATGAATTAAATACGTGGGCAATAATCATGTGTAAATCTAATGTTTCATTTGATAATCACTTACCATCTAATCCTTTTTGTCTTTTTGGTCTTCACATCCTGTAGTTTTTCCAAAAATGACAAGAAAAACACCTATCATGAATGCTCCAAATATATTCAATGATGGGTCAAATAATGGTACAGCAGCAGTAGTTACCCCTGATCAAACTTTCACATTTTTAGTACCCAAACAATCAGCTCAAAAGGTAGAGCTTAATGCAGTATTACAAGTATTTTGTGATGTTTAGATTCTGTATTTAATTTATTTTCTGATAGTCAGTATATAGTTAATGCTATAGTATCCCTTGAAGATGCTGGTAGGATTTATCCTTCCTATACTGTTTTCTCTTTGTTTTCCACTATACAAAGTCTAATCTGGAACAGAAAAGATCCATTCTTTATAGGACATATCAGGGCACATACAGGATTGCCTGGAGCCCTTAGTTTGGGCAATGTTTTAGCAGATAAACTATACATGACATACATATTTTCTCTACACTAGAAGAAGCTACAAATTTTCATAAAAGTTTCCATGTCAATGCTAATACTTTAAAAAAGCATTTTAAAATAACTAAGGAATAAGCTAGACAAATAATAAAACAATGTCAAAATTGTGTGACCTTTTTACCACAAGTTAATCTTGGAGTCAATCCTAGAGGACTGATACCTAACCATATTTGGCAGATGGACATCACACACTTGCCAGAATTTGGAAAATTAAAATATTTGCATGTTACAGTTGATACTTCTTCTGGATTTTTGATGGGCTCCCTTCATGCTGGAGAAAAAACTAAAGAAATTATAGCTCATTGCTTACAAAATTTTGCCACTGTGGGTGTTCCAAAACAGTTGAAAACAGATAATACCCCTGGCTATACCTCTACCTCTTTTAAACAATTTTGCTCATCATTTGGCATTACTCATATAACAGGAATTCCATACAATCCACAGGGAGAAGGCATTGTTGAAAGAGCTCATCAGACTACTAAAATATACTTATTAAAGCAAAAAGAGGGAATTAGAAAGGGGTATATATCCCCCAAAGATAAACTTAAAATAACCCTTTTTTTACTCTAAACTTTTAAAATTTGAGTTCATCAGGGCTTAGTGCTGCGGAAAGGCATCTGTGTCCAATAAATATACATAAGCCCAAGGTACTTTGGAAGGATATTTTAACAGGACAATGGAAAGGTCCTGACCCAGTGATTGTCTGGAGTTGGGGGTCTGTTTGTGTGTTTCCACAGGAAAACAGCAGCCGATTTGGATTCCAGAGAAACTAACCAAAGCGATTTCTACAGACCAAAAAGAAGATGATTTGACTCAAATCCATAACAGCTGATATCCAGAACTCTAGCTTGGCTATTCTTACATCTTCGACAGTGATTCTCCCACACCTGGAGGCTAATGAATAATGAACACCATTAAGGCCTATTTCAAATGTAAAAAACCTTGGGGCTTGCTTGTGGGAATACCTTCAGACCCATATGCAAGTTACAGGAAGAAGGATGGGATGTCAAAAAAAAAAAAAAGTCAAACCCAGGTGGTAACCAGGATGCTTTTTTTTTCAATATCTATTTTATTATTGCCTTTTCCCACATCATAAAGTTTTATTTTTTTTTTTAGAGAGAGAGAGAGAGAGAGAGAGAGAGAGAGAGAATTTTTTAATATTTATTTTTTAGTTCTCGGCGGACACAACATCTTTGTTGGTATGTGGTGCTGAGGATCGAACCCGGGCCGCACGCATGCCAGGCGAGCGTGCTACCGCTTGAGCCACATTCCCAGCCCCATAAAGTTTTATTTTGTTTTTTGAGCTCATACAGACCTAGGTTAATGTCTTTCTGATCAGTTCTATTATTTGACTATGGAGTTTTAAACATTGCAATGGAGATTTCACCTGTAAAAAGCTACAAGGCCTTTATTATGTTATGTGTTGTATTTATTGTATCATGTGTGCACACTAGTGTTTTGTGTTGTATGTCTGTATGTGCATATATCCATATATAATATATGAGGAGCGCCCATGAAAAAATGGATCCAAATATTTTTTTTATTCATGTGATTTAAATGGTTTAATTTAAATTAGGTAAACAGCTGTTGAGGATTTTTTTTAAAGGTGGTTAACAGATCTGTTTGTTTACTTTCACCTTTCCTTTTCATTATATTTAATAATTCTGTTCAGGATAATGTAAATTGTTCAGAAAATTGTTTTCTTAGTGCCTGTTGGAATGTTACATAATTTCTTTTTAGCCATCATTGCCAGAATTCCTATCTTCATCCCAGTGCCAGTGAAGACAATGATAAAACCAAACTACAGCTTCTTTGATAGCTATCATAGTAAACTGTATGAACTGATGCATCAATGAATAATAACTCAACAAGTGATGCTCAATCAAGGAGTCGATTTACTTTGGGAGGAAATGGACATACTGATGTATTCCTCTGCTTTGAACTGCTTGCAGAACTTGCCTGGACTATGTATCACTTGTATGCATTGTGAACTATCTGTTGGTGCAGCAAATTGTGGTAGTGCTGGGGCATCTTTTCTGATGGTGTCATCGGTGATACAATTTTTCCAAAAAGAGCCATCATTTGGCTTGGTGTTGTGGCATTTTGCATCCTCCTCCCTTCTGCTTGTGGTAGTCTAAAATTTGGGGGCCAACAGAGGTGAGGCAAAGAACCTCATCCCCCCCACACTGACACCAAGGCCAAATTTGGGGGCCAACAGAGGTGAGGCAAAGAACCTCACCCCCCCACTGGCACCAAGGCCAAATTTGGGGGCCAACAGAGGTGAGGCAAAGAACCTCACCCCAAATTTAGGGGCCAACAGAGGTGAGGCAAAGAACCTCACCCCCCCACTGGTGCAAAGGCCTATCCACAAGTATGGCTATATGCTGGACCAGTAGTCAATGACAGGTGAGATCCAGTTGCAATGGTACCAACCTAAGACAGGAGGCTGACTCCTTGAGGTCAGCTCATCCGATGATGGGTAAGGACCATATGTAGATTTGGACAACCTAAGACAGGCACGGTCCCTAAGCCACATGCTCGTTGTTTAATTAAACAGAAGGGGGAGATGTTGAGAGCCACAACCAAGTCAGAATGATGCCTGGCATATTTCCAGAGGGAAATTGTTGAAAGTTGATGCCAGCAAACCATTGAGATGATGATTTGAGTTAAGCTATATATAATTGCTGTGATGCTGGATTGATTGTTTGAACCTACAAGTCTTTGTGGCGGCTCAGTTATTTGTGCCCAGCCAGACTGCAGCAAATCATCTCATAACTTTAAAAAAGTAATTTTATTAACATAAAATTAGCTTTTTAAAAGTGAACATTTCAAGCTGGGTGCAGTGGCTCATGCCTGTAATCCCAGTGGCTTGGGAGGCTGAGGCAGGAGGATCACACGTTCAAAACCAGACTCAGCAACAGTGAGGCATTAAGCAACTCAGTGAGACCCTGTGTGTAAATAAAATACAAAACAGGGCTGGGGATGTGGCTCAGTGGTTGAGTGCACCTGGGTTCAATCCCTAATACAAAAAAAAAAAAAGAGAAAAAGTGAACATTTTATGACATTTGGTACTATCACAATACTGTGTAAACACTATTAGTAACTTGAAAATATTTTTATCAGTGCAACAGAAACTTGCATTCACTAAATAATTACTCCTCACTACCCTTCCTCTCTTTTTAAAACAACAATATTTTTATTATCTTTATGAGTTTGCCTGTTCTGAATATGAGCCCCATAGACTTTATCATAGGATAACATCTATAAAGCACTAATTTTAAAAAAGCAAGTAAATAGGATATCAGTAGAGTAGAGGTAGGGGAACAGAGGGAGGGAAGAAGGAAAGGAAACACATAGCCTTGGGAATTGCAATGGAGCAAGTTATATTTCATGCATGTATGATTATGTCAAAATGAACCCCACTATTTTGTATAACCATAAACACTAATAAAAACATTTTAAAATTTAGAATAAGAATGAATTTAATATATTTTATTTTTGCATTTTAGAAATTGCATTTTCTAAAGCTGCAATTCAGAATGTATATAATAATAGTTTGAAGCCATGCTTACTATAATACATTAGTAAATTGTATATTAAATATTATGTGGATAGTGGTTCATATTGAAATGTAGAAAAAAAGCACATTGTAGTTTGAATATGTTGTCTATATATAACAACATAAATTATTTAGAATCTTTAAATTTTATAACTGCTTTTATAATTTTTTAAGGTATAAATTTTAAACAATGAAGATTTAATAAGAAACAGCTGATACTGAAGGCAAACACTTTACCTATAAGCACTTCTCTGGAGTTTCCCAGTGGGCTTCAGTATTAGCACTATAAACAGTTTAAAGATCATTTCATAAGAAAACGAAAGGCAAATTAAGACTAATCAAGGTGGCTTCTAAATACTTCTGCTGATCATGGCCAACCTTCATGAGTTTTCTGGGATCATAAATTGTCTACTCTGGCTCCTTTACTTCTAATGTTAAAGTTTGAACTCCATCTTTTTTGTCACATTGGTGTGAAAAGTGTTGAAGTTCTCATATTCCACAAGGATGGGCACACAATGACACATCCATGTCCATAGGTCATTGAGAATCTTCCCTGGGACTAGAAGTTTCCTACAATGGGGATAAATTTTCTTCCCATTTTAAGGGATGTGATGCAAACTCAGGTGCTCTTTTGCAGGCATAATCAACCTTTAGGGGTTGGTTGTCCTGGAAGTTCTACCCATTTTGGGGGTCAAACTATTGCTGGGGAAAACTTATGATCTCTGCCAATGTGTTGTATATGTTCATTTTATCCTAATGTTGTGTAAACACCTTCTGTTTCATATTGAACTACACCATCTAGTATTTCTTTGTTTTTAATTCTTTTATTTTTTAAAATTGTTCATATTTATGGTGCTACAGTGTGATAATTTGATACATTTATACATTGTGTAATGACCAAATCAGAGTAAATATAATTTCAATATCTTTAAATGTTTATCACTTCTCTTTGTTAAAAATTACTTTTTCTAATTCCTTATAAAATATATAGCAAACTATAGTCTACTATGCTAGAGAGCACTAGAACTAATTCTTTTTATTTAACTGGATTTTGGTACCTATTATCAGATCTTGTTATATCCCTCCCCCAACCTTTCTATCTATAATTAACACTATTCTACTGTTTATATGAAATCAACCTTCTTAGTTTGTACTATGGTGAAAATAAGTGATATCTGTCTTACCGTACCTGGCTTATTTCACTTAATCTAATATCTTTCAGTTATACTCATAAGTGATAGGCTTTCAGTCCTATTAAAAACCAAGTAATATTCCATTATTCTATGATTGCTACCTAAAATGATTCTGCATCTTAGTTTTTGTAAATAATGCTGCAATACATAAAGGAGAGAAGATAACTCTTCAGTTCTGATTTTGTTTCCTTTGGATATATACCAAGGGCTAGGATGACTGGATCATATGGTACCTTTACCTTTAGTATTTTTGTGGGAAGTTCATACTATTTTCTTTTTTAAAATCTCTGTGATTATTAGTTTTTTTAGAATCATCCAGGACTTAGATGTTTAGTATCCATCTTTAATTAAATAAAAAATACAAATGGAAGAAACCCAAATCAAAATTATATAACAAAAGAACACACCATCAGAAAAGCATGTAAATTAAAAGAACATTATTTTAAAAAATACTGGCACATTAAGAGAACGATAATCTCAAAAAACACAAAATAACCAAATTCTTCCCCAAACAGAAAAGATACTTAAGAGTAAAGAAAACAATTAAAGAGTGGTATTCAGTTAACAGAATAATAACTATTTGTTATAAGCTGCCTCAGATAAATGTTAAGATAAAAAACTACCATCCTCATAAATAATTTATATGTGCTATGCACCAAAAACAATCTGCTTTAAATTTCCATGCCAATTTTTAAGGCTACTGTACCAGACAAGGTTAATGGCTATTGGAAATACACCGTAACAGGGCTACCTGTGTTATATTTAACA
Source organism: Urocitellus parryii (assembly GCF_045843805.1). Classification (NCBI taxonomy): domain Eukaryota; kingdom Metazoa; phylum Chordata; class Mammalia; order Rodentia; family Sciuridae; genus Urocitellus; species Urocitellus parryii. The sequence goes on from NC_135534.1 coordinate 121,491,600, forward strand.
CACTATGTGTTATATTTAACACACTACATTTCAGTAGTGTGTTAAATATAAAATAGAAACAGTACAGTTTTTTTAAAAAAAATTTCACACCTCCTGACATTTTCAAGTTTTTCTTTAAAAGGAGTGAGTTTTGTATGAGGGGGTTAAATGCTTTATAAACAAGCACAAAACTGCACTAAAGTCAACATCACCATAATCATCACTATCTCCTCCATGTTCCTGCTTGTCCTCATCCTTATCTTCCTTTTTTTTCCCCTTGTGCTTTTTAACCTTGGTAACTCTCCTTTGTGCTGTGTCAGGTTTTCCTTTATCCTGGTAGTCAGAAATATTATGTTCATATTTTTCCTTCAGATCAGCAGCTTTCTATTTTTAAGACTGCCTGTCATCTGCAGCAATGGGATTCAACAACACTCTCAGTTTCTTTGCAACATCACCAAGGGATAGTCTGAGATATTCTTCTTTAATTTTGGGAAGACACTCAGAACAAGAATTTCTTTGTTTCCTCCTTTAAAAAGGATATGGAATCTCATTTCTCTTTCATAATGAGTCTTATCTGCCTTTGCCATGTCAAAATTACCTTTTTCTTTAGTAGACATGATATTCCACCTCTTAAAAATTCTTTATTTCCTGTGAGTCCTTTTTATTATTTATTTCTATTTATACATGACATTAGCATCCATTTTGACATAATTATAAAAGCATGGAATATATCTTCTAATTCTGTCCCCAGTATCTATCATTCTCCTCTCCTCCCCCAACAACCTATTACCTTTTCTCTACCCAACTGATTTTTCTGCCATTTACTCATAGTTTTCTTTTTAATTTATTTCTTTTGGTGGTGCACAATGTGAACTTTACTATGATACATTCACATATATACATAGAAAAGATATGTCCACCTTATTCCACTATCTTTTCTTTGGCATTTTTCTTCACTTCCCATCATTCCCCTTTGTGTACTTCATTGAACTTTTATTCTATTTTTATCTCCCCTCTCTATTGTGGATTAGCTTCCACACATTGGAGAAAACATTTGGCCTTTGGTTTTGGGGGATTGGCTTATTTCGCTTAGCATGATATTCTTCAGCTCCATCCATTTACTGAAAAATGCCATCATTTCATTCTTTAAGGCTGAGCAATATTCCATTGTGTATATATACCATAGTTTCTTTATCCATTCATCTGTTGAGGGCACCTAGATTGATTCCATAGTTTAACTACTGTAAGTTGAGCTACTATAATCATTGATGTGGCTGTGTCACTGTAATATGCTCATTTTAAGTCCTTTGATAAACCAAGGAGTGGGATAGCTGGGTCAAATATTGATTCCATTCCAAGTTTTCTAAGGAATCTCCATAATGTTTTTTCATAATTGTTGCACCAATTTTCAGTCCAACCAGTAATATATAGATGTACCTTTTTCCCACATCCTCTTCAACATTTATTGTTGCTTGTATTCTTGGTAATTGTCATTCTGACTGGAGGGAGATGTAATCTTAGAGTAGTTTTGATTTGCATTTCTCTAATTGCTAGAGATAATGAATTTTTTTATCTATTGTATTTCTCCTGTGAAGTGTTTTCTCAGTTCCTTAGTCCATTTATTGATTGGGATATTTGTGTTTTTTGTTTGTGTGTTAAGTTTTTTTGAGTTCTTTATATGTCCTGGAAATCAATGCTGTATCTGAGATTCAGGTGGCAAAGATTTTCTCCCTTTCTGTAGGCTCTTTCTTCATGTTATTGATTGTTTCCTTTGATGAGAAGAAGCTTTTTAGTTTGATGCCATCCCATTTATTGATTCTTGATTTTACTTCTTGAGCTTTAGAAGTCTTGTTAAGGAAGTCATTTCTTGAGCTGACATGTAGCAATGTTGGGCCAACATTTTCTTCTTGCAGATGCAGGGTGTCCATCCTAGGTCTTTGATGCACTTGGAGTTAAGTTTTGTGCAAGGTGAGAAATAGGGGTTCAAATTTTATTTTACTACATATGGATTTACAGTTTAAAACCATTTGTTAAAAAGACTATGTTTCATATATATATTATATAATATATATATATCTTTATCAAGCACGAGGTAATATATTATTTAATTGAAAACATTGTGTTTTCTTTTAATTTGTATTTCAGAGCCTTCATCTATCCTTATGAATTTTAAATTTAGATTTTTAATATTATCCCCTGTTGCTTGAATATTCCATTCATGGTCTCTTAACATCTTTTCTTCATTGTTGGATTATATCCTTTGTCTTTGAGGCCTGAAAATCTACCTTCAGATTGATCTAGTCATTGGTGATGCTTTTCACTGAATTTTTAATTTGGTTTGATTCCTTCATTTTAAGGATTTCTGATGGATTCTCTTTCAGAACCTCTATTTGTTTATTGAAGTGATTTTTACTTCCTGTATTTTCTCTTTGATTTTACTCCTTACATCGTCTTTTAGCTCATAGAACAATTTAACTATGAACTTTTAAAATTTCTTCTCTGACATTTTCTCCACTGTAGTGTCAATGAATTCTGCAGTCAAGGCATTTTGGATTGTTTGAGATGGTTTGTTCCTTTGCTTTTTCATATTGTTTGCATCTACCCATCTATCTTTATGGTTCTGACTTCTTTTAACTAAAGGCTACTTTATGAACTTCTTTTTATTAAGAGCTCTGCATTGGGTGAATATCCAGATAATGATATTTTAATTCAATATGTGATCTCTGCTAATCTCAACATCAGCCCCACTTTAAGTGATGACACTGAGCCGTATTTTAAATAGTCACTTCTGAACCAGATCTCATTCTATTTAGCTCTGGAACAGGCCAAAAAATTTGTTGTTAAGTTTGATAAACTTACTATACCCTTAAATTAGGGGTAAAAGTAGGGAGGAATAAAATTAGGCAAGTAGGAGAGGGGAAAAGAGATATAGGAAGAGATGGGGTAGAAAGGGGGGGAGAGAGAGAGAGAGAGAGAGAGAGAGAGAGAGAGAGAGAGAGAGAGAGAGAGAGAAGCTGTAAAATGGTAATTCATACTAAGGTAGAAAGGAGGTGAGATGGATGGGTGTTATTTGAAGTTGTAGCAGGTATTGCCTGGGGTGAGTAGGGGATAAGAGATGCAGATATAAACTAGAGTTAGGAAAACAAAGATAGAAAGATTGATTCCAATTAATGCCTTAAACTCTTAGATGAAATACATTCAAATGAATTGAAGGTATAATGATGACTATTGGGTTAGCAATTATTGTTCAAGTTAAGGAATCATGTATACAATCAGAATAGATATAAGCATTGTCTATAGTATACTGGGTCTGGGTGAAGACAATTCTTGTTGAATCTTGGATTGTATTTCCTTGTCAATTGAACATTAAGCAGATCTGAGTCTTAGGACACGGATCTCTCCTGAGTTGCAGGGGGTGAAAGGGTAGACAGAGGCCAGTTTCCTAGTTGCTAAGATTGTTTTACCAGCAACTTCTGGTTTGTCAGCTCATGGGCCTGCTGCTGACTGCTCAGATGTTGCAGTGTTTCTGTGGTTTGTTGTAGTTGAGGATGTAAGCTCTGGATTGTCCTGTGATTGTTGTGTGTCATTGTGAACCTGTTCCTTTCTACTGGATCTCTTTTGAGGTAGTGAAGGTGCTTGTGGCTCTCCGGATGTAGGAAATGCTGGTTGTGGATTTTCTATGGGTAATCTGTGGTGTAGAAGTATTCCCCCAGCCAGTGCCACACTTTGAGTTGTAAAAAGTCTCCAGTGGTTCATCTGGACTCCAGTTTCCACTGCTTCAGGTTGTGAATGGCATGAGCTGATTCTCAGGGCAAGGACCTGCAAGTATCCAAACACTACTCTGTTATTTAACAGTTATGTTCACGGTTCAGGCTGTGGACCTGTTAGGGCTCCTATCAGTCCCTATCTGCAGTGTAGCCTCAGGTAATTTCCCATTGGCTCTGTATGTTGCTGGATATCCAGGCAAATTCCCTTTGATAGGCTCTGCAATTCCAGCCCTGCATTCTTTGAAAAATTGACTGAAGCATCTGGGTGCTTCTCCTCATGCTCCTTCTAGCCAAGGGTGTCCAAAGAATGAATATGAAGATATTTTGGTTTCCAGCTCTTTATGATCTCCTTTGCCCATGTTTAGTTGTTTTCCTCTGTGAAGCACAGACAGAATTGCCCAGTGCCTGTCCTATTCTTACTTGCCCACTGCTGTCTCAATGGAACCCAATGTACTGCAATGGCTGCCTCATGCTGTTTTTTTTTTTTTTTTTTTTGTTTTTTTTTTTTTTTAATTAGTGTACTTACTGGCATTTTTTTTTTTTTTAGTAACAATGTATGAGTTTCTGTTTTCCACATCCTTATTAGCATTTGTTTCCTTTGACTACAGACATTCTAACTGTAGTGAGTTGATAACGCATCATGGTTTTGATTTGTATTTTCCTATGATTAGTGATGTTGAAGATTTTTTTCATATTTGAGTTCTCTATTTGTGTATTATTTTTACAGAAATGTCTATTCACACCTCTTGTCCCTTTTTAAAATGGATTAGTATTCCTATGAGTTGGATTTGGTCTGCTAGCATTTTGCTTAGAATTTTTGCATGGGTGATCATCAGGAATCTTGAACTATAGTTTTTATTTTTATGTATGTGAATGTCTTTGTTTTATTTTGGCTTTATGGAAATGAGTTTGCAAATATTCTCTTTCTTTTGATCTGTTTGAAATAGTTTGAGAAAGAATTGCTATTTGTTCTTTTTGTAACATTGGTACAATGCAACATTGGAGCCATCCAGACCTGCTTTTTTTCCCTTGTTGTGAGATGTTAAATTAGTAGTTAAAACTTATTACTTAGTGTTTTCTATCTTTGTAGCTAAATTTTGGTAGGTTGTACATGTCTAGAAATCCATTTGTTTCTTCTAGATTTTTTTTCTTTTTCTTATTTAAATAAATAACCCAATCAATAAATGGGCTAAGGATCTGAACAGACATTTCACAGAAGTACAATTGATCTGAAAATTTATGAAAAAATGTTCAACATCTCTAGCAATAATTGAAATGCAAATCAAAACTACTCTAAGATATCAAAAACATAAGCAACAGTAAATGTTGCTAAAACGTGTGGAAAAAGGTACACTCATACATTGCTGGTAGGCTTGCAAACTGGTGCAACCATTATGGAAAACAATATGGGGATTCCTAGAAAACTTGGAATGGAACCACCATTTTACCCAGTTATCCCACTCCTCAGATTATACCCAAAGGACTTAAAATCAGCATACTACAGTGATGCAGCCACATCAATGCTTATAGTTGCTCAACTCACAATAGCTAAATTGTGGAACCAACCTAGGTGCCCTTCAAAAACTGAATGGATAAAGTTGTACATGACTGCACAACTGGTGTGATTCTACATAACATACGACCAGAAGAATGAAAAGTTCTACTCCATTTATGTATGGTGTGTCAAAATGCATTCTACTGTCATGTGCAACTAATTAGAACAAATGAAAAAAATAATGTTAGTAATGATAGTAATAGTAATATTAATTCTGATTTGGGCAATTGATGTTTTCTTATTCTTTTTCTTTGGAGGGGGGTACCAGGGATTGAACTCAGGGGCACTCACCCACTGAGCCATATTCCCAACCCTATTTTTTTAGAGATTTTTTTTTAGAGACAGAGTCTCACTGAGCTGCTTAGTGCCTCACTTTTGCTGAGACTGGCTTTGAACTCACAATCCTCTTGTCTCAGCCTCCTGAGCTTCTGGAATTACAGGCGAATGCAAACACATCTGGCTGTTTTCTCATTTGTATACTAAGTATGACTAAAAACAAAAAAGGATTCTTATTTCAAAGAGTTTTAGCAACTCATCAATGTGCTTTTCTAAGATATCTGTGACTGGAGAATTATTATGTTCCATTGGAAATTTCATGTTACCTTGCACTTTCATTCTTATTGTGTCCATTATTGATATTTGCCCATTTGGCATATTGTTTACCTCTACCAATTTTATAGGGTGATTTTTGTGATGAAGGACTTTCTGCTAGAGATGTGTAGTGTTTTACTTTTAGCATTTCTTGTAAGGCAGGTATAGTTGTGGTTAACTCTTAGTCTTCATTTGTCTGAGAAAATCTTTATGTGAATTTCATCACTGATGGACATTATTTTTTCTGGGTGTAGTATTCTTGGTTAACAATTTTTTTTTAATTTCAGTGCTTTGAACAAATCAACCCCTATCCTTCTGATCTATAACATTTTTGATAAAGATATGGATGATGCCTTTATACTGTGTGAGTTGTATTATATTTTATATTCATCATCAATGTACTGAAATGGTTTCTCATGTCTCATGATTTCTTCCCTTTTTATGTGCTATTTTGAATTTTACTTATTAATTTTCAAGAATTTGGAAGTTTTATAGCTATTTTTTTGTTCCCAATTTCTTAATTGTTCTGTGGTTAGAAAACTTTAAAATGTATAAATTTATAATTTTATGCATTTTACAATGTAATAATTATATTGCTACAATGTGATTAATTGTAATATGTGGTTCTGTGAGTAGAAAGCTTTAAAATGTATCATGACTGGCTTAACTCAAAATTCAGATGCATTTGTAAATATTATAATGTGGACATGAAAGAATATATATCTATTAGTTCAGTTTTATTAATCTTCTTTCTTCAATTTTTTTCATGTTTATGACTTTTGTTTGTTTTGTCCATCAGATATTAGAGGTAGTATGAAACTTTTCACTGTGCTTGAGAATTTTATAGAATTTTGAATTTATATTCTGAGCTTCATAATAATATCAATTTATCATCATGTTATATCATATCTCATCATTAATAATTATTCTTCTTTAAAAATATCTTTTTATATAAATTTTTTTATCTTTTTTTTTATTGATTGTTCAAAACGTTACAGAGCTCATGATAAATCATCTTTCATACATTTGACTCAATTGGGTTTTGAACTCCCATTTCTACCCCAAATACAGATTGCAGAATCACATCTGTTACATACTCACATTTTTACATAATGGCATATTAGTGACTGTTGTATTCTGCTACCTTTCCTATCCCCTACTATCCCCCCTCCCCTCCCCTCCCATCTTCCCTCTCTGCCTCCTCTGCTGTTGTTCAATTCTCTCCCTTTTTTCCCCCTCCCCCTTGCCCCTTATAACCTCTTATAATTTTGTGTATCATTGAAGGTCTCCTACCATTTCCATATGCTTTCCCTTCTCTCTCCCTTTCTCTCCCCCCATTCGTCTTTGTTTACTGTTAGTCTTTTCCTCATGCTCTTCCTTCCTGTTCTGTGCCTTCTGTGCCTTCTGTAGCCGAGGGTCAGGCCGCGCGAATCAGTCGGCCTGGATCTCCGGGGTCCTGCTGTTGGCTATTCTCTTTATATAAATATTAACAGAGCATAGCATCTTTCTTTTATTTAGAATTTACATATGTTGTCTTCCCAGGGATTCTATTTATTTTTGTCAGTTTCTTTATGTTTTCAATGATTATTTATCTATATTACATAACTGATGTATTTGAATTGCACTCCAGCAACTTTTGACTTTTAGTTTAGATTGAGAGACATGGTATTATATGTTAGATCATTTAGTTTATCCATTTTATCTCTTACCTTCTATTTATCTTATTCTTTTTTTCCTTTTACCTAAATTGTTCTTCTTACTGATTCTCTCTTTAGCTATGTTTAAACTGTTATTCAAGGCATTCATTAAATAGTAAACCTACTTCTTATATTTTATAGTTTTGAAAACTTTTTTCTCAAAATTCCCCATTTTGTCTTTTCTCTCTTTGAACATATTAATTCATTAAGCAGAGTTATTTTTGCATGTGTTTAAAAATTCTTGTGAAATTTTACTTTTTTTAGTTATACATGACAGTAAAAGCTATCTTGATATATTTATACAAGCATAGTATATATCTTATTCTAATTAGTATCACAGCCTCATGAATGTATATGATGTTGAGATTCACTGTGGTGTATTTATACTAAGCAGAGTCATTTAAAAAACCTATGTCTTAGAAATCTATTATTTTGGTTACCTGTGTAAGATCTTTTATTATTTCTTTTTTTTTTGAATTTTTTAATATTTATTTTTTAGTTCTCGGCGGACACAACATCTTTTTTGGTATGTGGTGCTGAGGATCGAACCCGGGCCGCACGCATGCCAGGCGAGCGCGCTACCGCTGAGCCACATCCCCAGCCCAGTTTTTATTATTTCTTTTCCTTCTTTGTATCTTATTTTCTTGTGATTTTTCTTAATTTTAAAGTAATTTTAAAATTAATTTTTTATTAATTCCAGACGTGATATATGGAAAGGCTACATAAATAATTTTAGGTCTCAGATAATGTCAAATTCCTCCAGTGTGGTTTTATATTCTCAAGTGGGAGAGATGTGGGGTACTTCACTCTAATTACAAAAGTTGAATTGACATCAAGGAATATTTTCATCTGGATACTGGACAATATTTCACTCTTCTTCCCTCATGATTCAGACTGAAAGTATGCATTGCTTAATAAGACCTGGTAGTATACACTTTTTCTCTCCCCAAACTTGTGAGGCTATGACAAGCCCTAAATAGCTTCTCATAAAAACTGCCTGGATGTCTTCTTCTTCTTCTTCTTTTCTTTTCTTTCAAAATAATTATTCAATCAAAATAATTATATCTAACATTATGATTTATTTTGACATAATTATAAATGACTGAAATACAATTTGCTCTAATTTAGTTCCCAGCACATTCCCTCACTATTCCCTTCTGCCTCTTCATTTCCTTTTCCCTACTCTAGTGATCTTTCTGCTATTTACTTGCATTAGTTTGTTTTAATTAGTGTCTTGGGGATTATATAATGGTGAAATTCATTGTGATATATTCATATATGTACATAGGATATTGAGGTCAGATTAACTCCAATTTTTCCCTCTTATTTTATCTCATCTCCTTCACCATCAATTTTCTTCTTCTACTTTCCTGATTTTTCTTTTATTTTGATGACATTATCTCCCCACTCTCACATTTCTTTTCCCTCTGTCTCTCTTTCTCTCTCACTCTCTTTTCCTTATTGTAGACTAGCTTCCACATATTAGAGAAACCATTCAACCTTTGACTTTCTTGGTTTGGCTTTTTAACATAGTATAATATTCTCCTGTTCCAACCATTTATAAGCAAATTACATAATTTACTTCCTTCTTCCTTGTCTTTTGTTTCTCTTCCTAGATCTTTATCCTAAAATTATTTTTGTACTAGGCATTGAATCTAGGGGCACTTAACCACTGAACCACATCCCCATCACTTTGTAATTTTTATTTTGAGACAGGGTCTTGCTAAGTTTCTTAGGGTCTTACTGAATTACTGAAACTGGCCTTAAACTTGAAATCCTCCTTTCTTGGCCTCTCAGTTGCTGAGATTACAGCTGTGCACCACTGCACCCAGCTGTTCTATAATTCCTCATTGTTTGGCAAGCAAATTGAAGCAAGTGTGTATCTTTGGTACCTGTTGTCAGCACTAGTATTCAATTCTTTTACCTCATATTTACTATTGAAAAAAAAGACCTTTTATTAAAAAAAGCAATATATATCATACAGTACACCAGTAAAGAGTTGGTTCCATTCCTGTTTTACTATTTTATTTATAGATATCAGGGTAAAAGTTTTAGGATATACTCCTTTAAAACTACTTCCATAGGCATTTATATTTTGCTCTCACTCCCCAAATGTCTGTGGAGCATTGCCAGTGTGAATATCTTCCTATCTTTCAAATATCTATCATTTTTAGAGCTGGAATTATGGACTAGTGTTCATCAATGGATGTAGTCTTGGTCGATATTGGTACATTGGATCTCAGCACTCTCTTTATCTTCCTGGAGTCTGGCTTCACCCTTGTCTTTTCAATGAGGAAAGTCAGCCTAAATCCTGCTTTGAGGTCTTATGCACTTTCAGATTGGTCATCATTCCAGAATACAGATTACAGTGCTGTCTCATCCTGCACCAACAAGACTTATGTTTTTTGTTGTTGTGGTTGTTGTTGTTTTTACCATTTATCTATCTTTCCTTTCCTTGCAGGTCCTCATGTTTGAGAATATGATCAGTGGCTATCCTATCTACAGAGAATCCCAAAATAAAAAATCTGGCTTAGTACATTTCTTGGATTTTGGGAGTTTATCTTCAGTTAACTTTTCAGGAAATTGAAGAATGCTAAATATATTACACAGAATTTCTTTAAATAAAAATATCTTGAAAATAACCTAAACAATTAGTAGCAAAATTGTTATGTATGTTATAGTTTATATCATACATATTCTTTAGGATTTAAGTGTCTTCAACAAATTTAGTGACTGCTTTATAAAGTTAATGCTTCCAATCCCACAAAAACCAAAGGCTGGATGTTTTCTCTAATGTGTAGATGCTAATTCACAATAAGGTGGGGGGGGCACTAAGAAAGAATAGCATTACTTTAGGTAGAGGAAAATGATGGGAGGGAAGGGGAGGAGATATGGGGATAGGAAAGATAGTAGAATGAAATAGACATTATTACTGTATGTATATATGTGACTACATGACCAATATGATTCTGTAACATGTATACTCAGAAAAATAAGAAGTTAAATCCCATCTATGTATGATATATCAAAGTGCATAAATGCATTCTACTGTCATGTATAGTATAACTAATTAAAACAAATAATTTTTTAAAAAAAAGTTAATGCTTAATCCTTAGCAGGTTCTTATGTTCTGATTAAATGTGCCTTTAGGAAATTTTGCATAAAATGAAAACAAATTTAACTTCTGTCTTTCAATGGGAGAATGGAAAAAATTTATAGCTTGGTGAGAGTGAGGATGCATAACTTTCCATACCAGAGGCAATATTGCCCTATCTCTGGCAAGTGTACAGTGTGTGTGTGTGCACATGCATGTGCACAAGTGTGTGCTTCTTATGTGTGTAGAACCACCAGAGAAAGTCAAATTGCAATGAACAAATGTCCTTAGTTATTTCCCTGCAGATCTGTATCACCAAGATGACCTGATGAGTCACAATGCATCATTGATGAAATAGCAATTTGGTTATTTATTTCAAAAATATATAACAATAGTGATCAGCATGGAGTCCTCTGTGTCCTATTTCTCCCTATCTGGCACTCTTGCTGATAGTGGACATGTATTAGTAAGATTAACATACCATTGGAAATCAATCATACTGATATAAACAAAATACTCAAACTAAGTTCAAACTATTATTCTGTTTAACAACATCTTTTCAAACTTGTTAAATATAGCAATTAGGGGTTCTGAGTAATTTAGTGACTTTGGTGTCCAAGGGAGAAAGGGAACACCTTGTTTGAAATGAAAGAGAAAGCAGTCAAATTTTCTCATCTCCTACAAAAACGAATGAATGTCTCAATGAAGGAAAATTCTATAATGTACCTACCTAATTTCTACATAAAATTTTAATCTCTAGAATTATAGTCTCAACCCTATTCACTCAATGGAAATTGTAGAGTAAGCTTGGAAAACCGAATGAGTAATCATGATGATCATTCATTATGGCTCAAATATAATTTCTGCAACTTTGACCCACTACAACAGCTGTACCAGCTTCCATATGCACCAACAGGTATAAAGATCCCTATTTCCATGCCCTCACTTTTTATAAAATATTATTTTTTTAAAATAGATCCTTACTGATGTGATACAGCAATTTGTATACGGGGTAAAAGCGGGAGTTCATAATCCACTTGAATCAAACCGTGTAATATGATGTATTAAGAACTATGTAATGTTATGAACGACCAATAAAAATAAAAAAAAAAAAAAATAAATAAATAAATAAAATAGATCCTTCCTAGAGGGGTATTAAATGCTATTGGTTTGTAGTTTTGAATTACCTTTCCTTAAAAATTTTGTTTTCTTATACATTGAATCTAAAAATGTAGCAATGGAGTAATGTAATTGCATCTTTACTGTTTTTTTTCTAGTTATATATAACATTAGGATTCATTCTGACATAAGTAAAAAATTAATGAATGAAATTTGCTCAAATTCAGTCCCCAGTTTTTCCCCTTTCCCTTGCCTCCTTCCTCTCTCAGTTTTCTTCCCTATTCTTTATGGATCTTTCTGCTTTTTTACTTTTAGATTTTTCTGGGCGTGGGGGTGGGATTAGTGTCATGTGGATATACAGAATGATGAGATTCACTGTGGAATAGTCATATAAGTACATAGGAAAATTAGGTAAGATTCATTTTTCTAAACTTCACTTATCCTATCCCTTCTCCCTCCCCATCATTCACTTTCATCTATTCCACCAGTGGGAAGACTGAATTTGATGCTATGCACTCCGGGGACCTGTGCCACTGTCAGGAATGTAGATTTAGCATTTTCACTTACTCAGTCATGCAATTTAACCAGTCATTCAATTTAACCAGATCCCACTTTGCCTCCTATGGTCTGGGAAGAACATGGGCAGCGTACCCTCTCTGACTCGGCTCACAGAAGCACAGAAATCCTATAAAGACTCATGTATGCAGATTTTGAAGATAACAGCTGGGATTGGGTGGAGCTGTGGTCTCTGGTGGAGAAGCAGGTCTAAAGAATAATGCCAGCAATCTTTATTATAAATGTATTATTAATCAGATTAAAGACTAATGCAAGCATTATTCTTTGTATTTATGAAAGTTACAGAGTTAGCAACATTGTGCAATTTATTCCTCAGTTACATACTACAGTTGCAATGTGCAATGTTAGGAGCTTTGGGAAACTCTCAAGAAAGTCCATTGTTTAAAGTTACTGTTATGCAGGTTCGGGAATAACAGAGCTGGTGAAACATTGTTGTCTAGCAAAAGAGTTCCTTTATTCCTAAGAGCTGTCTGAGATCAAGGTTGAAGCTGATAAGACTCTGGCACAGAGCCTCCTCATTACATTAGCAACTAGGCATCCTGCACCTTTGCACAGAAGCTTTCCCAGGCACCAAGCAGGCTACAGCCACAAAATCACCAGGGACCCCAATTTCAGATATGAATGTTCTCCCTTTCACTGTCACCACTTTCCACAACAGCTCACCCCAAAATACCAGGAAAAAAAATGCTTGTCTAAGGGATTGGGCCTGGCAATGTCCCCAGTAAGTAAGCTCCACTTGCCATCCTATGGCTCCAATAAGCAGTTGAATATCATTGTTCTTAGAAGGTCACTCTACAACTGAAGACTAAATAATATGCTATTAAATGATGAATGGATAAAAGAAGAAATCAGGTATAAAATTGAAAAATACTTAGAAGTAAATGAGAAAAGTGATACAACATAACAAAATTTCTGGGACACTATGAAGGCAGTGCTAAGAGGAAAGTTCATTGCATTGAGCTCATTCATTAAAAGAATAGAAAGTCAACAAGTAAAAGACCTAACAATACATCTCAAAGCCCTAGAAAAAGAAGAACAAATCAACACCAAAAAGCAGTAGGAGACAGAAAATAATTAAAATCAGAGCTGAAATCAATGAAATTTAAACAAAAGAAATAATTCAAAAAATTGACAAAACAAAAAGTTGGTTCTTTGAAAAAATAAAGTTGATAACCACTTAGTCAAGCTAACAAAGACAAAGACAGAAAACTCAAATTCCTAAAATTTGTGATTGAAAAGGAAGTATCATGTTGAACACTACCAAAATACAGAAGATAATTAGAAATTAATTAAAAATTTATACTCCAATAAAATAGAAAATCTTGAAGACATTAACAAATTTTAGAGACATATGACATACCAAAACTGAAACAAGAGAACATATACAATTTGAACAAATCAATCTCAAGCAATGAAACAGAAGATGCCATTAGTAGGCTACAAACTAAAAAGGGTCCAGAACCAGATTATTAACCAAGTTCTATAAGACCTTCAAAGAAGAATTCACACCAATACTTCTCAAGTTATACCATGAAATAGAAAAGAAGGAAAGACTTCCAAACTCATTCTATGAATCTAGTATCATTCTGATACCAAAATCAAACAATGACCCATTAAGGAAAGAAAATTTCAGACTAATATCCCTGATAAACATAGATGCAAAAATTCTCAATAAAATTCTAGCAAGTCACATTCAAAAACATATTAAAAGGATAGTGCACCATGATCAAGTGGGGTTTATTCCAAAGATGCAAGATTGATTCAACATATGGAAATCAAAATTGTAATTCATCACATCAATAAACTTAAAGACAAGAATCATATGATCATCTTAATAGATATAGAGAAAGCATTTGAAAAAATACAGCACCTTTCCATATTCAAAACACTAGAAATACTAGGGATAATAGGAACATATCTCAACATTGTAAAAGCTATATATGCTAAACCCAAGGCCAACATCATTCTCAATGGAGAAAAATTAAAAGCATTCCAAGAACTGGAACAAAACAAGGATGTCCTCTTTCACCACTTTTATTTAACATATTGCTTAAAACTAGCCAGAGCAATTAGAAAAAAGAAAAAGAAGTAAAGGAATACAAATAGGAAAAGAAGAACTCAAACTATCACTATTTGCTGATGACATGATTCTATATCTAGAAGGTAAAAAAATTTTCAGCAGAAAACTTCTGGAATACAGAGGGCAGTCACTTTCTGCAGTAGCACCAGCTGTGGGAACTCAGAAGGCACTCATCTTCTGTGGTAGAGTTAGCATGCACAACTGAGAAGGCAGAGGGTGATCATTTTTTATGTTAGCAGGAATACAGGCTTTCCCTGGATGCAGGAACATGATGAATGGCCTCCCTCTCTGGTAACATTAACATGCAAGTTCCCTAGATGTGGGAACTCAAAAGGCAGTGATCTCTGGTAGTGAGATTGTAATGGGTGGCCACTTTCCAGAGGGTTAGTGTGTGCTTCTTCTGGCAGTGGGGCGAGCCACCAGGAATCAGGTAATCTTTTTATTTTTCTTTCTTTTTTCTATTTGTTGTTTTTCTAGTGAGATTTTTTTCAAATATTTTCTTTGTTTTCACTAGTTATACATGACAGTAGAATGCATTCTGACACATCATACATAAATGGAGTATAACTTCTCATCCATCTGGTTATACATAATGCAGAGTTCCACAGGTCATGTAATCATATATGCACATACAGTAATACTGTCTGATTCATTCTATGTCATTGTTACCCCCATGACCCTTGCCTTCCTTTACTCCCCACTGTCAAGTCCAAATTATCTCTATACTTCCCCCACTTATTACAAATTAGCATCCACATATCAGAGAAAACATTAAGCCTTTGATTCTTTGGGACTGACATATTTCCCATGGCCTAATATTCTCCAATTCTATTCATTTACCAGCAAATATCATAACTTTATTTTCAGTCATTTGCTCCTCAAGACAATCAGATGAGATGGATAGTAAAATTCCTACTCTCACTATATGGGGGGAAGAGACTCAGCACACAGGGGTTAATTGGCTCACTCAGGGTGCAGTGAAAGTGGTGACATGCAGGCCAAGGAACCCACATTCCACACTATGGATAGGACCCTTGCCAGCATGTCCTGTGGGTGTGCCCAGGCACTTCTGAGTGTTTATCTCTGAAGCCATACCTGGAATCCTAGCTGTGCGTAGATGATCAGTCATATAAAAGTCATGCCCTAACAGAATTCATATTAAATTAACAGACACATTTCCACTAAATCTTGAAACTCAAAAGACCAAGAGACAATCATGGGGGTGAAGGGTAACCCAAAGAGAAACTTCTGCAGAAGGCTGCATTGTTTACTCTGCACTTAAGAGGATATTTGCTTATCACTTCACGGAAATGGAGTTCCTGAAGGTCAATGGAAGGCAGGGAAGACCACCATTAGGATCATGATTCAGTAATTTTCAGGAAACAGAGTTGCTAATTTCAATGTAGCTGCCACATTCAAGTAGTATAACCAATTTTAGTACTTTGATAAATTCTCATATAGTATTTAAAGACAGCCATGAATGCTCTAAACTTTAGGCAATATTAATTCACATCACTGCTATAGCAACCATCTGTGGTTAGTGGTGGCATTATTATTTTTTGTAAATGAGAAAACTCAGATAAAGGTAGGCTGAGTCACACAATGATAGAAGCACAGGAGTCACAACAGAACAATGCTTTCCCTCACTCAGGATGCAGGCTCAGAGGCTACACTTTTCAGCTGCCTCTCGTGGGCACAGACTTTCAGAGATTGAAGGTTACACTGTGTAAAATGTATTGTAAGATCGTGTTTTAAAGTACAAATGTTTTTTGAAGAGTATTTTGTAATGTAGAAAATATTTTTCTGTTTGTAAATGAAATTTTTGTTACCCACAATTAGAAACTTCTGTTGTTTTCATTGGGAAGCCACAAGGTTTTATGTAATATTAGGAAAAAATTAAAGGCAGTCCTGCAAACTTCCAATATGTGAAGAAAAGGAGCAGAAAAGTATTAGCAAATTGCTATGAGGCTAATAGGGCTTTATACCTGCAATTACATTAACTGTAATTAATGCCAACATATTAAACTTGACATTGCTTATCTGCCTTAATTCTGCATAGATTATTATGGGTTAAACTTAAACTATATTGGATTTTCTTAGAATAAAGCATCAAGGTTTTCCTCACAGTTCGGGACCACTGACCTGCTATCATGCATGACCACAGTAATGCAAAACTGTGCTCTAGCATCTTGAACATCCTCCACTGTCCTCTAGTGGCAGAATTTAATATCACATACACTATAGAGGAAAAATGCCAATTATTGCAGAGCTGGTTTTACTGGAGGGGTAATTTGAGCTGAGAACCAGCTAATTGATTGAAAAGTGATTCACCTAATATGCAAATAATATCATGATAAGTTGTGGGCTTTGTTGAAATCTCCAGTTACATTTTTTCTGTGGCTCATGTACTTTTTGTCCACTCATCTTTTCAGTGGTAAATTACTTTGGCAATTTTCCCAATATTTAAATAACTTATAGTCTTCTGATAAATTCTATTTGGTTATGACATATGCACAGCTGCCACACTTGATTTGTTGATGTTTTATTTCAAATATGCTTATTGTTAATAAAAATAATTTAAATTTTTATCTTTCTTAGTAGTTATGTCTAATTTTGATATTAATATTATAGTAAGCTCATCCTATAAATCTTCTTTTTCTACATAGAGAAAGTAGTTTTCCAAGAATTTCCTGAGTGTGCTTTTAAAATTCAATTGGAAACATTTGTGATTATTATCTTTTGTGTGCTGAGGTAAAGTTTTGAGGAGTGATATAAAATTTTTTCAATATTTACTATCCCTTAATTCTTTATTTCTTCTGGAGGTTTTTTTTTTTAATACTTTCATTTATTTATTTTTACATAGTGCTGAGGATCCAACCCAGTGCCTCCCACATGCGAGGCAAGCACTCTGCCACTGAGCCACAATCCCAGCCCCCTTCTGGAGTTTATCCTATATTTCTCCTATGTATCTTTCCCCCTTTCCTTTCTTCTTTAGGGTTGTCTGGACTTTGAAAAATTCTCTTTTATTTTCTACATTCGTAGAGAAGTGATACTGTTACCGCTGTTGACCAGTGACGAGTTCTTGCTCCCCGATGTTGAAGAATAACACCAAAGAAGCACGCCGAGGCAAGGTCAGAGTAGAAATTAGAAATTTATTAAAGGACAGAAGAAAAGACTTCTCCCGGAGGAAGAAGGGGACCCAGAAGGTGGAATCCGTGGAAGTGCAGTTGTCTCCCCTTTTTATAGTTCTTTCAGTGATGGAATGTAGGTTGGAAGGCCTGAGGGGTGGGACACAGGTGGGCCAAAGAAGTGGTCTGAGCAGGAAGGACTTCATTATCACTTCCTGGTGATGGGCTATCTTCAAATCTGCTGGGGGCTATTCATTAATACTTCTTCCAGGTGGACTTTGGCCTAGGGCCTCTTCAGGACTTCATTAACATTCCATGAGTTGTCCTGTTTTCCCTGAGTCATTCCCAGCATGGCCTCCATTTTAGATTTCACTCGGTATTAGACCCAATTTACGTAACTACACTGACTACCTAACTTTAAATCTGGCTTCAATACAAGATATTGTATGCTTGGGGTATTTTTTTCCTTCCCCATCCTTATCTAATTTTTCAATATCTTCAAGTAACTAGCTTGTGGCTTTGATAATCATCCCCATATCTTTTAGCTTTCTATTTCATAATTTCTGAGTTTCTGAGTTCAGTGGGCATTCCTTTCTTTTAAGTTACTTTAGCACTTTGTCGCCTCCTCTTTTTCTACTCTTCCTCTCTCGTTTCCTCTTTATCCTCCTCTTTATTTTTTCTTCTTCTGTGGAATATGAAGCTCATCTTCCTTCCAGGTTGTAGGTATTCTAATATATTCATTCCAAGAAGTAAATGCCTCTTTATGCATTGCTTGGATTATATATTCCACAAATGTTGAAGCATAGTGTTTTGAATGTAACTTAGTTTCAAATATTTCATAAGTATTGTTGTCCTTTCCTCTTTGACCCATTAGCTATTTGGAAATATTCTTTATGTTTTCTTTCTTTATATTACTTTTTGCTTTTACCTGTCATCGTCCAATGTAGGCGCCTTTGTCCTGTGATGGCAGACTGTGTGGTACAGACTTGTGGAGTCCTTTGAGATTGTGACATAGAACCTGGCAATATTTTACAACTATTCCATGCAGTTTTTAAAGTAAATGCTCTACTCCATTGGCTACTTGGTTCCCTATATGTTTATTAAATTCACCTTTTTAATTGTGCTGTTCAAGTCTAGTGTCTCACTTTTTTGCTGCTATTTTCTTTGTCCTTTAGGTATTTTTAATCCTTCAGTGTGACTGTGAAATTGATTTATTTGTTTCCTCTCTAATTTAGCCTCCTTTACTTTAAGCTTTTATTAAAACAATAAAAGTTTATGGCAGTATATTAAGAGATTAAAAGTTTATGATACTTATATAATTAGAGATATGATAAATTATGGTATAATGGTGTATTAAGAATTGTAATGCAAAAATAAATTTTAAAAATCTAAAAAAAGTTTATGATACTATATTTCTAAATGAATTATTACTTTCATTTCTAGGTGATACCACTTTTGTTATCAATTTGTGAGTTTTGCCTAAAAATTACATGCTTGCTCTTAGTATTGAGAGAATAAATTTTCATAATCTGCATCTATTTTCATCTTTTTGTTTTTGAATTTTTAAATAAATTATTAGATGTAAATTTATAGGTAGCATTTAGCAAGTTGTTTTTTTTTTCATTCAATTTTCTCAACATAGTTATAAACATTGTCAGGCATATTTAAAGTTTTCAGCAAAATTTTTATTTCTCCCCACAATGGAAGACCTTAAATACAATCAATTTTGTTATCATGCAACATGTGTATTCTTAAAAATACCTGCTCTGCACAAAATTGGGTAAGAAAAACACAAGGTTAATGGCAAATGACATAATATGAGCTCAACACTCAAAACATTGTCAGTGGCATGCAATAAAGGTAGTTATCAGATAAGAATAGAACCTCAAATAAATTTTTCTCTGCATACTCTTTGTCTCAATGGGGAGGCCCTTCTTGCTGAGGTCTGAAGGACAAAACTTGTGCAGGTAGTAGTGATGCCATGGACTAGTGCAATCTCAGCTCTGGTATCCAACCTGGCATATAGAATTTCCATTCTTCTGGGTCTGTGGCTCACCTTCCCTCACCCAGTTTTTGTGGGCAGGGCCCAATGGCTATAGTCAGGTTCCCTCACTGGGACTTTTAGCAGGTTTTTAGTGTGTATCCAGAGCTGGGGACTGGCTATGTTATGATTAATGTGTAGTGAAGGCCAGAAACACTCCCATTCAGCATATATACTCAAGGTCATAAACATTGACTTGAGAGCATGAACCCTCCTTATGTAACCTGTTGGCAGTGTGCCTTCTGTGTGTGAACTGTATATAAAAAGGGCCCATGAAAATGGCTTGGCAATCTGCCTACGTAAGGGCTATGGCCACCTCTAAATAAAAGATGAATTATATTCCCACTATATCTTGCATTTTCTTTCAATTGCCAGATCCTCAAACACTTGGTTTCCAGGCCTGAGCCTTGCCCTCCACCCAAAAATTGGCAGGTTTCAGTGCAGGTAAGAGATGCATCAACCCAAGTGGACAGGGTGGGAGGGACTTAAGGCCACCAAGTAGCTTGCCATGGTCCTATTAAAATGGGCTTCTGTGGAGAACTGGGTTATGATGGATGAGTCACCTATGAGTATAGGGGAGCCTTTGCAAATAGTGTGTTCCTGCTTAAAACAGTGATGCCCAGGAAGCAGTGGGACGAATGGGGTGGATTTTTCTCACTGCTTTTGAAAGTAAACATGGACCAGGCTATGTGGAATGCTGCCAGCTCCAGTCCCTCCAAGAGAAGCAGACATTCTTGAAGCAGCACATTCACACTTTGGAAGCTGATGTATGTGAAACAGGTGGGTCCATGACCTTGGAGAGGGATGTGGAATCTGAGGAAGAGCCTGAGGAGAAGCCTTAGTTATAAGTGCACTATGATACAGAAGAAGATGAAACATGAGCAGCCCCAGGTCCCTGGAGGTCAGGCAGTGGGGGAGACAAATGTTGCAGAGTATACCACATACCTGCCATACACTCAGGCAGAATTAGTTGTCTTAGTTAAGCAGTTTCACCAGCAACCTGGGTTTTGTAACTGTTGGATCTTGAGTTGTACAGCATTGTTCTATCCAGAGAAGATGAAATGTTTGGCATCCAACACCATCCACCCCTCCCTGAGACAGTGATTGCAGAAAAGTCACAGGCATGGACTGTGATCATTCCCTAATAACTGGATATATGCAGTTATGTAAACTGTGTGGACCAATGCTGGTCATCTGCCAGAAACTGTGAGGAAATGGCAATCTTATGTTGATTTGGTACAGATTTTATGAGAGCTTTGCATGCATCAAGCAATATTTAATTTGAACACACACAGGCCATGTAATGAAAGATTTACTACTAACATGAGAGAGATGGTTTTGCAGCATGCTCCACCCTCTACTTTTGGGTCCTTGACAGCTATTTAGGCCCATATGTTGAGTGCCCCATTAATGAACTTACTACTATGATGGCTAGCCTAGGAGAAGCTGAGAGCAGATGGCAGGCAAAAAATGTGTGCAGAGTGAGAGAAGCCTAGAAACAAGATAAACAAAGGAAGAAAGGGCCCATCAAAATCACTCGCATGCAGATGTGGTCTGATCTCCTGGCAGCAGGGGTAGATCACCAGATGATAGACAATCAACCTAAGCAGTCATCCTGGAGCTTTGGAAATAGCTATGCCCAAAGCAGCAATACCTATGAAAAGGCAGAAGTAAACAAGCACCCCCCAAAACCTCATCCCATGCAACTGAAAACTATTTGGCTTCTTATTATAGGGGCAATGAAGGGACTTTGTTCCAATATGATTGGGAAACCAGCCAAGGTGCCTGACATTTGGGCACAGGAGGGGATCAAAAGTCACATGTGCAGCTTGCTATCCACTGGTCCCCAAACAATGCATGGAGGGTATTGGCCTTGGTGGATACTAGAGCTGTGTGCAGCTTGGTGTTTGGAAACCCAGATAAATTCTCAGGTCTATATGCTCATATTGATGGCTTCAGGGGACAGACAATCAAGGTAAAGGCAGTGTTCTTAGTACTGGGGATAGATGGTTTGCCCCCACAAGCATATACAGTATATGTGTCTTCTATCTCAGGATTCATTTGTGCTCCAAGGACTGTGGCTGCAGACCACAGTGGGGAATTCTGCTTCCATGTGCAAGTTGTGAAGGCAATTGTGAGAGGATATGCTCTCACACCACACCAGGTCTTGCCACAACCCTAGAGGAATATGACAGTGAAATAGTGTCAACTTCCAGGGGGATATGCAGAAGTTGGAGCTACTATTCTGAAATTGAAGAAGGTAGGAATAATACAACCCACATACTTTACTCTCCAGAATGGCCAATGAAGAAGCCTAATGGTACTTTGAGAATGACTATTGATTATTGAGAACTGAATAAAGTGATGCTTTCACTGCATGTGAAAGTTCTCTCAATGTATGATCTCACGAACCACATGACTTTGCAACTGAGCACATACAGATATATGTTGGACTTGGTTAATGCTTTCTTTTCTATTACTCTGGCTCAGGAAAGCCAGGAGCAGTTTGCTTTCACATGATAAGCCTATCAGTGGACATTTCAAATGTTGCCACAAGTTTATTTGCATAGCTTGACCATATGCCATGGTTTGGTGGCCAGTGACCTGACCCAGTGGACTCAGCCACCCACTCACTGTACATGTTTCATTATATTGATGATGTGCTGTTGACTTCTGACTCTTTTACAGATTTAGAGATTTTAGCCCCAACCTTAGTGGTTAGGCAGTAAACACTGTTGAGTTCCAGGGACCTGGCTTGTCAGTCAAGTTCTTAGGTGTTGTTTGGTTGGGTAAGATAAAAATTGTGCTGAAAGCTGTTACTCATCAAATCCAGGTAGATCTGCAACCAACAACAGTTGTGCAATTGCAGACCCATGTGGGCTTTTTGGGATATTTGTGAGCTTTTATTCCCCATTTACCCCAATTGTGTTATTGACTGTATGCTTAGTGAAGAAAGAGGCTTGGTGGGATTGGACTAAAGCAGCTGACCAGGCCTTTCAAGCCACTAGCAAGCTGAGGTCCTACAGGTAGAAAACCAGCTCATCCCTTCAAGTTGTTCATGTAACCTGAGAGGGTTTGGGGTGGGGCATGTGGCAGCAGCATGAGCAGCTTCAAAGACCAGTAGGTTTCTAGTCACAGTTATGGAAGGGTAGAGAGGCTCACTACACCCTGATAGAGAATACACCCTGATAGAGAAACAGCTTGCAGCCATGTATATAGCCCTGGTGGCCAGGAAGCCATTACAATTGCTGCTGAATTTTCAGTGCACACCACATATCCTGTGGCAGGATGGATGCAGAATTGGCAGTTACCCCAGGGACACGTATAGCCCAAATGCCCAGCCTAGTTAAATGAGGGGTATATTTAAACAGATTCTAGAGGTAGTGCTATATGTATCTGAGAAAGCACCAGACAATGCTGATACACGTAAATCAATAGAGCTATCACCATTTAAGGAAGAAGTGGCCCTAGCAAGTGACAGTGTTTGATACACTGATGAGTGAAGTTGAAGGCCTTTGGCCCATTGGACTGCTGTTGCTATACAGCCCTCTACTGACACCTTGTGGTATGATGTGGGAATAGGAGAGAGCAGCCAGTGAGCTGAGATTATGGATGGTATCCTGAATGAACCAGGGCCCTTGATTTTCCAAATAAATAGTTGGGCTGTTTTTAAGGGATTAACTTTGTGAATTACTACAAGAAAATTAGACAATTAGATGGTAGGGCATTGGCCTTGTGAGGTCAAGCCATTTAGTAGGAGTTTTGGGCCACAGACCATGAAAAAGAGATAACTGTAGTGCATGTTATCAGCCATGCCCCCATGATTAGCCCAGGGAATGGTGACTCAGATGCTTTGATAGGGTAGAGAGATTAAAACAGGTGTATTCCACCAACTTGGTGGCTTGACTGCATAGCTGCCTATTGCATTTAGCTGTGAAAATTATGTGGAATGTAGTCAAACGGTGGGGCCTACCTTTAATATGGATTGGCCTGGTAGAGGCCTGTCTGGTTTGTGCTCAGGAGTATCCACACCCCCAGAACCTTGGAGCCACAGATGGCCAGGTAATTTAGGGATGCATCCCTTTGACATGATGGCAGGTTGGCTACATGGGGTCTTTACTGAAGTCAGAAGGGGCCATGTTTGCCTTGATGGCAGTTGATATTGCTATAGGCTTGTTGTTTGGCCCAGTGGTCAAATGAATCAGTGTACTACAATACGCACCCTGACAGTGTTGACAGCCTTGTGTGGCTGGCCCATCACAATAAAAAGTGACAAAGGTACTCATTTTATAGGTCGGGATACGCAGCAAAAAGCAACTCAGTTACAGATTCAATGGAAGCTTCATGTGCCATATCATCTACAGGCTGTGGGCATGATAGATATAATGGCCTGCTTAAGCAAGGAATTAGGACTGCAGCCAACCCACCTTCCATTAAGGGGTGGGCACAACATCTGTGGGTGTTGTAAGAACTCTGAATGAGCATCCCCAGTGAGGGGAACCAGCTCTTGTGGAAGCTTTGCTGCACAGTAATACCAATACAAGTCCAGGTGACAACAGTGGATGTCGTACTTATACCTGAGTCCAGGAAGCAAGGGAATGGTCTCCTACCTGCTCCCACTGGACTAAATAGGGGGCAAACTGTGCAGTGGACATGGCCCTGGACAATAAAGCCCCCACTTCATTGGGCAGCCCTGCCACCCCATGGGGAAAAAGTTTGGAGCATGATCTCCTTGTGATTCCCTGGGTAACTAGTGAATAGTCCTCCCATACATGTGACTTGGCCAGGTCCCCCAGATGGGACACAGATTTTAAAAGACCAAAAATTTCCCTTTGGCCAATTATGAGCTCCGGGTGCTGGTGCACATGGAGCCTGCTGAAGTTCAGGATCAAGCTCTTTGAGTGTGGTACCCCCCAGAGAAGCCACCACAGGCAGCCATTGGGTTTTCCTGGGACTCAAAGCTGGAATGAATTCTCCCAGATGGATGTGATTTACCCGTGTTAGTGCCTATAACTTCTTTGTCCTTTCTTCTAAAGGTGTGTCCTCATTAATGCCACTGTGGACCGGGCACACACTAACACCAGAGTAGCAGATACTTCTGTCTGCTTGGTATGCCCTGAAATGCTTATGAGTTCTGTTACTGGACTGCCCTGGCAAATTCAGACTATATCCCTGGACAATTGGAAATGGCTGGGAAAGACTTTTGCTGCCACTCCAATGAGAAAGGAAGGCAACCATTGTGATGGTTGTGGTACTCCATTTGGGACAGAACGGTCTGGGTCTCAGCTGAAAATGTAGAGCTAAGAGGCCAGTATCCCAATCTTTGGAGAAAATGGAAGGTATAGAATCTGTGGGTTGGGTCCCTAGAAGTTTTTGTCAGACTATTCAACCAGATGTCAATAGAACAGGTATAATTATTATTCTAGTGCCCCATGGTAGCTTGTGGGTTTGTGACACTCGTGGATGGCCATACCTCTCATGGAACTGGACAGGGCATTGCATCCATACCTCCTGATGACCATATACCAAACATTGCCTCAGAGGCCTGTTAACTGGGAGACTGTATGAGCCCATTACAGAATGCACTGGATGGTCTGGTGGTATTCTCCTTTGGCTTTGTTCCTCCCACAAGGGGCATCCTCAGTGACTGAAATGCAGATAACTATTTTGCCTGAGCACACAGTCCAAAGCAGGCTCTATTCCTGGTAAATGAAGAAATGTCTCAAATACGTAAAATTGTGCTGCAAAATCATATGGCACTTGATTTGTTGAGAGAAGCACAGGGAAGGGTATGTGCCATACTTGGCACTGAATGTCATATATACATTCCAGATCACTGCAAGAAATTAGTCTGGCTTTTAGCACATATGACTTTTGAAGTAGCAGTCACACAGCAGCTGATTGTTTGTAGGAGGGGTGACCTGGTTTAAGTACCACCTGGAGGTGCTCCTGGTAATACTAGATGGTAGTCCCTATTTCCTAGTTGTAAATTGTTCCAGTTTATATTGCTGTGATCTATGGATGCAGGGCTCTGCCCTCCTCACTAAGGGATCATTGTGGAAGACTTCAGATGTATAGATTTTATGGCAAGGAATACTATAGGAGTGAATTGTCGGGGCAGGCCTCAAATGGCTATAGTTAGATTCCCTTTCCAAGACTTCTGGAGGGCTAGGTTATGTTTTATGTTATGTTATTTAGTGTGTAGCCAGGGCTGGGGACCAGTTATGTTATGGTTAGTGTGTAATCAAGGACAGAACCACTGATTCAGCATATATACTCAAGGTCATAAACATTAACTTGTGAGCATGAGCTGCCTGTGTAATCTGTGGGCAGTGTGCCTTCTTTGAATTGTACATAGAAAGGCCACATGCCCATGAAAATGACTCAGGGGCCGGCTAAGGGCTATGGCTGCCTCGAAATAAAGGATGACCAATATTCCCACCATGCCTCATATCATCTTTCATCTGTCAGTTCCCCAAACCTTGATTCCTGCACCTGAGCCTTGCTGTCTTCCTGACATCAGTCTCCCTGTTGAGAGAAGAAGGTGAGGGGAGAAGAAATCTCTGATACCTTGTCATCTGTATGGACTCCCTCTGGATTTTCACTAGAGGGGTTGACTCCGTTTGCCTCCATAGGACCTTTGTGTTTATGCTACAGAGATATTGGGCTTTGGATGATTCTGCATCCAGTCCCCTTTATCTGTACTGAAATTGACCCTGAGGTCTTGTCCAAATGAGTGAAGCCACCAGTCCAGATCTGTGGCTTAGTTGAGTGCTTTGATTCACAAAAAGTAACATTTCAATCTGATAGTAATGAAATTCACCTTCATGGACTGAGCATGTGTTTTTCTTGCACTGTTTTGTATACTTCATGTCCTCTCCTGTGAAGCCTGCAGTGTCATGGGGAGGTGTGAATCCTGCTGTTATTCCATTTCACAGACAAGGTCTCCAGACTTGAGTCCATGTGGCATGTGGCCACAAGATTGATCTGGAGCAGAAGCAGAGACAAGCACCTCCTATGCACCTTGCCCACAAAAGAGGGCCTGAGGCTACCTGTGACCTCTGATGGGGCCAGAGGCTTTATAGCACCCAAACTCTGAGAACTCCTGGGCTTGTTCTGATCAGAGAAAGGCTTGAATCTCTCTTTATTTATTGAAGGCAGTCCACACTCTATCCATGAATAACTCAGCTCCCCTCCCTCCTTCATCTTCTCCCTTTTCCTGCTTTGTTCCCTTATCCTGATGCTGG
The DNA here is from genome assembly GCF_045843805.1 of Urocitellus parryii. Taxonomy (NCBI): domain Eukaryota; kingdom Metazoa; phylum Chordata; class Mammalia; order Rodentia; family Sciuridae; genus Urocitellus; species Urocitellus parryii. Next base: position 121,518,474 of record NC_135534.1, read on the forward strand.
CCCTCAACTGAGACCACTCAGGGGGAGAATCCAGGGATCCTCTTCTTTTATCCCTCCCAGCTGACAGGTCCCCATCCCATCCAGACTGGGCTTCTGGTCAAGAACAATTACTCCCCAGAGTCAGCTGAAAGCTTTCTTTTCTCCTGGATGAGCTCCTTTCATTGAACACAGGAGCAGAAAAACACCTAGTTGCAGGAACTGGGAGTTTCAGAGGAGCAATCATTCCCTGGGCTAGTCATCAGGTGGTCTGCCTCTCACCACCACCACCAGTCACCTACAGTGGGTTGTTGTGGCCTATGGCTTCCTTTCCTGCTCTTGAAGTTTCTGGTGTTAGAGGATCTGTGACCCTGTGCCTGAGGAATAGATGCGGTGCTCAGACAGTGTTCTCAGTGAACTGAAATAGAATGGAGGAGGGGTACGGAAGAGAAGCTCATCAGGATGGGAGTGTGGAAGCCTGGCTAGGCATGGTCTCTCAGTCTGACCAAAGGGGGCAGAAAGCACTAGCAAGGACTTGAGAAAGGGATGGCATGTTTCCTTCTCATCCTCACGAGTCCATGAGAATGATATAAAAAGCTCACAGGATCTCTTGAGGACTCTGAGTGCTCCAGAACCAAGGGCATTAGGTAGATGGGGAGAGGTCCAGCAGCACTATGGGAAGCTCTGAGCAGGGGATGGCTGTGGTGCTCAGTTAACCAGACCCATCCTTCCTCCCACCTTCCTATTTTACCTGACCTGCCCCCTTTCATCCTGGCTCACCTCTGCAAGACCCCAACTTGATACTGAGAACAATGCACAAGGGCTTTGTTGAAGCAAGTGATAGATGTTTTTTATCATCTGATTCCCAGAACGACTCCTCTCCAGATAAAGCCTCCTGGTGGTTTTATTCTGATACTCAAGTTGGGGAGTTTTTTTTTTTTTTTTTTTTTTTTCTGGTTCAGTTACCAACCAAATCTAGTCTTTGTGAGGAATGCAAACCCCTTTCATGTAACTTTAACTTAAACTGGACACTATGTCAAGCATAGAAGTTTGGCTTGTCCTGTCCTTGTAGAATTGCTCCAGGGCTTCTAGTCACAGATTGACACAAGACAGGGGCTATATAAAGGGCTGAAATGGTTGTATGTGTAGACTTTATAGCCCATAAGCTCACATATCTGGGTTCTGCCTGTTTCTATTCTTAATTTTTCTCTCTTAAATAGTCAGTACAAGCATTTGGTTAAAAAAATTCTTCCCTCCCACCCTGTCCCAAAGCTATCTAGTTCTCTCTTTAGGAGACAATCAATTTTACCACACTTTTTTATATCTTCTTGGAGTTTTTTGATATATGTAGAAGCCAATTTTTCACAAACACACACATACAAATACATACACATTTTTGTATTAATACTCATTTTCACATAAAAATATACAATTACCTCTTGGCATTTTTCTTTTGTCACTCAAAAATATATCTCTAACTCAATCTTGTTTTTTTTTAAATGGCTACCTTGTCTTGATAGATTGGATATATAATAATTCATTTAAATAGTACCCTATTCATGGACATTTGAATTCCTCAAGTTTATGCTGTAATAACATTGTTCAAATCACTTTTTTATTTGTATAAGTATAGCTGCTATTCCTTCTATTCCAGTTTGATTTAATCCTAACAATGAGAAAAACATAGATGTCATATGCCATAAGCCATATGTTTTTCTTCTCCATGGGGGACCCAGACCTGACATAATACATGTCTTTATTTTCATCATGACAATCTATAGCTCACAGATGGTCCCATGACAGAAAAGTATATTATTTCCCTCAGCACTAAAGAGCTTTCCCTTGGCTGTTAGGTTATTCTTTGATTTGTAAGTAAAATGTAACTGCCTTTTCCAAGCAATTACATTCACATAGGATTTAGTTAAGTAACAATTGGTATTAGTTTAAGAACATATCTTTTGATGTAGCCTAAAATGAGATAAACACCCAGGATTGTTAAATAGTAAATTAAAGTTATTTAGACTTATCTGCTTTGAGGAATTTATGACAGAGATACACATCCGGCCCTTTATAATGAATTCTGAATCATGAATTGGTGAGTTATTATTAAGATATTTAAAGAGAGAAGAACCCAGGTATTAGGAAGGAAAGGAGTATGAATGATTCACTGCAGATGAGGTTTCTGCAGTACAGATTTAAAAGAACTGAAGGGAGGAAACCCCATCTTCAGTGTTGAACCTGAGTCTGTTTGGAGTAGTAAAGATGTATTTTTTTGTGTGTCAAGAATAGAAACCACATGTTTCCCGTTGTGTTTCTGCAATCCAGAGGGCACTTGTTATGGTTTAGATATTAGGTGTTCCCCAAAAGATCATGTGTGAGACAATGCAAGACTTAGAGGTGAAATGATTGGGTTATGAGAACCTCATCTTGAGTAGTGTATTAATTCCTTGCCATGAATTAACCGAGTGGTAACTGTGGGATGATAGGGTGCTGATGAAGGGGAATACCTTTAGGGTTTACATTTGGTGTGCTGAGCTCATTCTCTCTCTGCTACCTAATCAGGTGAGCAGCTTCCCTCTGCCACACTCTTTTTCCATGATGTTCTGCCTCACTTTGAGCCCTGAGGAATGAAGCAGGCTGTCTAAGGACTGAGATCTCTGAAATCATAAGTGCCAGATAAACTTTTCTTCCTCTATACTTGTTTTTGTCAGGTCATTTAGTAAAGGGAGTGAAAAAAAAAAAAGCTGAGTAAAAGCTCTCAATTGGCTGGAGTAGAAATCTCTGGACCTTAAAACTAGAAAGATAGGTCATTAGGATAAAAATTCAAGGACAAGTACCAATGCCACTTAGTATATACACCAAGTAAAAAAAATATGAATATTGCATTGAAGTTATGAGAGTAGAAAACCTAGGAAATTTTTAACAAGCAAGGAATTATAAATATAAATGAAGTCTACAGTCACTTTATTGCTAAATTATTAGTATTTTGAGGGCTTTTGTTTGTTTTCATTATTGTATGATACTCTTTAGAGTGCATTTACTATCTTGCATAAGAATTTTCTTCTTCTACTCCTGTTTATTTAGAAGGTTAATTATGAAATCTCCTACAATGAAACTTGCAGAAATCTTACCCTCCTGGTTGGGGAGAGAAGATAGCAATCAGTAATGAAATCAATGTTGTAGCTCAGAGTATTTATGTCCATTTACCTGTTATTTTTGTTTTTGCAGTACTCAGGATTAAACTCAGGGCTTTTCACTTGCCAGGCAAGTGATGTACCCCTTAACTATACTTCCAGATCAATAATGATTATTGAGCATCAGGCAATTTGTGGTTATTTTTCTAGGGTGCCAGACTCTGTTCAGTAGCTAAACTTCCAGTTGTTATAAGGACAGACATAGTCCTTTCCTTATGGAGCTTCTAATCCAACATGGAGACTAACAGACACTATCATAAGGACATTCAAGGCTACAATGGAGGCGGCACAAGGTCCTCTAACAAGCAAGGGGAGGGTACATTCATTAGCCAGGCAAGTACCCTACAGTGGTGAAACCAGAAATATCAGGGATTGAATGAAGATGCACTGAGTGTTGGTCTGTAAAGGAACCCACTACATGGATTCATTTACTTCTGATTCCATTGGACGCATCATCCCCTAACCAAAAGGGAGAATCGACTCTATGTAGGTATTTCCTGTGCAGGCAGTGGGGAATGAAAAAAGCAGCCATTTTCTCTCAATGCTCATTCTGCTTTCAGCATTGACAGAATGGAAGAAAAAGCAAATTCACTAGAGTGTGAAAAGACACTGAAAAATTAAACCCTAAAAAGAGCTTTAGTGTAGCACAGTTAATTCTGTGTTTATGGCTTAGGACTGGAAGCTTTACCAAGGTGGTTTGAGGACTGAGATACAAAACAGAATGAAAAAACAAAATGAATAAAGTTTTTTAACAAGGATGAACACTACATGTCTTATGTTACAGAGGTAAGACACTTGATTATTTCCACATTAAAATTTCTCCTTATTCAATCTGACTCTCTCCAGCATGTGTGTCTATCTGATTCCATGCAGTATGGATCATTGCTAGGCTTTGTGCATTATGAGCACGTGTAAGTCCAGGTTCAAATTCTCTATATAACTTCAATATTCTCATATCAATCAAGATGTACTTAAATAACTATGTTAAAACCAAACATGACGTTAAAAAGATAGTCCTTTCTGTTGGTTGTCCCTGTGCCTGTCGAAGGTTGAAGGTTGGTGAGCCTATATTCATAGTAAATAAAATTTCATAAACTTGAGGTGATGGCTATCGGCTTGCCACTTTCTGGCCTAAGGTATTAATATCCCTTCTGTTCTTTTTGCTTCTTCATTGAGGGATATCTCAGGCCAAAGACGAACTGCAGTTCTGCCTGGTGTCTTTTCTTTCTTCCTCTCTGTCCCTGGTTTTTCATATCTAAAAACTGATAAGGCTCACTCTGAACTAAATCATGTCCTCAGGGTACCAAACAGGATGCAGGGTCCCATGATCTGACCTGACCCTTCTGGACTCAGTCCTGCTTGGTAGTTCTATCCGCACAGAGACATTAGATGAACATACTGGAAAGAATGGGAAGGGGTGGCCAGTTGGGTAAGGAGAGGCAAGAAGATGGGGACTGGTCTCTGTGGCTGGGGCTGGCTCTTGCCCGGAAGCTGTAGCTGCTGGAGTTGGACAGAGTCTGTAATTCCCTTCCTGACTTGTCTCAGGGGATGATGTGACCCCCCTCTGAGTCATTCTCCTTCAGCTACAATTATTTTTTCTTAATTTTAAAGTTTTATCACTTAACTCCACCCCAGGTTTAAATATAGCTCAATGAAACTAATAGATGCACAGGGAGTACTCTCTGGCTCTCTGGCCACCCTTCTGCTTCCCATGCTCTATTGTATAAATAAAATTTTAAGAACAGATCTCCCCATTCACATAGTTTTGGCAGGCTTCCTTTTTTCCTTTGAGAATATCTGGGTAGGACCTAAGGTTTGTGAAGCTGATCTTTGCTTCCTCAGGAACTCACAGCCTCAGCCTCTCTTTTCTAGCATATAGTGATGTGTGTGTTTGTGTGTTTCCTTGACTTTCACTCTCCCTTATGTCTTTTGATAAACTCAGCCTTCCTTTAGCCTTGAAGCTTTTACCATGGATGTTAAGGCAAACCTCAACAAACACACCAGCCTGAGACTGAGGTGATGATTCCCTGTTTCCTAAGTTGAAGATGGTCGGACTCTGAATTCCAACCTTTCTGTAGTTTATAACCTACCCAGAAAAACTCAGCTGTATTTATTTATTAATTTCCTCCAATCTTCTTCTTTCAGTGGGAATCAGGAAAGTTGGCTCACTTCATTCAATTTTCTCAAAAGGCCCTAGTCAAGAGAGGGATTGTGGAACTGCTTGTGACCTCAGCTAATGAGGAAGATGTGGCAATTGGATCCATCAAAGGAGATACTAATTTAGAATTATTTCAAGGGAGAACTGAGGCTCTTAGCCAGTCAATGTAAATCTTGAACTAGCTTTGGAGCAAGCCATGTGTATCTCTAATGACTCTCTTCCCATTCCATTGAAATAAATCCTAGAGTTTTGATATTATAAAATTTGAGGACTCCAAGTCAAAGCTCAGAGCTCTATCATGTTTTCTTTCTTCTCTCCTCTTTAATTCAGACCAGTAAAGGAACTTATTATCCTCAGTGCACATTTATGACTTCGATAATTTTTCTGTAGTTAGGATTATTGATGCTGGGCCTGGCTAGGCATCCAGATCATTCCCACTGACATGAAGAACCAGATGGTGAACCATGAAGTAGATGTGTAAGGTCAGACACAATCCCAGTCCTAGGATCCTACAGTATGAAGTTTAGTCTGGTACTTAGACTCTAGAAAATGAAGTAGCAGGACAATTTAGGAGAGAATTACAAGGTAATGGTAATGAGGGTAATGGCAGAGGTACGACAAGATCGATGGGTCCAGGAAGCATCTGTAGGTGATCTTCAGGGCTGACAAGCAGCTGCTGTGAACTCCTGTCCTTTGCTTTCTTAATGGCTTGTTCCACATTAACATTTTGCCTGGAAAGTGTGCTGAGCCTGTGACCAGTATACCTACATTCAATTCCTAGGTCTAATCAAGTTTTATTGCCTTAGCATGGTTTATAACTCTGGGAAGAGGGTGGTTGTTTTATTGTTAGAACAACAATAAAGATGGGTACAAGTATCAATGTTGTAGCAATTGCTATGACAGCCCTTTGTACTTTGCAAAATGGGCTACAAACAGTATCTTCTTATTCTTACACCACTTCTGTGTGCAGAGTGGACCTCCATTCCTTTCCTTAGGACTCTTGTCACAATACTTCAGTGGTTTCTCCCTTCTCCTATAGTATTGGCCACTGTCAATCTGAGAACACTTAAGAAAGATTTCTTTAAATAGCTTCTTCAAGTGCAGATAAGATAGCCTAGAGATGAAGAGCTTTTTCATTCTCCACTACACCACAAACTCCCTAGCCCATGCAATACATGTTCAAAGAACACAGAAGTTTTGACAAAAACATTGCCCACCTTTACCCTGGACTTTTATGATTACAAGTCATATTAAGAGAATGTTTGCCTTCTGTAGAGAAGAATGAAGAGGAAACCCTCCTTGAATCACCTGCTCATGGATCATGTCAAGGAGATGAATGTAGGAAGGATAAGGGGCTCATTTCTGGTAAAATCTAAGAAAAAAATCAGTGTGAGGACAGAAGTTGGAAATGGGCTTTTGTATTATTTATGGGAGTCATACTTCCCTTGGTGAGCTCAGGCTATTCCAACGAGGCTGGATCCCAAGAGGGATCAATGGTGCTATTCTAGCCCGAGACTGAAGGCTTCTGGAAACTCCCTAGAGAAGCACTGGCAGAGTCCACTTTGGGAGAGGGAAGAGGTGAGAGTCTGATATCCTCAGGTGATCACAGAGGCAATCAAAAACCTGTTCAAGAAAAATCAAGCTTGCATCTGCTGCTGCTTCTTTGTTCTTCCAATTTTATTCCATTTCACCACAATCCTATTGGATAGTGCTGCCCATGCTTAGGGAGGGTCTCCAGTTCACTATCCCACATGCCAATCATTTCTAGACACACCTTCATTGACACACCCAGAAGCCTCTTAAGCTAATAAAGTTGACAATTCAAATTAACTATTACAATGGGTAATGCAAAAATTTACTCCCTTATTTTTATATCTCCCCCACCCATTTCTAATACTTTCATGTTCTTATGTTACTGCTGTTTACCTTGATGAGTCCTTGCTTCCTCAAAGGCCGAAGTATAACACCAGAGAAGCACACGAAGGCAAGTGTAGAGTGGAAAGTGGAAGGCTTTATTAAAGGATAGCAGAAAAGACTTCGCCTGCCCACCCTAGGAAGAAGGGGACTCAAAAGGCAGAATCCGTGGAAAGGGGCGTCTTCCCTCTTTTATATCTAAGGTATTCTTTTGTCCTCCCACATTCCTGTCCTTTATTTCCCTGTATCCTGCATGTGATGGGGGATGCAGGTGGGAAGGCCAAAAGGTGGAAAACAGGTGGACCAATGATCTGGGCAGGAAGGGCCTAGGGTGGTTTGATTAGCATCTCTGGGTTTTGCTGGAGCTATTTCATTTACAGTTCTGTAGGACAAGGGGTGGGGGTTGGGAACATTAATATTTCAATTCCCCACATGTTGTTCTGGTTTGGGGGGGGGCGCAGGTGGAACTCCATTTTCTTTAAAGACTACATTTTTGATATGGTCTCCATTTTTTTTATTGGACATGATTTAGACCCGATTTACCTATCTACACTAACTACCTATTTTTAAATGTGGCTTCACTTACATGTATATTTTCTGGCTTATCAGCTTTCAAATTTGATTTGAAAACTGATCAGCTTTCATCTGCCTTAAAAACTAACTCCATCGTGTCACATTTTAGCTCCTTACATTTTCTTTTTTTTTTAAATATTTATTTTTTTAGGTGTAGATGGACACAACACCTTTATTTTTATGTGGTGCTGAGGATCAAACCCAGGTCGGCCCATGCTAGGTGAGTGCTCTACTGCTGAGCCACAATCCCAGCCCTTCTTACATTTTCTTAATATGTCTTGTTTTGTGCTCTCCACTTACAGAAGTGAAATTGATTCATTAAAATTTTGCCTTTACAATAATATTTTTGAGTAAAAAATAATTTACATGTGCCATGGATAGTTTTTGTTGCTTGCACTCTACTTTTTTTTTCCTGTTAAAAGAAAAGGACAAAATTATTTTTGTCATAATTTTAATAGATTTTATTCTTGTTTTTCTTATTATTACTCCTCTTTGATTGAGCTGGGTTCTAATTAGTTCATGTGCTTAAAAGAAGTTCCTGAGAGAGAGAAAGCACAGGACTGTGTTCAGTGCTAATAATATGCCCTGATGGCATATTGTTATATATGCAGGGATAAATTCTCTTTACTCACCTTCTTTCCCCTTTCTTTTTCCAAGAGGGCAGTATAGATTGCAGGACTGCTCTCGGTTGTTTCACAAGCTGCAGGCTTCCTGATAAGAGTTCTAATCTGTGCTTCTTCAGTAATTCCTTCCTCCTTAGCTTCTGATACATGGAGTTGTACAAAACATATTATCTTCACCTTCATGTGACCCCCTTCTATAACTGCAGTTCAGAAATTGTTGCTATTGCCTTATAAGATATGCTTCTTATAAGGTATGTTTGGGGAAAGGTTTTGCTGCTAGGATTTTCCTCAAATCTTCAACCAAAAGCATCTCACTCTACATTTAAAAATATTTTCATTAATATTTATTAATTGTTTGGTTCTTCAGTTCCCACCAACATAATGATGTCCCAAAGATCTTGAATGCTTTCTGATTTTTTTCTTTTGTTTTTTTTTCCCTCCCTCTTTCCTTCTCTTCTTTCTTCTTTCCGTCTGTCTGTCTGAATGGAATAATTCTAAAGATTTGTCTTCAAGTTCAGATATTCTTTTACCTCCTTCACTAGTCTGTTTTTTAGGTTTCCAACTGTATTTTTGACTCTTTATTTCCAATAGTTCTGTCTGGTTCTTTTTCAAAATCTCTATCTCTGCTGAATTTCTCATTCATATCCTACACTATCTTCCTAATTTCATTTAACTGTATTCTCTTGGATCTCATTCAGTTTTTAATATTATCATTCTTTAAAATTATTTATCAAAATTACAATCCATTATAATACAAAAAGTATATTTTCTTTAGATTTGTTGCTAGAGAGTTATGTTCCCTTGGAGGTATCATACTTTCTTGTTTTTCATTTTTATTGCTTTCCTACAATGAGATTTGTGCATCTGGCAGATCAGATATCTCTACCACACTGATGTGTGGCCTTGTTAGTAACTGGTATTTTCCTAAAGACATGTCTTGATATGTCAGTTTGCTATGCAATGTTGGCTTTGACTCCAGCTGGGTTTGTAACTTCTTTGGCTGTGATGAGTGAGTTTGGGCAAAGTGTATCATTGTCAGAGTTGGAGGCACTCTGTCTCTGTAGGCCATGCAAGCGTTGGTAATCCTTAGGCAGGCATGTATAAGTGGTCGTGTATGTGGGTTGCTCACTGTGTGTCTGCTCCTACAATGGCAGTGGTGGCTCTTATCAGATGGTGGACATTTCCTTAGCACTGTTGATGCTAACTCTGCTGCTAGCAGGGGACTCTGGTACTGGTAGCACTAGCATGGTAAGGGGCCTGGAAAACTTGTCCTCTGACCAGTCAGTTATGTGTTCCCAGACACTGCATAGGAAGAGATGTAGCAGGAACTGTGGCATCTCCTCTGTGACACTCACACCCCATCTTGATAACAGTCATGGTCAGACACGGGTGGAGGTAGGCCAATGTTAGGACCTGCATAGGTGGGGTAGCAGCAGGAAGTATGGTGCTCTCCTCTGCGGTCACTCTGTTAGAGCCTGCTTGGGAATAGGAACTTCACCAGAGCTGAACAAAATTTCACTTGATCCTGTCCCACCCCCCATCATCTGTGCACACTTGTAGGTTTAGTCAAAGTCACAATCATGGCATTCATTACTCAAGACTCCCTCAGCACATCCTTATGGTAGGGCTCCAACAGAAACTCCAATGTTCCTTCCCTGTCCTATCAGCAAAGTTGGAAGGGGTAGCTAGAACCAGTAGTTTGCCTTTCTTCAGTCTTAGTATTGGCATGAGTCCATATATTGGGGTGTGGGGGGGTGCTAGATCTCACAGGGCCAGATTCCTGGCCTACTGGCTCCACTTGTCTTCCAGAGCACCCAGCAGACTTACTGGATAAAATTGGATTCATAAAACAGCTACCTATCAAGCCAGTGCTGTGGAATATCTGTGGGCTACTATACATGGGACTATGCAGGGGTTTTAGAGCTCTACAATAGTCCACATTCAGACAATAGCTCCCTTCTTCAGAAGAACCCTGGCTATAGCATTCTGGGGGTTCACTGGGAGATGATGGGAGATCCTTTTCAAAAGAAGCCTACCATGCAGATTGCAGTTTGCTAATGTAAGCGGGCTGCAAGTCTGTGAGGGTGATGAAACTTTTCAGTACCTAGGACTGCCAACATCTGCATTGATATTTTTTGGGGGGACTTTATCTTTATTCCTTACCTCTGCAAAGGGAAGATTCTCCTCAGGTATAAAGCTGAGGTGGCAGATGTGGGGTATTTTGTTTCTTTTACTATGCTGTTGTCTCTTGGCTCTGATTAGTATAATGTCTCTCTCTTGCTGATCTTCAGTGCTTTCCCATGGTCACTTACCTCAAAATGAAGATATATATCTGTTACTTTGGTTCTTCTTTTGCAGGGGGGAAGTGAGTGCTGGGTACTTCTTTCTAGTAATCTTGCCCTTCCTCTTTCTCCACATTTTTAAAGTCCTGATAAAACTTCAATATTATGGTATTCCTTTCCTCTATTTGTACTTTCATAATTCTGATGTCTCTTATATTCCTGGAAGATATTGTTTGTGTTTCTGTTCCTTGTTCCTTGTTCTGAGTTCCAAGAGGAAAATTTCAAGACCACCAAACAGCACATCAGAAAACATGAACAGAGAGCCTATAAAATGGGAGAAAATCTTTACTACCTGCACTTCAGATACAGCATTAATCTGTAGGATATACAAAGAACTCAAAAAATGTAACACCAAAAAATCCAAATAACACAATCAATTAATAATCGAATGAACAACATAGGCACTTCACAGAAGAATAAATAAGAATGGTCAAAAATATATGAAAATATGCCCAACATCTCTAGCATTGGAGATATGCAAATTGTAATTACATTGAGATTCCATCTTACCCCAGTCTGAATGATTATCAAGAATACAAGTAACAATAAATGTTGGTGTGCATGTGGAGGAAAAGGTTCACTGATAGATTGCTGTTGGGACTACAAATTGGTGCAAACACTCTGGAAAGCTGTATGGTTATTCCTTAGAAAACTTGGAATGGAACCACATTTTGACCCAGTAATCCCATTCCTTGGCATATACCCAAAGGACTTCAAATCAGCATACTACAGTGACACAGACACATAAATGTTTATAGACGCTCAATTCACAATAACCAAGCTATGCAATCAATCTGGGTACCCTACAATAGATAAATGAATAAAGAGAATGTGGTACATATACACAATGAAATATTTCTCAGCTATAAAGAAGAATGAAAGTATGACATTTGCCAGTAAATGGATGGAATTGGCAAATATTATGCTAAGAGAAATAAGCCAATCTCAAGAAAACAAAGTTTGAATGATTTCTCTGATATGTGGATGCTAACCCATAACAAGGGAGGGAAGAGAGGGGAGATATACAAGTTCATTGGATTAGACAAAAGGGGATGAAGGGAAGGGAGGAAGGCTGGGAATAGGAAAGACAGCAGAATGAACTGAATGTATCTTTCCTTTGCTCATATATGAATACATGACCAGTGTAAATCCACACCATTTTCAACCACAAGAATGGGATCAAAATTGTAAAGGGTTGCACCCCATATGTGTATAATTTGTCAAAATACACCCTACTGTCATGTATATCTAAAAACAACAAATTAAAAAAAAAACAGAAAACAACACTCCCTCATAAATTTAAATGGTAAATCAAGATCTACTTGAGGGGTTCAAGATGAAAGAGAAAGTTACTTTCCAAACTGTTTCATGGTGCAGGACCAGGAAAAAGAACAAACAGCTGCTCTCTGAGATCAGTAAAAAAAAAAAAAAAAAAAAAAATCCTACTGGGATTTACTACTAGACACTCAGAACTTCCTCCTGACATAAACTGTGTAAAATATAGGATGTGAATCCACATGGGCTGGTCAGAGAGAGCAAATAAGAGAATCCACATTTCAGGTGGCACCAAGGCGTGTCCTGAAGCAGAGAGGATGTTGATGGGGAACATTGTTGAGCTGATCAGTGGGTGAGCTGCACTTTATTTTATGTGAGAGGGACACTGTGCATCTCCCAGTAACCTGGGGTGAGCAGAATTAGTCACTGTCTTTTTCTGTTTTGCTATGGCAGACAGCAGGTGTGGGTCCAAACCCAGGTGCCCAGACCTGTGTAATTCCAGCTGGGTCCAAAAACCTGACCTGGTGGAGAGGTCCGCCATGTGCCCTAGAGTGTGATTTAAAAACCAGGTCAAATTCAGACATGGAAAATGTTGCACCCAGGGATTTCAAGACACTCAAACTGGAGAGATCCTGGTGTCCCTGTCTTTGGATTTCGTAGTTGGCAGGACCAGCTGGGAACAACTGAAGAACTGATCAGGTACAGATGGGGCGGGGGATGGGTGTGGGTGTGTGTAATGTGTGCTTTGGGACTGAGCCCACGTGGCAGAGATATGAGAGCACAGGGAGGCAGGGGCAGGTGGAGGAGCTGGCTTATCTGCCACTCAAGTGGAACCCAGGGGAGATGCCCAGGGCAGATCAAAAGCAGCCAGGCTCTGGAAGTGTGCTAATTTAAAAGCTTCATCAAATAGCATTCCACAAAGACCAGGGTCCAGCTAGACCTAAACCCCACCTCTAGGAGCTCTGCCTCTGGGAACCCCTTTCCCAGAACTTTCAGAATCCTCTCTGTGAGTGGAGTAGACAACACCCTCCCACTGGCCCCACTGCATACTGCTGAGAAGGAAAGGTGAGAACAAACAACAATAATGAGTTGGAGTGGGGAAGGAACTGACAGCCCCTAACTACTACTCTGTGGGTAATACATACCTCAAGAAAAAAAGACAGAAATCGAAGACGGCGTTAGAAGATGGAAAGATCTCCCATGCTCTTGGATAGGCAGGAACTTGGCCATACTACCAAAAGTGGTATACAGATTTAATCAAATTCTTATTAAAATTCCAATGCAGTGAGCAGTTGGGGAGGCTGAGGTAGGAGGATCCTGGGTTCAAAGCTAGCCTCAGTAACTTAGTGGGAACCTGTCTCTAAATAAAAGTACAAAAAAGGGCTAGGGATATGGTTCAGTGTTTGAGAGTCCCTGGGTTCAATTTCCAGTACCAAAAAAAAAAAAAAAAAAAAAATCCAATGACACTCTTCAAAGAAATAGAAAAAACAAACAAGCAAACAAAAACAAACAAACAAACAAACAAAACCCCCCATGAAATTCATTTGGAAAAATAAGGGGCCCAGATAGCTAAAGCAATCCTTAGTTAGGAAAGTAAAGCAGGAGGCATCACAATACCAGACTTTAAATAGTACTACAGAGCTATAGTAACAAAAACGGCAGGGTATTGACACAAAAAAAGATCTGAAGTCCAGTGAAATAGAATAGAAGACACAGAAACAAATCCCAGTTATCTCACACTGAACAAAGGGCACTAAACATACATTGGAGAAAAGAAAGACTCTTTAACAAGAGGTGCTGGAAACCCATATGTAGCAAAATGAAATTTAACCCCTATCTCTCACCCTACATGAAATTCAACTCAAAATAGATGCAAGACCTACCCATTAGACCAGAAACCCTACATCAACTAGAATAAAATATAGGCCCAACACTCCATCATGTTGGCTTAGGAACTCACTTCCTCAAAAATACTCCTAAAGTATAAGAAGTAAAATGGAGAATCAATAAATGGGATGGTGTCAAACTAAAAAGTTTCTTCAATACAAAGAAAACCATCAAGAGTGCAAAGAAAGAGCCTTCAGAATGGGAGAAAATCGTTGCTGCCTGCATCTTAGATAGAGCATTAATCTCCAGAATATATAAAGAACTCAAAAAACTTAATGCCAAAAAAATCAAATAACCAAATTAATAAATGGGCAAAGGAACTGAACACACACTTCACATATACAAATGATCAAAATGCGATAACACAAATGATGAAAAAATATATGAAAAAATCTCCAAAATCTCTAGTAATTAGATAAATGCAAATTAAAACTACACTGAGATTCCATCTCACTCTAGTTAGAATGGCAACAATCAAGAAATACAAGTAACAATAAATGTTGGTGAAGGTGTAGGGAAAAGGGTATACTCATACATTGCTGGTTGGACTGCAAATTAGTGCGTTCACTCTGGAAAGCAGGATGGAGATGCCTCAGAAAACTTGGAATGGAACCACCATTTGACCCAGTTATTCCACTCCTCAGCTTATACCCCAAAACACTTAAAATCAGCTTACTACAGTGATGCAGGCACATCAATGTTTATAGCAGCTCAATTCACAATAGGTAAGCTAAGCTATGGAACCAGTCTGGGTATCCTACAACAGATGAATGGATAAAGAAAATGTTGTATATATACACAATGAAATACTTCTCAGCCATAAAAAAAGAATGACTTTATAACACTTGCAGGGAAATGGATGGATCTGGATCCTATTATGCTAAGCAAAATAAGCAATCCCAAAGGCTGAATTTTTCTCTCCTATATTGGATACTAACACATGGGAGTTGGGGGGCATGTGAGAAGAAAATTTCAATAGACTAGAAAAAAAGGGGAATGAAGGGAAGGGAGGGGAAAAGGAATAGAAAAGACAGTGGAATGATTCTGACCTAACTTTGCTATGTACATATATGAATATAATGCAGTGAATTTCTACATCATGTATAACCACAAGACTGGGATCCTAATTAGAATAAGGTGTACTCCATATTTGCATAATACATCAAATTATACTCTATTGTCATATACAACTAAAAAGAACACAAATGAAAAAATTACAAATTTCCACATAAGAATTTTCTGTAACTGAAGGATACGTCTAAATCGAAGTTGCCCATCAAATGGTCAGCAGAGTGAATAATAAAGATTGACCCTGTGAAATTAACTTTTTATCAAGAGATATAACCAGAGAGTTTCATACCAATCAACAAAAAAATAAAATGGTATAAGATTGTAAAACATCAACTTTGGATAATAGGAAGCAATGGATGTAACTTCAAATTTTGAGATTAAATGAATTCTAATGTAGGATTTTAAAATGAGTTAATCAACTGAAAATCAAGAAATTTTCAGTCATCACTGATGGTTTAAAAATGTGATACATACACAAATGGAGTGCTAGTTGCCATAAAAATAATGAAATTTGTCATTTGTGACAATGTGGATAGAAGTGGAGATTATAAGGTTAAGTGAAAAATAAATCAGGCACAGAAAAACAAATGTCATATGATCTAACTCATATGGAATATAAAAGATTTGTGTAATAAAAGTTGAGAATAGAACAAGAAGCTCTGGTATTCAATTATGCAGTAGGGTGTTACAGATAACAATAAAGCACAGTATATTTCAGAACACCACAAGTAATTATTTTGAATGTTTTCATGATCAAAAAAATGATTAACCTTTAAGGAGATACATATTTTCAATTTGATTTAAATATTATACCTTGCATATAGGTATAGAAACATCATGTATTACCCCATAAATATGTACAGTTTTTTCTAGCTTTAGGTATTAAAAACAAATTAAACTTTAAAAAGGCTTGATAAAGATATTTTCAGACATTTAAGGACATAGCATTTTTTTTTTTAATTTTCTGTTTACTGTTTCTGTAGAAGTGTTTGGAGGAAAGGGATTCCAGAAAATTCTATTTCCAACCCCACAATCAGCTCCTACATGACAGCTCTTCAGGCTCAGAGTGACTATTGTAGATCACCGCAGGATGCAATTGGGAATTCATGCTATGTATTACTCAGAGGAGCTCAGCTAGAATTTTCCAATTTAATACACATGACACAACAATAGGTATCCTGCTGTGGAGACCTTGACATCATCTTTTTAAAAAGAAACTTCACAGTTCAATAGCCTTGAGAATGTCAGGCTAGAGGTGGAGTGCAAGGAGCAGGCAAGAAAGCATCTGGCATCTAACAGGGTACGCACTAATAAAATGAGGTTTAAAAGAACTGCTGTTATTTATAGGCAGGAATGAGTTTAAAAGTTTTGAGAAATGTACTGGTTTGGTATTTTTTTCTTCTAGTATTAGATAATAAGTCATTTGAAATCCAGAGACATCATAGTATAACGATTAAGAGAATAGATTCTGGAGCTATGTTGGCAAGTTCAAATCCAAACTTTAGTACAGCCTAGCTGAGTGAAGTTGGACAGGTAATGAACCTCAATATCTTCATTTGTAAAATGGGGACTTCATTCTGGGGTTGTTACACAGAATTAATTAAGTAAAGTAGGTGAATTAGTGGTCTGTATGTAGTAAAAGTTCAATAATTATTATTTTATTTTAATAGGATAAGAATTATTTTATTAAAATAAAAAGCATAATCCATAGGATGTGATGCATTTTATGTATTTTTATTCACCAAATTGTTTATTAATAAAAGTGTACAAAATAAGAACTGTCAGAAACAGAAGAAATGAATAGAAACACAATTACAATGGACACTTCCACATAGAAGAGGTAGAACTAAGAGAAATAAAAACTTCTTTCAGTGCTGAGATTTGAACCCACTCCTTGTACATGCTTGGTAAGTGCTCTACCACTAATCTATCTTCCCAGCCCATCTTCCTATGTTATGTATTTATTTTCTGTTTCTTTAATTTCTTCCATTGTTTTATTATTTTGTTTGTTCTACTTTTTGTTTTAGGAATAATTTACTATATTACAATTTTTGAGATAGATGCTTAAGTAACTGGTTTTAGTTTTTGTTCTTTTTAAATATATGAATTTAGGCTCTGAATTATTAATGAAGCATGGATTTGATTGAACCTCTTCCTTCTTCTTTCTTTCTCTCATCTTTCCTTCATTTCTTTCTACTTCCTTCCTTCCTATCTGTCTTTCTTCTCTTTCTTTTCTTTTCTTTTCATCTACAAAAGTCTCATGCCTAACTTACTTTTGAAGAACTATTTTGTTGGTATTTGTAAAATTCTTAATTGGCATTTTTCTCTTTTAGTATTTTGAACATATTAGCTCACTTCCTTCTGGTATGAAAGTTTTCTGCCAAGAAATCTGTTGATATTCTTAAATACCATAAAATTTTATATATCTCATTTTCATCATCAATAAAATGAAATATTTTCTAACTTCCTTGTGACTTTATCTTTGACCTATGGGTAATTTAGGTGTATTTCTTAATTTTCATGTTTTTGGATATTTTGCAGCTTTTTTTCTATCATCAATTTCTTGTTTACTTGCCCATAAACACTTCCTTAAATCAACATGGGTTTCATTTGTACATATTATGAGATATACTTGAAATAATATATGTGTTTTAACCCCATAGGTTAGCCATCTTTTTTCAAGTATTTTATATCATTATTGATTTTTATTTGCTTTGTCCATCAACTATTAAAAATCTGTATGTAATGTCACTTGAGTTGTGAATTTGCTTATTATTCTTTCAATTTTGTTTATTCATCTATACTTTCAGCTTACCTATTTATGACATATAAATTCACAGTAAATTTAGAATGTTAGTATCTTCAGATGTCCGTCTTATTTTTAACAATGCTTCTTGCCTCAAACTCTCATTTTTTTCTGAAATTAACAGAGGTATAGCAACTTCCTTTGGATTAGGATTTACATGTTATAGCTTTGACCATTTTTTTCTTCTATTTTTTGTCCAGCATTTTTTAAACTGGAGAGTATTTCAGAGACTTCAGTTTTTTATGTAAGGCTATTTTTCTGTAGTCTTCTTGTCTCTTCCTCCATTCTTTTTTTTAAAAAATATTTTTAGTTGAGGATGAATGCAATACCTTTATTTATTTATCATTATGTGGTGCTGAGTATCAAACCCAGTACCTCACACGTGCTTGGCGAATGCTGCACCACTAAGTCATAACCCCAGTCACCCTCTTCCTGCATTCTATTTTCTCTGAGCTTAATTTTGGAAAATTTCTTCTCATCATTTTTTAGTCAGCTAATTCTTTCTTTAATTGTGTCTAATCTGCTGTTCAAAGCATCAGTTATATTCTTAATTATAATGATGACTTTTTTGCATTCTATAATTTTTATTTTAGAACTAAAGTTATAGTTTTTGTTTACAGGTTTACTTCTCTTTCAAATTTCTCAATCTTGTTCTTTCTTTCTTTGAACATATTAATGTATTAGGCATCATTATTTTAAAGCCTGTGTTTCACAAGTCTATTATCTTGATCATCTATACATCAACTTCTATTGTCTACTGTTAATCTTGTTTTTGATTATGTTGTCCTTTGTTTTTTTCCCATCCTCTCAAATACTTGTTGACTGAATGACAGACATTATATAAGGAAAATACTTTATAAATATTTCCATGCCTATTTGAAGTCATCTGCTTCCAGAGAATACTAACATCCACCTCCAGATGTGACTAGGGATATTAGCAATCACCTAACTCTGGTTGCAACGATTGAAATTATTTGAAGTCAGGCTTTCAATGACTGGGCTAGACTAGAGTTCATTCTTTTCCCAGGGTCTAGTCCCTGAGATTTCAAAGAAGAGAACATTATTTAATTAGACTCAATCATGTCCAATTTTTGTCTCCCTAAACTTGTGAGGGTAGGAAAGCTACCACTCAGCTTCTCGGAATTTTTTTCCCTACCACTCAGCTTCTCGGAATTTTTTTCTGAATGGGCAGATGCCACCTGCAGAAAAAAAACTGCCTGGATGCCTCCCTGTCTGTTTTCTTCTCCCAAATCTTTGTTTTGCAATTTTTCATTGTATGGCAAACAGATTGAAAAGGTTTTGTGACTTTAGTAGCTGTTGTCAGTGGTGGTGGTTTTTTTTTTTTTTTTTTTTTTTTTTTAACCTCATAGTTAGTTTTGGAAGCAAAGAACCTGGGCAGGAACAACAGTATCATCAAGGTAAAGGGTTGGTTCCATTTCTGTTTTCCTCTCTTGTCCCTAGACATCAGAGTAGAAACTCTAGGACAGATTCCATTCTATACCCACTTTCACTTTCAGTGCCATAGACATTATTGTCTTGCTCTCACTCTCCAAATGCCCTAGGTATCACTTGCTTGTGTACCTCTTCATACATATCAAGATCCTATCCTTACAGATTCGTGTTCAACAATGGATGCAACCTTGGATGGTATTGAAATGTTGGGCCTGAGGAAATACTTTACTGTTATGATTTCTGGCTTCATGCAGAGGACAATGAGATGAGTTCACCCAAGCCCTGATTTGAAGTGTCATGAACTTTCAGATTGTAATTCATCCTCAAGATACAAAAGGCAGTTTTAATCTTTCTTACCATCAGTTTTCCTTTCACCTCAGATAATCCTCTTTGAAAAGATGATGAGTGGTTCCTGCATCCAATCTTCAGATAAGCCCAAGTTGTGACACTGTATTAACACATTTCTTGGATTGTTGGAGTTTGTCTCTAAGTATTTTTTCCAGGAAATTCATTACTTTATGGCTAATGATACCACAGTACTGCCTGCAATAGGAAAAATGTTAAGATAACTTTAAAAAGTCAAAGGGAAATTGTTATGTTACTTCATAGTATAGTCACATGATGTCTATTTTAAGGCTACAGTTTTCAAAATTTTTAATGACGATTTATCAAGAACAATGCTTAATCCTTAGCAGGTTCTTATTCTTTGATCAAATATGCCAATAGGCAGATATGATTAAAACAAAAACATATTTATTTTTCCTTATACTCATTTAGGAGGAAGAAAATTTCTTTAGCCTAGAGGAGAGTGAGGATGATGCTTTTTTCCACATCAGAGAGAGTATTGCTTTTGTTGATGGGCAAATGCTAGTCTCCATGTGTGCCACATGTATATGTTTAGGAGGAAATGAATAGGGAAGAGGGCAATGATCAATACTACCTTGAAGCTGTCTATCTCCAGGGTAATCTGTTGAGTCACATCGAACCGGAGATGGAACACAAATTTGGTTCAGACACTTGTGATAGCAAAGATCAACACAAAGTCCTCTGTTTGGTTCAAACACTTGTGATAGCAAAGTTCAACACAAAGTCCACTTGGGATAGCAAAGTTCAACACAAAGTAACTTAACCAAATATCAATGGTACTGTTGGAAACCAATCACATTCTTAAACTCAAAACATAGCATTTGGCCTAAATTCAAACCAGTTTTCTATTTAAAAAATTCTCACCATATTAAACATAATCAAATGTTTGTTTATTTGTTTTTAATATGAAATGACACTATAGAACTGCAATACTGGTTCAACAGTGTTGTTTTTCTTTTCTTTTAAAGAAAAAAAAAACTATGTGAGTAAAAAGCAAGCAAGCAAGCAAGCAAGCACTGGTAGCCATTGATTAATACAAGATCCTAACTCCTTAGTCCCCAAATTACTTGTAAACAAATATCATTGGTGAGGCATTTTGGGGAAGAAGGATAGAAACAATTCATAATAACTGTAATTCCATGAGTGAGTATTCTAAATCTTATGGGGCTATTTTTTAAAAATATTCTTTATGGTCAGTTTTTTTCCCCTCAAATACTGTATTTTTTCTTTGGCCTTTTTTCCCCCAAAGTATAGTAGTATAAAATATAAACAAGCTCTTATAAGTACATAATTCAAATATTATATAGTTCTCTACATACTGATAAATCATCAAATCCTGAATAATTTGATAATATACAAAGTATCAAAAGAACTAAAAACTAACTTCTATCAAAAGAACTAAAACTCACTTCTTTAAACATAAGATTCAAATATTCAATTTAAAGAACAGCGTTTGATCATACTGACTCCTCTACATCTGCCTGTTTATATACTTATGACACTATTGCCAGAAATTCATGTTTTTGTCTATTTCAAGCCAGATTTAAAACTTCAAAAAAAGTAATTTAGACAAAATAGATAGTCAAAAGGTTATTTCTTCTCTGCCTCTCTAATCCTAATGACTATGAAGACAATTTATGATATGACTTCAAACACTGGATTTTGACAACAAATGCTAAGTTCAATTTCTATAGTTTCTTTTAGTGTGGCAGAATCTAACATCAATACTCCAAACTACTATGTAAATTCTTACCAAATCAGCTAGAGTAACCATTTTCATATCAAGCAATAGGCTTAAAAGACAAAAGGTATTAATAGGTATAGAGGTGTCATAGTTCATTTTCTGTCACTATTATAAGAAGAATATAATAATCTATATCACAATACAGCTAATGGCTTTATGGTAAAAGTGCATGCAAGAGGGCGAGATCAAATATTGAGACCAGCAATATGATGTGGGGGCCAGCCTCATTCTTTTATAATGGCTCACTCTCAGGAATAGTAACCAGTGTCCTGTGAGGACTACATTAATTCCTTCTTTTTGTTTATTCGTTTATTTAATTAATTAATTTATTTATTGGTATCAGGGATTGAATCCAGTAGTGCTCAATCACTGAGCCAACCCTCAGCACTGTTTTGTATTTTATTAGAGATGGGGTCTCACAAAGTTGTTTAGGGCCTTGCTAAGTGGCTGGCTTTGAACTTGGGATCCTCCTGCTTCAGGCTCCTGTGTTGCTGGAATTATAGGTGTGTGCCACTGTGCCCAGGTACATTAATTCCTTCTAAAGCCAACACCGGCAGTAACCTAGTAACCTCTTACTAGGCCCCACCTCTTAAAGGTTCTACCACCTCAACTTTACCACACCAAGGACCAAGCTTTCAGCGCATGAGCCTTTACAGCACAGTGCAACCCATATCCAAACTATAGGAAAAGGATTGCTAATAATGATGGAAACTAGTGAGAAAAATACAAGAGTTTTAGACTTGTATGTTCCTAAAAATTTTATGCTTAAGATATATAATACAAATATTTGCATACTATATGTATAAATAGACAAATAGAAACACTTTGTGCTTGAGAAAAGCTTGTTCTATTTTCAAATATGGAGATATGACTTATATACCATAAAATATATGAATACATTTACATTTGTGAATTGTAAACTCTATTAAATTTAATATTGTGAATTTAATTGTGAATTTAACTCTATTAAAGCTTATTATTTGGTAATTTTTAGTACAGCATGTTCACAAAGTTTTACAACCATCATTACTATCTCATTCCAGAATATTTTTATCACTCCAAAAGAAACCCATAATTCTTTAGCAGTCACTTTTTATCCCCTTTTTTCCCCTCAGCCCTGGCAACCACTAGTCTACTTAGTATCTCTATGGAGTTGCTATTCTAAACCTTTTGTGTATACAAAACTATGTAAGATATGGCTCTTCTTTTTTCTTTTCTTTTTTTTTAATTGTTGGTTGTTCAAAACATTACATAGTTCTTGATATATCATATTTCACACTTTGATTCAAGTGGGTTATGAACTCCCATTTTTACCCCGTATACAGATTGCAGAATCACATCAGTTACACTTCCATTGATTTACATATTGTCATACTCATGTCTGTTGTATTCTGCTGCCTTTCCTATCCTCTACTATCCCCCCCTCCCCTCCCCTCCTCTCCCCTCTTCTCTCTCTACCCCCTCTACTGTAATTCATTTCTTCCCCTTGTATTATTTTTCCCTTTCCCCTCACTTCCTCAGATATGGCTCTTTGGATCTGGCTTCTTGCATGTAGAATAATGTTTTCAAGGTTTATCAGTGTTGTAGCATGCATCAGCACTTCATCCCTTTTTTTAGCTGAATAATATTCCATTGTATGGATATATATTTTGTTTATGCGCTCATTGGTTATGGATATTTCAGTTGTTTTACTTTTTGGCTATTATGAATGATGCTACCATGAACATTCATGCACAAGTTTTTGTGTGGACATGTTTTCAATTTTTAAAAAACAATTTCTAATTAATCTATTTAAATTTATTAACATTGCAAAAATATGATGTAAGACAAATTGGAACACAAGTTAATGTATTCCTAACAGGACAAAGGAAAATAAAATGTTACATCTCCTTAGAAAATCAAGACCAACTCATATATTTCTTATAGAGACCACATTAATATCTTACACATATGGACATCAGAGTTGAATTTCTCATGTTTTCTATTCTCTTGAGCATATACCTAGAAGAAGAATTGCTGGGTCATATGGCAACTCTATGTTTAACTTTCTGAGGGACAAATCACACTATTTCCAATGTGGGTACACCACTTTCTCTTCACACCAACAAGGCATGAGTGTTCCAATCCTACATTCTCATTTTTAATCTCTCTTTCCATCTATCTCTCTCGTAGCACTGTGGATCAAATCCAGAGCCTTATTACCCCTGAGCTACATCTGCAGTCCTAACCTCTGTTTTTTATTATAACCATTTCAGTGAATGTGAAATGCTATCTCTATGTGGTTTTTGATTTTTATTCTCCTGAAAAATGTGTTCTCTTGAACACTAAATCTAAAAATATAGTGATGGAGTAATGTAATTGGATTTTAGGATACCAAAAATCATCCTAAGATTTCATGTGCATGTCAGCTTTCATTTCCACAAAAGAATGGAAGTGAAGGGTAGTTTTTCATCTCAAGGCATATAAATGTATTTTCTTCTCCAGACGGTTCAAGCAAATAAACCATTAGTAGCATCTCAGTGCTCCGTGTTGTTATTATTATCTGAAAAGTATGGTATTAGACTTTCTTTTTCTGAAGCTTTTTAAAAACATGTATTAGTTTTCCTTCAATATTTAAGAACATCTTAGAAAAATTTGAAGGGACAGGAGAATTTCAAAATATCTTATATGTCATAGAATTTTTTTTAAGTGAAAGTGTAATGCTGGGATGAAACTGCTTTCAAATACAAAATGAAAAGTACCAAGTATAGCATTCTATACTTGTAATTAGTATACCATTTTATGGCTTTAGCCATTGTTATTCTTCACCAATGCAAATTGTTTTAAATTAAATTGTTTGATTATTCTAATTTGTTATATATGAAGGCAGAATGCATTTCAATTCATATTACACATATAGAGCATGATTTTTCAAGTCTCTGGTTGTACACAAAGTAGTTTCACACTATTCAT
Source organism: Urocitellus parryii (assembly GCF_045843805.1). Classification (NCBI taxonomy): domain Eukaryota; kingdom Metazoa; phylum Chordata; class Mammalia; order Rodentia; family Sciuridae; genus Urocitellus; species Urocitellus parryii. The sequence continues at coordinate 121,542,807 of NC_135534.1, forward strand.
GTCTTCATTCATGTACTTAGGGTAATGATGTCCATCTCATTCTACCATCTTTCCTACCCCCATACCCCCTCCCTTTCCCTCTCTCCCCTTTGCCTGTCTAAAATTTCTCCATACCGCCCATGCTCCCCCACCATCCCCATTTTGAGTCAGCATCCTCATATCAAAGAAAACATTTGGCCTTTGTTTTTTTGGGATTGGCTAACTTCACTTAGCATAACATTCTCCAAGTCCATCCATTTATCTGCAAATGCCACGATTTTATTCTCTTTTAATGCTGAGTAATATTACATTGTGTATATATGCCACATATTTTTATTCATTCATCCACTGAAGGGCATCTAGTTCGGTTCCATAGTTTAGGTATTGTGAATTGTGCTGCTATAAGCATTGATGTGGCTGTGTCCCTGAAGTATGCTGTTTTTAAGTCCTTTGGATATAGACCAACAAGTGAGATAGGTGGGTCAAATGATGGTTCCATTTCAAGTTTCCAAGGAATCTCATACTGCTTTCCATATTGGCTGTACCAATTTGCAGTCCCACCAGAAATGTATGAGTGTGACTTTCCTCCTGCATCCTCTCCAACACTTATTGTTGTTTATATTCTTAATAGCTGCCATTCTGACTGGAGTGAGATGAAATCTTTTTCTTAATTTTTAATTGATTTTATTTTTTAAATACATGACAGTGGAATGCATTAAAATTCTTATTACACATATAAAGCACAATTTTTCATATCTCTTTTTATATATAAAGTATGTTCACACCAATTTATGTCTTCATACATGTACTTTGGATAATGATGTCGATCACATTCCACCATTATTGCTAACCCCTTGCCCCATATCTTCCCCTTCCACCCCTCTGCCCTATCTAGAATTCGTCTATTCTTCCCATGATGCCCTTCCCTATCCCACAATGAGTCAGTCACCTTATATTAAAGAAAACATTCAGCATTTGTCTTTTTGGGATTGGCTAACTTCACTTAACATTATCTTCTCCAACTTCATCTATTTACCTGCAAATGCCATGATTTTATTCTCTTTTATTGCTGAGTTATTACCATTGTGTGTGTGTGTGTGTGTGTGTGTATATATATATATATATATATATATATATATATATATATATATCACATTTTTACCATTGTTTATATATGCCACATTTTTTTTTATCCATTCGTGCACTGAAGGGCATCTAGTTTGTTTCCACAGTTTAACTATTGTGAATTGTGCTGCTATCAACATTGATGTAGCTGTGTCCCTGTAGTATGCTGTTTTTAAGTCCTTTGGGTATAGACCGAGGAGAGGGATAGCTGGGTCCAATGGTGGTTCTATTCCCAGTTTTCCAAGGAATCTCCATACTGCTTTCCATATTGTTTGCACCAACTTGCAGTCCCACCAGCAATGTATGAGTGTTCCTTTTTCCCCACATCTTCTCCAACACTTGTTGTTGTTTGTCTTCATAATAGCTGCCATTCTGACTGGAGTGAGATGAAATCTTAAGAGTAGTTTTGATTTGCATTTCTCTGATTGCTAAAGATGTTGAACATTTTTTCATATATTTGTTGATTGGTTATATATCTTCTTCTGAGAATTGTCTGTTTAGTTCCTTGGCCCATTTATTGATTGGGTTATTTGTTTTTTTGGTGATGAGACTTTTGAGTGCTTTATGTATCCTAGAGATTAGTGCTCTAATCTGATGTGCTTGTGGTAAAGATTTGTTTCCATTCTGTTAGCTCTCTATTCATCTCACAGATTGTTTCTATTGCTGAGGAGAAGCTTTTTAGTTTAAATCCAATCCATTTATTGATTGTTGGTTTTAATTCTTGAGCTGTAGGAATCTTATTAATGAAGTTGGGGCCTAATCCAATATGATGGAGATTTGGGCCTACTTTTTCTTTCATTAGGTGCAGGATCTCTGGTTTAAATCCTAGGTCCTTGATCCACATTGAGTTGAGTTTTGTGTATGGTGAGAGATAGAAGTTTAATTTCATTTTGTTACATATGGATTTCCAGTTTTCCCAGGATTCTTATTATATTTTCTCCAATATATGTTTTTGGTGTCTTTGTCTAATATGAGATAACTGTAATTATGTGGGTTAGTTTCTGTGTCCTCTATTATGTACCATTGGTCTACAGGTCTATTTTGATGCCAATACCATGACATTTTTGTTATTATTGCTCTGTAGTATAGTTTAAGGTCTGGTATAATGATGCTACTTGCTTCACTCTTCTTGTTAAGGATTGCTTTGGCTATTCTGTGTCTCTTGTTTTCCAGATGAATTTCATGATTGCTTTTTTAAAAAATGTCTATGAGGAATATCCTTAGGATTTTGATTGGGATTGCATTGAATCTATATAGTGCTTTTGGGAGTATGTTCATTTTGACAGTATTAATTCTGCTTATCCAGGAACAAAGGAGATCTTTCCATCTTCTAAGATTTTCTTTAATTTCTTTCTTTAGCATTCTGTAGTTTCCATTATAGAGGTCTTTCACCTTTTTTTGTTAAGTTGACTCCCAAGTATTTTATTTATTTATTTTTTGAGGCTATTTGTAAATGGGGTGTTTTTCTAGTTTCTCTTTACCAATGCAAATTTGATGGCATCTTTATTTCCTAAGTTGTTGTTTTATAAATGTTCCTAAATTTTCTGTATTCAACCAAAAAATCATGGCAACAAAGTAGTGGAAAAGCAGCATAGTTAAATTCATCACTAACCTGCCATTTGCCATACCAACAATCTTTAAGCTAACTTTTGTTTCCTTCTGCATGTTCATACATCTGGTATATATATATATATTAGATAGATAGATAGATATTGACCCACTGATAAGCCCAAAAGAAAAACAATTTTAGTGATGTGTCTTATAGAAGAAACTTTGCACTGGAATACATAACTTTGGAAGATTTTTAAAATCCTTTCAACTGCCAGCCCCCCCCCCCCAAAAAAAAAACACAACTACCATAAATGGGATATAGTGATTATGATTACTTGGTTAAACATTTTACTTAGTCTTCACAGACTCAATGTTATATTGTCTTCTCAAAGTGTTGTTATGTCTGCTCTTTGACATTTAATTTGTGAGAATACAGTGTGTTTAATTTCTGTCTATCCTTTATTCTATCTGGATAGATAATGGTTTATCAAAGATGTAGCTGCATATTCATATGGATAGATTTTATCCATATGAAATGTTATGGTGGCAAGAATTATCAAGGGGAAAAAATTCTTGAAAGACTCATGGCTTGAGTGAAATTAAATGATTAAAAATTACATTCAGGGCTGGGGTTGTGGCTCAGCAGTAGAGCGCTTGCCTAGCACGTGCGAGGCCCTGGGTTTGATCCTCAGCATCACATAAAAGTAAATAAATAACATAAAGATATTGTGTCCCATTACAACTAAAAAATAAATATTAAAAAATTATATTCAGTTTATAAAAATATGCTGTTTACTATTATGAATGGTATGAGACAGTTTTCCGTCACCACAGTGAAATATTTGAGGTAACTAACTTCATGAAGAGAATGGTTTATTTGGTTCACAAAATTTTAAAGATTCAAAATCCAAATAGCCTAGCATATGCTCAGCAGCCCCGCTTGGCTGCCTCATCTCATACCACAGATGCCATGGTGAGAATGTGTGCTGAGAGCAAACAAGTGATTACATCTCAAAGCTAAGCAGAGAGAGCTGGGCAGGGCCAAACTTGGATGTATAACAACCCTCTTTTGAGAACTACCTTCTGAGGACATACCCCCACAGACTAAAGCCCCCGCCATGGAGCCCCAGGGATTGAACTTGGGGGCACTCAATCACTGAGCCACATCCTCAGCCATTTTTTTGTATTTTTAAATGTAGAGACAGGTCTCTCACTGAGTTGTTTAGGGCCTTGCTGTTGCTAAGGCTGACATTTTTAACTGGCAATCCTCCTGCCTCACCCTCCAGAGACTCTGGTATTACAGGCCTGGGCCATCGCACCTGGCCAACTTCTTAAAGTTCCAATAGCATCTCTTAACAGTTCCACTCTGGGAAGCAAGTCTTAAACATATGGACTTTGGGGGCATTAGCTATATTCAAACCATAGCAAATGGTATACATCAAATAATTCTAAAATAATAAAAAAGTGACATAACACAATTTTTATTGAGATACTTTAATTAGCATTTTCATTTTAAAATTTATGGATCATATATGTATAACTTCTACATATTTTTATACTTTTATGTGTGTTTGTGTGTGTGTGGGTGGGGGTACTGAGGATTGAACCCAGGGCCTTGCACGTGGTAGGCAATTGCTCTACCATTGAGCTACATTCCCAGCCCTTTTCATTTTTTACCTTGAGATAAAGTCTTACCAACTTGTCCAGGCTGACCTCCAATCTGACTGCCTTAGTCAGAAGAGAAGCTAGGATTATAGGCATATTCTACCATACTCAGCCTATAATATACATTTTATATTTTAAAAATTATATATTTTATATGCATTGGTTTGTTCAAAGAGGATATAGTAGTCTTCCTAAAGTTATAAAACTATTGTACTCTCCTAATTATCATATAAACTGTCTATTTCTCTGTGTGTTTAAGCATTTGGAAATTTTTAGTAATTGTTTTTGGAAATTATATTGACAGTTTTCATAATCATCATAGTCTAACAATAAAATCAGCATATTTTGCTGGGTGTGGTGGTGCATGCCTGTAATCCCAGCAGCTTTGGAGGCTGAGGCAGGAGGATGGTGAGTTCAAAGCCAGTCTCAGAAAGGGCAAGGTGCTAAGCAACTCAGTGAGACCAGGTCTCTAAATAAAATACAAAATAGGGCTGGGGATATGGCTCAGTGGTTGAGTGCCCCTGAGTTCAACTCCCCATACCAGAAAAAATTAGCATATTACTTATAATCACATCCCCAATTCATGTCTGTTTGAAAGTGAACATACAGATAATAAAAACAAATTCCAATGACATGTGTACTTTTCATTTCTGAATTATTCTATCACTCAGAATGCAGGAAGGCCCTAAATGATTCCATGTGCTTTCCCTAAAGCCCATTGCTTTGCTTATCACTAGGTTGCCTCCATTTCTTCTTAAGAGTGTCTGGAAGTTCTCCACCATCTCTCCTACCTTACTCATTTTCACTCTCAGCATGCTAGCATGGCAAAGCTCCTCTCCTATAAACAAAAATGAAAATAGAACACTGTTCTTGACTCAGTTTCCTCTTCCACCTCCACCTACCATCCTACTTCTTTGTTTTCCTTTCTGGAATGCATCCTTGATGAATAATCTATATTTGTCATTTTAGTTTCCTCTTCATCCTTTGTTTCTAACCCATTCCACTCTGCTTTCCTAACTCCGTGAACCCAATTCCACCAAAATTGCCAATGTCCAATTCACCAGCATCTGCTCCATGTGACATCCATTGGTCCATTCTCATTCTTCTTTTAACTTGGCCTTCCAGTGGCGTTAACAGTGGAATGCTGTTTCTTCCTTCCTGTAACTTTTCTCTCTTGATGTTCAGGTTATGCCAATTTCTGAATGTTCTTCTCTCACTTGCTGTCCCATCCAGCGCATTCAATGGTCCCTCCTCTTTTCTCACTCGGTGTGCCAGGGCTTATGCTTGGTGCTCGCTCTCTATCACACTGAGTTCATGGGTAATCTCATTCAGGGTATTGCCTTATATATCAAGTCTCTGTCAAATCCTGAATTGATATCTCCATCCCAGACTCTTTTCTGATCATCAGGCTTATATATTTGATAGCCTACATGATAGCTCCACTTGAATGTCCCATGCACATCTGAATTTCAGCAAATCCATAAACCCAGTCCTGATACTTTCATACAAACCCTTTCTTCGGCTCACAGCCTTCCCACCTCAATTAATGACAACTCCAGTTCTTTTGGTTTTTTTAAGTCCAACATTATACATTCACTTTTGAGACCTCTTTATTTCTTTTACCCCACAAACAATGTATGAATTGTAACAATCCTCTTGTCCCTGCTTTTCAAATATTTCCAGGAATGTAACACTTCACACCACCTCACCACCTCCTCTTTGTCTTAGTCAGCATCATTTCTCACATGGTTATATAATCTGTATTTTAATGTCCCCCAAGGGCCCATGTGTTTAAAGGCTCGGTCCTTAGGATGGTTCTATTGGGAGGTGGTGTAACTTCCCAATATTGTGTCCTAGTAGAATGCCTTCAAGTCACAGGAAGCATGTCTTCAAAGGGGGTTGGGGGATTCTGGCCCTTCCTCATTCTTTGTTTTACTTTGGGGTCATAAGATGAGTGGTTTTGCCCTGCCACACACTCCATATAATGAATGTTCCTTCTTCATAGACTTAAAAAAAACTATCATGGTCTGCTACCTCCAAAACTGTGAACCAAAATAATTTTTTTTTGTCTTGTAAGTTGATTATTGTATTTGGTCATAATATCAGGCAACTGACTAATATACATGGATTACCACAATTGTTTCGTAAGTGGTCTTTTTTCCACTCTCACCCACCCCTGGGAAAACACAGCAGTTGGAGTGATCCTTCTAAGTCATACTAATGTTATAATCAAAGCCTGCAGTGATTCCCATTTCATTCTGAGTCAAAGCCCTACTCCTAAGGATCCCACATGACTAGGCCCCTATATTTCTCTGATTTCATCTCCTCCCTCTGGCCATCATTCTTCTGTTCCCACACTGACCTCTTTCCCTTTTCTGGAACACCTGTTCCTATTCCTCTCTGAGCACCTTTGTACTAGCTGTTCTTTCTGCTTGGGCAGCCTGTCTTCCAAGTGACAGCATGTGTAGCTAAATGCCACCACTTTCAGATTTTTGCTGAGGCGGTATTTTTCCCTGGGAGAACTCTCTGTGCCCCTTCTGCCACACTCCCAATCTTCCTTCCCTTATCTACTTTTCATTTTTGCTATGGAGTTTATTACCATTGAATATATTCTATAGTTTACTTATTCATTATTTTAATTTTGGTTGTTTTTCTTCCCCAGCTAGAATAACTTTCAAAGGGCAGAGATATTTGCCGTTTTTTTTTTTTAAGAGAGAGTGAGAGAGGAGAGAGAGAGAGAGAGAGAGAGAGAGAGAGAGAGAGAGAGAGAGAGAATTTTTAATATTTATTTTTTAGTTATCAGCGGACACAACATCTTTGTTGGTATGTGGTGCTGAGGATCGAACCTGGGCCGCACGCATGCCAGGCGAGCGCACTACCGCTTGAGCCACATCCCCAGCCCTATTTGCCGGTTTTGTTTACCAATATATCTCAACACCTAAGACAGTGTTTGGCACATTATACAAGGTCATTTCTTAATGAATAAGATGGTATTGAATTGGATCTTTGATTATATGGCCATACAAAGGCTGAGGCTACTAAGAGTTACTTTTGGACTACCCAAAGTATTTCAGACTATCTCTACAGAATGTATGCTGGCCCCTTCCAGTCCCACAAAGACACCCTTTGAACTTTGAAACCTTGTCTACCTGTCTTAACTTAAGTCTGTCCTCCCTTTTCTTTTTCCAAGGTCAAAATCTGGATCCTGGAATTTTCTATTTCCTTTTTGAAATGGTCTTCACTTATTCACAGAAATTCCCCAATGTTCTTAATTTCTTTGCTCAAGACCCTCACAACTTAATCTCATAACTGGACTTTGTTCCCCTGTGCAATGGAGCTAACAGGAAGGGTGGGAAGGATTGAACAGAGGTATCTGTTTACAGGACAAAGGTATTTTATCTTGGTCAAGGATCCAAGTGACCTTGCATACAAGCCATATTTTGCATCATATCTTTATACCTGTAAGAGAGACCTTGTCAAGGGTTTTCCTTAAGTTCAGATATACTATATTTAAAGCATTATTGAAGTATTCTGAAAAAGTAGTTATGTGAATGGCTGAATAACTGATATATACACTTGTTACTTACTAAATATCTAAAATGAAACAGTAAATGAAATAGTTTGATGTTTCTTTCTCTTGTGTGACCCCATGGTTCTATCCTGTGTTATCATAGTTTTTATTCTCCTATGTGCTGCTCTATGTACATTTTTTCCCATGGACTATGTGGAACATGGTGATTCTGAATAACAGGGCTGTGCTCCTTGGGTCTGATCTGTTGAAGCAATGACTTAGAGAAGTGAACTGAGGATACCAATAAGCCTTCATTTTTTAAAAGTATTTCTTATATTTTCTCAATACTGGACACCAGAAGGATGGCCTGGAAGATTGTGATTTCTGTGTATTGAGGATTCTTTACAACCCAAGCACCTTACAGACCTCTTGTTTATATCACTTTCATGCCAATTCATTGTTAATGTACACTTTATTTCTAGAGATTTAAATTTAACTATTTTCATTGTCAGCTTTGAGCTAAGATCATTAGACATTTTGGAAAGGGGAAACTAAAGCAGTTACCTTATTAATATTTTATAAAATAAAGGTCTTGTCCTCTCAGCAAAACACTTCTTAGGTTAGTGCTATTTTTGTAGCATTCTGTGTTATAATTAAATATAGGTAAAATTGTTCTTAAATTGTATGGAGGGTATGTCTATAGTCCTGAACTTGGGACTTCCCATAAGGTTAAGGGGTGATATTGTTTAACAATGAGTTATGCACTTTTTTTTTTTTCCTTATACAAATAAAAACCAGACGAACAGGTGTAGGCTGGGAAATTGTGGTGTTTTTTTTTCATTGCTGGGATCAAACCCAGAGCCTTGCACAAGTGCTCTACCATTGAGCTATACCCCTAGCCTGAGTTTGAGGTTTCTGTAGTTCATGGTAACAATATTTTACTAATATCTGAAAAAAATTGAGATGATGGTATTGTTTAAACAATTTGAGAATATCCCAATGTTTAATAGGTTCTGCCACTGCTCAGTAACATGAGGGAATGAATGTGGGGTGGGCATCTTTGGGAAGGTTTTCTGTAGTTAAAAGGGGCTAATCTTGGACATTTTCTCCATGTACTATTATCCCAGTTAAACCAAAATTTTTCATTATAGTCTTAACAACCATCAAGAATTGTATTTCTTAAAAATGGAGAAAATGGACTGATTAAGGAGTGTTTTAGGGAATCTCCTGTCCATCTTGCATGCTTGTAGGGACATTCCTGGTCCTGTTGTCATAACTGTAGTATTCAAACTCAATCTACTCTAATTCTGGCAGCTCCCCCACCTTTTTTATTGGTTTGTTTTTGCCTTTCCTCTCTTTAACTTTTGTTACTAGACTAAATTATTTTCCTAATGCTCGAAAACAATTTCACACCAAACTGTATGTCTTTGTAATAAGAACTAAAATTTCATTTTATTTCTATTATCAAGTTACAATATGTGATATGTACAGGAAATGGATTTAAAACAACCAACAGGGGAAGATATTCTATAATACTTGATCCAGTGAAAAATCATTTGCCTTCCTGGAATTTTGTACAATAAGTCTGAATTTTGTTTCTGGGAAGTGTTGGTTTATGATTGTCAAAGCAAAAATTTCACCCAAATATTACATAATATCTTTTGGAACATGATTTTGTGCCATGATAATTATATTGTTCTTTCTTAAAATGTGAGGATTTTATCTGTAAAATTTAAAAAATCTAAAATTTAAAATATATTTTTTAAAAAAATTGGAGGGCTGGAAGTTAGGTCCAGAATAAACCTGTGGAAACCAATGCTAGAATAATTTTCTCTCTCTGGCCACCTCACAGCTATTCCAACATGAAACACACTAAACCATAAAATATGTACTAAAAACATTCTACAATGTTCTGGCTTTTCACATGAATGGAATTATTACTTATTTTTTTTTCTTCGAAGTTTGAATTGTTGGTTGCTCCCGCTTGACAGGCGCCTTTAATACCTGCTTTGTAGTGTAGGCTGTGGATACAAAGGTATTCAAGAACCCGACAACACTTGCCCAATATTTCCGCTCCTGCATTTCAAGTGCAGGCAAAGACCTTTTGAAACTTGAACTGCTTTTCTGTAACACGGTGGGAGACCAGAGCTTGTCACCTGAATCTCAGGGGAGTAGGGGATAACCCGGGCCCCGCCCCCGCCCCCGCCCCCGCCCCCGCCCCACCGGAGCCCCGCCGGAGCCCCGCCTCTACTTACGAGCTTCCCGGCCGCACGGGGGCGGGGCCGCGGACTGCAGCCAACAGGCAGCAATGGGCCTGGCGGGTCGCGGCTGGGTTGCCCAGGCTACCAGCGCGCGGCTCCGCCCTCACTTCCAAGGCTCTCGCTTGCCACGGAGGGCTGGCTGGAGTGGGACCTGGTCTCTGCGCGCAGCAAGAGAGCAATGACCACGTGGAGCCTCCGGCGGAGGCCAGGCCGCACACTCGGACTCCTGCTGCTGGTCATCTTGAGCTTCCTGGTGATCCGCAGGTGAGAGAGAGTCCCGCCCAGCACCTGCGGGACTGCGTTCACCCCAGCCCTCCACACCTCAGGTTCTCGCCTCCTGCAGTCCACGAATCTCGACTTCCCACGGAAGCGTGCCTAGACTCCTCTTTCTTGGAGCTCAGCACCCCGGAGTCCCTCTGCGTCTCCAAGTACTCTGATCCAGGAGTCTGGGCGACACCAGGCACTGCCCTCCTAGTCGCCTGTGCATTGGAACTTCTCACTCCCTGTCCCTATTTTCGAGGTTCTGCTCCGCGTTCTCAGCACTCTGGGAATGTCAGCAGAACTAACCTTCACATACTCCACCTAACCCCCTTCAGCTGTTCTCCCAGGCCCTCAAGCCTTTCCTCCCAAGCCTTCTGGGACTCTCCTCTTCCCAGAGGTCAGCGCCTCA